>NW_026000206.1:12626839-12756112 GCF_001458135.2 Marmota marmota marmota
ATGGGGAGGTGGGTGCTGCCTGGCCGTGCAGTCCTTTGTGAGATGGATCTTTGCCCAGCTTCTATGTTTATTTTTTCTTTTTTGATTTTTGAGTGTTCTTCAAATATTTCCAACCATTTTGGAACTTGCTTTTTGGTTTTGCCATGCAAAAATTCTTATGGCAGTAAAACTTACTCTTCCTAGAAGTTGTGTTTGGACTTTGAGGTGCAGCTCATCCACCTGAACCTCAGTCTCAGCCTGCCTGGTCACTAGCTGGGTCGCCTTTGCCTCTCAGGACAGCAGGGTTTCCCTGATAGACTCAGTCTCTTCACCTCTTTCAGGAATGCTCGAAGTTTTCCTCTTAGAAAGTTTCTCATGAGAAGAAATTCATTCCTAACTCTCTGTGCTGCCATTGCAAGTAGGGCTTTCTTTTCCAGCATGTCTCTGACTGCTGCTGTTGGTTCATCGGTGGCTGTTGATTTTCTAACCTGCTTTTCCCTCTGAATTCTTCACTGTTGGCTTTGGTTTCGTTACCTGCTCTGTGGGGTTCAGATGTGCTGTCCTGCCACCTGTGTTCAGGTAGGTTAGTTCTTCCCCTCTTGAGGTTCTGCCCTCCCCCACCCCCCAGTTCTTTTTAGTCATACATGACAGGGTGTATTTTGACATATTATACATACATGGAATATAACTTCCCATTCTTGTGGTTGTGCCTGATGTGGAGTTAACTGGCTGTGAATTCACCTATGAACATAGGAAAGTTGTGCCCAATTCATTCTGTTGTCTTTCGTATTCCCATTCCCCCTCCCTTCCCGTCATTCTCTTTTGTCTAGTCCTTGAACTTCTCTTCTCCCCACTCCTTATTGTGTTAGCATCTGCATATCAGAGAGAATATTTGACCCTTGTTTTTTTTTTTGGGGGGGGCGGGAATTGGCTTATTTCACTTATTGATAGTTTCTAGTTCCATCCATTTACTGGCAAATGCCATAATTTCATTCTTCTTTATTTTTTTGTATATATGCACCACATTTTCTTTATCCATTCATCTGTTGAAGGACACCTAGGTTGGATCCATAGTTTGGCTATTGTGAATTTAGCTGCTGTAAGCATTGAGGTAGCTGTGGTACTGTAGTATATACTGATTTTAAGTCCTTTGGGTATATACTGAGGAGTGGGATAACTGGGTCAAATGGTGGTTCCATTCCAAGTTTTCTGAGGAATCTCCATACTGTTTTCCAGAGTGGTTGCACCAATTTGCAGGCCCAACAGCCATGTGTGAGTGCCAACAGCCATATGTGAGTGAACCTTTTTCCCCACATCCTCGCCAACATTATTGTTACTTCTCTTTTTAATGATTGCCATTGACTGGAGTGAGATGGAATCTCAGTGTAGTTTTAATTTGCATTTCTCTAACTCTTAGAGATGTTGAATATTTTTTCATGTGTTTGTTGTCCAATTGTATTTCTTCTTCTGTGAAGTGCCTGTTCAGTTTTTTTGTCCATTTATTAACTGGGATTTTTTTTTTTTTTTTTGTGTGTGTGTGTGTGTGTGAAGTTTTTTGAGTTCTTTATATACCCTGGAGATTAATGTCTATCTGAGGTGCAGGTGGCTAAGATTTTCTCCCTTTCCGTAGGCTCTCTTGACGTTCTTGATTGCTTCCTTTGCTGTGAACAAGATTTTTATTTTGAAACCACTCCATTTATTGATTCTTGATCTCACTTCTTACGCTTCAGGAGTCTTGTGGAGGAATTTGGTTCCTAAGGTGGCATGATGGAGATTTGAGCTTCCTTTTTCTTCTAGTAGACACAAGGTCTCTGGTCTAATGCTTAGGTCCTTGATCCACTTTGAGCTGGGTTTTGTGCAGGGTGAGAGATATGGGTTTAATTTCATTTTGCTACATATAGATGTTCAGTTTTCTCAGCACCATTTGTTGAAGAGGCTATCTTTTCTCAGTGTGTGTTTATGGTGCCTTGTGTAGTATGAAATAACTATATTTATGTGGGTTTGTCTTTGTGTCCTCTATTCTGTACCATTGGTCTTCATGTCTATTTTGGGGCCAGTCCATGCTGTTTTTGTTACTATAGCTCTGTAGTATAATTTAAGGTCATATATTGTAATGCCTGCTGCTTTGCTTTTTCTCACTAAGGATTGCTCTGGGTATTCTGGGCCTTTTATTTTTCCAAATGAATTTCATGACTGCCTTTTCTATTTCAATGAAGAACGTCATTGGAGATTTAGTAGGAATTGCATTAAATCTGTATAGCTCTTTTGGTAGTATGGACGTTTTGATTTTCTTCTGTTCTCATTCCTGCTCCTGTGGGTGCAAGGTTAAGTAGTTCTGCAAAGAACAGGCATCTGGGTCTTCTTGCGACGTAAGTGTGGTGGCTTTAGGACAAGGGTACATACTTGTGGTTTGTAATGCTTCTAACACATGTGCTATACACCAGAGTTGTTGGCTATGAAACACCAAGTGTAAAAGTAAATGAACCCCACATGCTGAAACATATGGCTCTGCCGTACTGTAGGAATGTAGGAAGGTAGATATGAATCCAAGTATTAATGAGTGAAAAATAAGAGAGAGAGAGAAAAAAAAAGAACAACAGTAGGTTCGGGAATTACCAAAGTTGTTTGTTTGAAAACATGAATGGCAAATATTGGACAAGGCTAACTGAGAGGACAAGGGGAATAGACTGCCCGGGAGCAGTGTTGGGACAACGTGGGGAGATTGTGGGCTAATATTGCGGTAAAGTTTTAAATTAGATCTTTACCATGATAGTTACCCCAAAACAAAATTCAGCAGGGGCGAGCACATTCAGAATGTCTACCCTATTTTATCACATGTACTCGTGTGCTGATGCTGTCAGGCATGCTTCCCAGTTTGTCATGTACCATGTATATTTAAGCTGTGCTATGTTTCTGAGCTCCTTTTTCTGTGGGGGGCTTTGACTCTGCCCAGCTGGTCCCTGTGGGGTGCCTGGGGCTACAGTAACTAGTGGTGGGTGGGCTGTGATCTTCCTGGAGCCCAGGAGAGGGCAGGATCTGTCTTGGGCTGCCTACGTCCAGCCTATGATCTTCATCTCCAAAAGGGTCATCTGGTAGGGTCAGGCCTGCCCAGGACATCTGTGTCTCTAAGGCCTGCTGAGGATGGTGTTGGTCAGATGTGCGGTGTCCTGTTGGAGTACAGGAGTTCGCTTTGCCCTGTCCGGAGCCCAGCACTTGTGGGGAGGGCTGTGCTGTGTGTACGAGTGTGCCCAGTGGACCTGGCCTGTTGCCTTGGCCTGCACACCGACCTGGAACCCTGTCTATCATGGAAGAGCTTGTCACTGGACACTCGTCACCACTTCTATATATTGGGCTCCAGCCCTCCTCCTTTCTTATGTGCATTTTGACTTGTTGGTTTTTCTTCTCCCTGAAAAAGTTCTAAACCTTGCTTGCAGTGTGCGGATCTGTTATTTGTCTGAGAAGCGTTCCTTTCTGGTTTACTTCGGAAGGGCACTTTTCCTGTGTGTGTAATTCTGGTTTGGTGCTTTATTTTTTATTTTGCCACTTGAAATGCTTCATTGCCTTCTTGCTTGCATGTTCAGAAGCTGACTATAGTTCTTGTCATTTTCCTCCACAGCTAAGGAATGTTCTTTTCTGGCTTCTCTCTGGACTTTTCTGTCAGTGGCCCTCTGCAGCTGAACATGCTGGGCTAGGTGTGGACTTGCTCCTGTTTATCCTGCACAGTGCTCTCTGAGCTTCCTGGATCTGTGGTTTGGTGGCTCATTAATTTTAGAAAATTCCCAGCCATTGCTGCTTGAAATACTTCTGCTGTGCTTTCTGTCTGGTTCTTCAGTTGTGCTGTTTGTCCTTTGGAAGTCGCCCCCACAGTGGTGGGTGTTCAGCTGCTCCTGGGGGCAGAGACTGTCATGAAAGCACTGGCACGGGCACTTTTCCTTTGGTCTTGGCAGAAGTGCCTCCCCAGCCCGTGCAAAGTGTGTGTGTGTGTGTGTGTGTGTGTGTGTGTGTGTGCGCGCGCGCGTGCACACTGGTACATGGGTCCGCTTGCTGCTGTACATCTAGGGTGCAGGTGATGGCTGCTGTGCTGGCCTTGCTGCCCCTGAGCTTCTCATCCCCCTCCCTGCAGGTCTTGGAGATGACCTAAGCGTGCGTGGGTGGCATGGCTCGGGCTGGCAGCCTGCGGCTCGCGCCACTCCACAGGTGCCGGGAGCGAATGTGCCCATGCTGCCTCAGTGGGACATTGTGGTCACTATTGAGATCCTCACATTTTGGTCTAGGGTGTGAAGCAAATGCAGGATGGTGTAACTTCAGTTGCGGATTTCAGGAAATCGCACATTTCCCCCTCTCATGTAGGGGTGGATGGGGGGCATGATGGGAGGGCTGTGGGGCACTATCTTGACACAGTTTTGAAGAACAGTGTCCTCCTCTGTGTGCTGGATCAAGGTGGGTCTCTTTGCTCCTGTTCATTTCCAGCGTGCTGTCCTTTGGGCGAGCGTTGCAAGGTTTCATGGTGTGTGTGGTTTCGGCTGGGCCCCAGGTGTCTTTTGCCTCAGTTGGTTGGGCTTAAAGGACCTCCCCTTCTTATTGGTGGGCTTGAACACCCCCTTTATAAAACAAGAATAACATGCAGTAGTGACTGTGAAACAGCTCCACAGGAATGGAATTTGACCAGTAGCCTGGTTGGTGAGAACCCCAGTGACTGCCTTTCCCTCCTGTGCCCAGGGACCTTCTTCTGCCATCTTAACATCTGCGCTTGAAGGCGAGGAGTGCTGGTCCTTGGGAGCTGTGCAGTGTTCGCTGGTTTGTGTGTTCATGGTCAGGGTGTGTGACCTGTGAGCTAAAGACATCAGTCTCACCTCTTACAGGTTTCCTACTGAAGTAGAATTATTTTTTGAAGATCTTTTTTTTTCTTTCCCTTAAAGAATAGCATTATAGAAAAATACACCCCCTCTCCCCAAATCTCACCACCCAGAAAGAATCACCATCTGTGTGTGATAGCTGTCAGTGCAGAGGGCGGGTTGCCGGATTTCCTGATGGTATTGAAGGTTGGAGACAGTCCTGTTGGAAGAGGTGCTCAGTTGGAACTGAAGGCACTTCTGAATCTGAGAAAATTGTTCATAGGGGCAAGAGATGTGATATCCTTGCAGGTTTTCTAAGGATGAGAACACATCTAGAGCTGTGAACTAGTTTAGACCACGAGCATGAATGCCTGCCTGTTTTGAAAGACAGCTGCTGTCAGGCAGCCTCCCCTTCCTGATGTGATGGCTGTTACTTGCTTCGGTCAGGCTGTGGCAGCTGTCTGTGGCAGCTGGCTCTGCGGGCTCCTCACCCGCCCTGTGGCTGGCCTCAGCTGTGTCCGTGGCACAGTGCTGGAGGCACGGCTGCTGAGTTCTGCAGCACTTGCCCCATCCTCTGCCTGGGTTGCTTTGCCGCCTGTCTTTTCGTTGGTTCTTTTGGATGCCCCTTCTCTGCAGGCCTGTGGGTTCCTTTCCTTCTAGGGAATGTGTGTGCTCTGTCTTGACTTTGTCTCCCATGGTTTATGCTGCCCTGCATCCTGAGCATCATCATGGGCCCTTCTCTGCAGACTCCCTGCCCACTTGGCTGCCCTTCCTGGCAAGGTGTGAGGCTGTACCAGTCTTGCTTGTGCGGTTACTAGGCTTGCCCATGCCCTCACCATCTTTGCCCCAGTCCCAGAACTGGGTGGTGGTTGAAGAAGTTGTTATTGTTTTATTGACTCTTAGAATTATCCCTACTGTGTACTGTGGGGTATGAGGCTGGGAGGGAAATGTCCAGTTACTTTTGCCAGTTCCCGAGCCCCTGACCCCCCTAGCAAAGGCAGGGGAGGAATAGGAGGTGGCTTACCCACGCCTGCTGGACGGGTGGTTTAGGATTGGCTGGATGGAAGTCTTGGTGACTGGTAGAGGAGATGGCCTCTGCTGGACCCAAGAGCAGCACAGGCCCCCTGCGACTCTGAGGAGAGAACATGCAGAGAGTGGAGAGCTGGCCCCAGAACTAGGAGGGAATGGAGAGGGTCAGGAGCTAAGGCCTGGTGCAGGCTGGGGGAGCTTTGTCTTTTGCCAAGGTGGGGTGGGAGGCAGTGGAGGGTTGGTGGGCTTGTGCCTGCCAAGAATTACCCTGGCTGCAGTGTGGGGCATAGACTGGAAGGGGCAAGGCAAAAGCAGGGAGACCCCTTCTGAGGAAGAAAGCCAGGGCCACAGACCCACCTGGCAGGCGTGGGCAGTCGTGTGTATCCTGATGGTGGAGGAACAGATGTGGCTGGCTGTGGGCTGCATGTTGGGAGAGAGCTTGGACAAGTTGCAGCCTCTAAGTTGGAAGAGGAGGGTCGCCTCCCTGGAGGCCGGCCACTGTGTGGGGAGTAGGGGTGTGGGAATGTGAACACCAGAGTGTGAGTGGGCAGTGTGTGTGAGAAGGGCTCCTGGGTGAGGACAGGACCATGCGAGGAGGAGCTCTGCGTCGTGCTGGGGGCTGCGCAGTCAAGTTCTATAACTTGTGCTTCCCTTGCTCTTGCCTANTGTTCAGCTGGGTGGGAGATTTGTTGGTGGTAGGGAACAAGTCCCTCTTCAGGCGGGGACTTGGCTCTTCTGCAGCCTCCGGTCAGGGCCCCATGGTTCCCTGGGGAGCCTGGAGCCTGGAGGACCCCTAGCCACCTAGTCTTCACTAGAGGAGGCACTGGGTGGTACCTGCTCTGCTGATGAAAGTGGAGCGTGGAGGAGAAGCAAGCATGGACACCTGCAAGGCAGGGCCAGGGCCAGCCACGTCACAGAGTCTGGGCTGTTGTCTTGGAAGTCTTCCTAGTAGGCCTGGGGGGAGGCAGGAAGCTGTCTTAGACACACACCGACAGCCTCATGGCCCATTCTGTGTGTCACTGACTCGTCTGTTCTGGGTGTAAGCCTCCCCGCCCTCGGTGCTGCTCCAAAGACCCTGATGGTTCACGAGGCTTCTCCTGCTGCTCTGTTGCTGGCTGTGCCCTTGTACACATCTTGGTGTCTAAGTTGTGAGGCCAGGAACCTGTGCCCCACCAGAATGGGAGGGAGATGGGAATGAGTGGAGAGCCCACCTCTGCATTGAGGATGAAGGGCTCATATTTGGGAACAGGGGAGTGTGGGAGCTGGAGTACCCATGGCAGTATGTCTGTGCAAGTGCAGCATTACCCAGCAGCCCACAGTGAAGTTGAGAGTTGTCACCTCAGTCCACTTGTTCACTCAGACCTCACAACTGGGCACATCTCAGAGGTGCCATGGTCATCATTATTCCCTGGCCCTTGGAGTGCCTCTCCCCTTTCCTGGAGAGGCTGAGACCTGGAGGGTTGGAAGAGCCCTTCTGCCTTGCTGGTGCAGGTGAGGTGGGAAGACAGGTTGACTTTCTCACTGACTGTGCTCTCAGGAGCAGGGCCCTGTCTGCCTTGCGCAGGACTGTGTCCAGGCTTCTGATGGTTTGCACATGGTGTGTGCTCAGCAGTTGTCTGTTGAGAGCCTTCTGAATAAGTTAAGCAAAGCAGAAAAGTGTCAACTCAGTTTTCTCTGCTTGCCCCTTCCAACTTGTTCTCTCTGCGTCTGGCTGTACCTCCCATAGGTGGGTCAGAGATACGTGTGTTTTCATAGCTCCTTCTCTCTTGTCCATGCAGTGTCCCCGTTTTTAGTAAATTGGAGATGTCTTTCTATGTAAACAGTATCCACTCTATTCACAAATCCTTTTTCTTTATATATGTTTTGGTCCCATTTTTAATTTTTGTCTTTGTACCCTTTGGTATATAGCCATCCTAGTCATATCAACTTGTTGAGGTGGTAATGAGTCCTCCCCTTTTAGCAGTTCAGATAGCCATCCTGATGATTAGCAGTGCTTGGTAAGGTCCTTTCCAGCTCAGTTGAAGTTTGTCTTCTTTCCAGGTCTTGATTAAAATCAAGTTGCTAGGCTGGGAGTGATGAATTGCAAACTCTGAGCAGCAGCTTATAATAATTATTCCAAAAAAAAAAACAAAAAAACACACAGATAGGTCTCAGATTGACTCAGAACAAACTTGTGATGCTGACAGAGCCTTTTGCGATATTTATCAGGCACTCCTGTGTAAAAACCCTTCC
Organism: Marmota marmota marmota; assembly: GCF_001458135.2. Lineage (NCBI taxonomy): Eukaryota > Metazoa > Chordata > Mammalia > Rodentia > Sciuridae > Marmota > Marmota marmota. The sequence goes on from NW_026000206.1 coordinate 12,634,915, forward strand.
TGTATAACCCCCAGCTTTACTTACTTTTGGGAGAACTAACACAATGTACCTCTCAAGTGAAAGAAGCATCGTCTTATTTTTTAAATGTCCATGTATGACTGTGTTTTGATTATACTCCCTTGCCTGGTGTTTTAAGACCAATGTGGTCAAATTGATCTTCTTCCTATGTGCTGTTAGAGTCAACTGAGGTTTGTCAGGGATCACTTTTGGGAACTTGTGTGGCGCATGCCCCAAGGAGGGACCTCCTTTCGTCCCTTCTCAGTCAGCTCCCCACAAGGCAGATGAGATCTGCCTTGCCTGGATCCAACAGAACATCCCTGGCCTCCCTTGTTCACCTGCCAGCTGTTGGCAGCTCCCAGGTGTTACTCTTGGCAGGTCCTCCTACACCCCTCTGTTGCTGTGGCATGGTATGGCTCCTGCGTTCTGTCCTTGGGTCTGGACATTGTGTTCAACCTTCTGTGGACATGTCATGCTCTTCTTGGACCCACTCCCAGGAGAGGTGTGCTGAAAGCAGGAAGATACTTCAGGGCCAGGGTGCTGTGCCGAGCCAGCTGGTGCATCCCCAGCCCCACTCTGCTCCCTGAGGCAGGGCAGGGCCTGAGACCACCTGGGTAGCTCACTCTCACTGTAGGGTGCAGATGTTGGTAGTCTTTACTGCTCTCGTGGTAGCATGGGGTAGGGCTTGGGAGCCATGTGGCATAGTGGAGGAGATCTGAGAGTGGCCGGGGCTGGGATTAGTGTCCCTGTAAGAGCCTCCTGAGAACACAGCGCAAGGCCTGTCTGCAAGATAGGAATGGCCTCATCCGTACCAAATGGTCTGGCACTTTGCCTGGACCTCCAGTTCCAGAACTGTAGGAGATAAGTCTTCGTGTGAGTGTCTGTGTTACCTGGCAGTGGCAGCCCTTGCTCCCCAAGGGTCAGGGAGGCTAAATCTGAGAGCTGTTGCTGGCCCCAAACCCGTACTAAGAGGATCAATCCTGGCTGGCGACCAGGGGATCTTGGAGCCTGCCTTGCTGTGTGGGTGAACCCAGGGGTCAATGAAGTTGAGGGTTCTGGGCACAGTGCCCTGAAGACTGCAACTGTCCCTGTGAACAATGCACTGAGCACCATGTCTCCTATGGAAGTGGGGTTCCCCAGCCAGTGCTCCTGTGTCCTGGTTTCTCCGTCCCAAGCTGTCAATGTAAGTCTGGCTGTAATTGTGGGATGGATGAGTGAATGAAGCTGTAAGGGAAGCGTCTCCCAGGAATATCAGTGTGAAGGCAGGAGGTCCAGGCAGATTGAAGCTGGGTCAGGGTGACGGGAGCATATTGAGAGAGGGTGGGACTCAGGCAGGGGTGGCCTGGGACGAGTTCCTATAACCATGCCAGGTACTGGTAGTTCACGGTGAGTAGCACACTCAGGTCTATGAGGCTGTGGGCTGGAGTGGAAAGCAGGTTCAGAGGGGCTGGGGGGCTGTGGAGAGTGGGGAGTGCCGAGATGGTGAGAACTGTCACTTGTAAATTTGGAGACGCAATGCTGATACCTCTGTAACTCAGTTGCCACTGTTGAGTGTGCATATGATGTGTGGTTCTGATTAGGAATCCTAATTGTGTACTTGGTGAAGAGAAAGGCAGTTAGCCTCAAGTGTGGGTGAACACTTTTCTAGAAATTAATGTCCTAAAAGGAAAAAGAAGGAATGAATCTCCAACAGAAAACTCCGAAAGCAGATCTCCTGCCAACGATATCTTAGCATCCTTGAAGACAGCGTGATCCTGCCTGATGGTGCTTTGTTTCTTTTGTAAACAAAATCTGCTGGCACACACAGACTGAGCGCAGGCCCTTCCTTGTCCACCTATAGGAGGCAGCACAGCCGAGAGCCCATTACAGGCTCTGAACCTGCAGGGACTACTCAAGTCCTCACACTCTTACTCGCTGTGTGACATGGGCAAGCTGCCTGCCCTCTCTGCCTCTGTGTCCCGATGGCAGGCAGTGTGGCCACCCATGAAGGTCATTGAGAGGAGAATGGGCTTGCTGCAAATAAATTTCAGCCTCAGCCATCATGGGACTTGGGCAAGCCAGTCACTGCACCGTGGTGAGGAGGCCTGTCCTGCCTCTCACCTGTTCATTCACATACTTGAGGAGGGGAGCCAAGGAAGGAAATGTAGCTACTCACTCTTTCTGGATAGGAAAGGCTTTTCTGAGCTGCAGTTAGTTGAAGGAATTGTATAGGAAAAGGCCAGTAAATCTGACTCAGCACAGCTGGCCAAGTTCTCTTCACACTCTTGAAGCCTGCATGTTACTAAAAGACAGACTAGGAACACATTGAAGAGACGACAGTCTGGTGTTAACATTCACAAGAGCCCTTCCAGGGAGGGTGTCGGCCTCAGCCAGAACCTCTCTGCTGCAGTGGCAGTGCCATGTGAGGCACCTGTGCAGCTCCACGTCTTCCCAGAGGCACATTTAAGGGGTAAACGGAGGTGAGATTGGGCTTAACAGTGTATTTTGTTTGACCCCGGATTTCCCCATGTCATTCTGACATGTATTTCGTGTTTTTGTGCTCCCTTTGGAATCGAGTGTGCATATTGCTCTTAGAGCATGTCCATTTCAGATGACAGGTACAGGACACTCAGTGGCTGCTGTCTTAGACACTTGTTCTACTCTCGTGCAATCTGAGCACTGTGCCTGAGCTCTTGCTCTGCCTCTCGGGTGAGAAGTATATGCATTTGGCTGCTCAGGGCTTGCTGTTGTGGTGTTGCAGCATGCCCAGAGCTACAGATGGGAAGCACCCTTCTGGAAAGAGCTTGGCAGAATATATCAGGGGTCTCAGGCCTGTCTTTGCTCTCCCCAGCATACAGTGCAGAAACCCCCATGGATGTGCACAGAAGCCCAGCCCAGCTGTGTCTTGAGGGTTGGGCGTGGAGGACTGTGTACAGCTTCTTGGTCATGTGATCACCAGCTGTTAATGATTTGGGAGAAGGGCTTAAGTTGGAACATTCTTGTAAATATTGTAGGACAGTGGTGTAACATATGCATAGGAAAGCTTGGTGGTAGGGTAACAGGTGACCTTCCCATTAGGTTCCTTCTGCTTCCTGGTGTGTCCGCATGTTTCTGGAGTCAGTACAGCCTGCGTATGGTTCTCTTGCACTGCCAGGCTCTGCTCAGCCCCTTACGTGGTCATCTCAGAATGGCTGTGCTGCAGCTGCCCTCTATGCTCCATTCTATAGGTTGGAAAACTGAGGGTTAGAGAGGTTGAGAGATGTGTCTGAGACCACATGGCGAAGCAGTGGCCAGAATAGGGGCCCCTGTTGCCGTGGTTTTGAGGTGGTGCTTGCTGTGAGCAGTAAGAGGAGGGAGAAGATAGGCTGGGGTTCTGTAGATGGATGAGAGGAGGCCAGCAGGAGTGAGGAGCATGGTTCTGGGAGGCTTGGAGGAAGTCCTGGGAGTTAGTTCCAGCCTGGGAAGCAGGGCCCTGCAGAGGGGTCCACGTGACCTTGCAGTGGTACAGTGGGGCATGGGGACTCAGAGCTGGCTATTGGATTCTCTTCCCCAGAACTGGCAGGTTGCTTGCTGTGGGAAGGGGAATGGGGAGATGGGGACACTGGAGGAAAAAGAAGGGTGTTTGGACCATCAGGTGGCGGTGAAACATGAAGACCCTAGGAGAGGAGGGGGTCCTCAAGAGTTTCCAGCAGCCCAGCTGAGGACTCCGGGTAGCCCTTGGAGAGAGTTATGGTGAACATTTTCTTGAGTGATTCCTCCGTGCCCAGGAAGGGAGAGAGGACACAGATATGTTTGCTGGAGCCTGGGTGGGCCCTATGGACCTGGACTCTGGAAGATGCCGTTCGAGTCAGAGTGGGCCTATTTGTAGAGGTGGGCGGGGCTGGTGCTTCCGCACTGGGGAAGACTTTGCAGCTCTGGACCCTATGCGGAGGGGCTCCCCTGATACGCTCATGTCCCCTGTGAGCTAGTAATGGCCACAGTGAGGAGGGCCCTCACCAAATTGTGTGATGGGCAGCTCCCTGAGAGCTGTGAGAAGTGCCCAGGCTTCTCTTGCTGTGCCTGTGGGGCTGTGGCCGCTCGCTGGCTTCCAGGTCAGCTGGAAAGCCAAGGTAAATGGTTGGGAGGTGGGCACGAGGCCCACAGGTCTGCTTTGTGACCTTCAATTTATCTGTCCCCCTGCCTCAGCTGAGAAAGTGCTTCTCAGTTTAAATTGCTGTGTTCACATGGTACTTTGATGTTCTCCAGCAAGATGCTGGTCCAGACGGAAGTGAGCTCTGGGCTGCTTCTTTCTGTTACATCCTGACAAGGAGCTTCAAGTTGCCTTCTGCCTGTGAGGGGGAGGGGCTCAGCAGAGGTCCTGGTCTTGCAGAGAAACTCAGACACTGTCCCCAGGCGTTCAATACCATGCAGACCCAGGTGGCTGCTGCCTACTTTCACTGGCCACACTGCTTGATACAAGGTCATGAGACTGTGGCATCCTATGCAGGGCAGCAAGAGGAACATGCCTGCTGCCCACACAGCTGGCTCCTTGCACCCTGCACTGCCTCTGGCCCTGTGCTGGGCATGAACTTGTAGAGAGGCCATAGGACAGGGCTCTTGAGGAGTTGAGTCTAGTTGATCCCCAGCTCCAGCTGCCCTTGGGCTTGTTGGGCCTGGAGGAAGAGCCCGACCTGAGACCAGAGGGCAGCGGGAATTTGAAGAGCAGGGCGTTTCCAGCATGACTGATGATTGCTCTGTCTCTTTCTGGCCCTTATCCTGACTGTCAGGCTCCCAGTGGTGTGGCTCACAGGGTGTAATTCCTTTTTAGGTCACTCTGATACTCCTCTCTGAAGGAGAACTAACAAGGCCTGCCTGTTGCTATTTTTAACTTGGCTCTTGGCAGTGTGCAGGGCCAGTGGCTATAGGCCTGTGCCACAGGCTTCCCCGAGCCAAGAGGGGCCTTCAAGGCTCGAGTATCTGCATGATGTCATAAGCAGGGGGCTGCTTATTGTTGGTGGGTCAGTGTGTGTGTGTGTGTGTGTGTGTGTGAGAGAGAGAGAGAGAGAGAGAGAGAGAGAGAGAGAGAGTGAGAGAAATAGAGGTGGGGGGGGGAGGCGCCTTGTGTTCCTTGCCAGATTTCTAATTCACTCTTTTCCAAAATACTTTTCCAAAACACAGCCTTCTGTGAAAAGTATAGTTCAGGGAAATAATAGTAGAAGAACCTATGTATTTTTACCAGCGTCCATTTTTTCTTTTTCTTTTTTTAAACATTTATTTTTTTAGTTGTAGTTGGACATAATACCTTTATTTTTATGTGGTGCTGAGAATCGAACCCAGGGCCTTGCCTATGTTAGGCTAGCACTGTGCCCCTGAGCCACAGCCCCCATTTTTTCTTTAAGGTAGAAATCCTTTTCTTTTTTTTCTGTAGAACCTTGGTCTGGGACACATGCAGCTCTGGGCATTGATTTCTCTGGTTGTCCAGGGTGCAGAGCGTGTGGAGCAGGAGGGCCAATACAGGGCAGGGGAGCTCCTGCAGGGGTGTGCAGGGGTGTCCCTGCTTTTTAAGGCATNACGTATATCCGTATCTGTATCTGTATATCTAACTCACTTGGGTGCAGCTCAGTGATAGAGCACTCGTGTCACCTGCATGGGGCCTGGGCTTGATCCCTAGCACCACACACATAAGAAGCCCCAGCTGGCAAGGGGAGAATGCACCTGGTGGGGAAGCAGTGTGGTGCTGTTGGCTTCACCGGTCGTGGCTTTGGGGCACCCAGTGGACAGCTCAGCCCAGGCCCCTGCGGTCTGGCTGTGGGTGCTCAGAGGTCTGCCTGTAGGGGCCGAGGTGTCAGACTTTGGGCCCCCAGTGGCAGGGAGCATTGTTTTCATTTTCCTTATTGTTGTTAAGACACATTACATTCAGCACCTCAGGTGTTTTTAAGTATGCAGGCTCTTTGGGCCAGTGTCTGTGGTCTGACTGACTTTTCTTTTTTTTTTTTTTTTTACCTTAACTTACAGCCAGAAAACCTGCAGAAGAACTGGCTTCGTGAATTTTACCAGGTAAGAGCTGCAGCGGGTGTTCCTTTGGAGTGAGCGCTCTGCGGCGAGCTTCTAGAGGGCTACAGCGTGTCTGCATGGAGAGCAGGCCTGGCTGCCCTGGTTTGGCCTAGCGGTGCTGAGCAGGAGGGGCTTCCTGTCTGTTTCAAAAGTAGTGCCTGTCACCATCCCTTGGGCAGCCAGGCCCAGGTCCTCCTCAGGGGTCGCTGTTCATGTCTTGACTCCCGCCCAGCCTGGGATTCCTTCTTGCAGTTGGGGGTGAGCACTGTCACTTCTCAGAATGGTCCTGCGGCTGTGGTGAGAGGCCTGGACAGCTGTGGGTCTGGGCAGAGGTGTTCAGGGTGGTGCTGTTAGCTGAGGTGCGGATCCCCCAGTTGACCACTGGCTGAAGGTTTATTGAGCACCTGTGCTCTTAAATTCTATCTCATGCCTGAAGATGCTTTGAAGAGACAAGCAGGGGCATCTAGCAGTGTGCATTCTAATAAAGGGGATGGGAGATGGACATGACAAGGAGCCATGGGGTCCTGTGGTTTGCCCTGGGTGGGCAGCAGGAGAACTTCCCCAAGGCAGGACCCAGGGAGAGAAGGGCCGAGTACCAAGTGGATGCTAGGGTAGGGAGGGTAGCGGTCGGCCCCATGTGGTGAGCACAGTGCTCTTCTGTCTGCTGCCTGTGGCAGGGTAAAACCTGGACATGGGTTGACTTCCCAGTTTCTCTTGGCTGCAAATGGATGGAGTGGGACCCAGAAGGCCTGTGGAGGCAGAGGTGTAGGATGAAAATGGGTCCCAGGACACCTGGTGCAAACAGCCAGTGGTTCCAGAAAAAGGGTGCTAGAGATGGGGGACAGGTTGGCAGATCCAGGAAGACTCAGATATGAAGCGGGGAGGCGTGTGTCAGAGGTGGTCTCAGGTGTGGGCGTTGGGAATTCTTTTGTTAGGGTAGGGTCTGTTGTCAGTGGGGCAGGTGAGATCTTGACCTTTCCTGCAGGATAATGGGTTCTGTGGCATGTGGTGGAGTGGGATGTGCGGGGGGATTGTCTAATTTCTTGTGTTGAGGGTAGTCACTCTGGAGGGCACTGCCTCATTCTGTCTGTGCCGTCCCTGGAGGCTGATTCATGCCCTCAGGTGAGATAGGAGGCACAAATGCCTAGGGATTCTCAGGGCAGTGGGGAGCCAGCCATGCAGGTGGTGGTGCCACTCTGTTGGCTGTGAGTCAGGTCCAGGGCGAGACAGGATGATCCCCTTTGTCGGAAATCTAGAGAGGCAGGTGGGAGGCAGTGGGCCATAGTGAAGGGGAGGCTGGCTGTGTCAGTGTGGTGATCTGGGATGGAGGGACCTTGTGTGGCTGTTGGCACCTGAGTTGCAGAGAGAACCTGCATCCTCTGGGTCTTTTCATCTGCCCATTGTGCCATGACTGGGTACTGGTTAGGGGCCAGGACCCCCCTATGCTGTCCCCTAGATGTTCAGCTGGGTGGGAGATATGGCCTCCTTTTGTTGGTGGTAGGGAACAAGTCCCTCTTCAGGCGGGGACTTGGCTCTTCTGCAGCCTCCGGTCAGGGCCCCATGGTTCCCTGGGGAGCCTGGAGCCTGGAGGACCCCTAGCCACCTAGTCTTCACTAGAGGAGGCACTGGGTGGTACCTGCTCTGCTGATGAAAGTGGAGCGTGGAGGAGAAGCAAGCATGGACACCTGCAAGGCAGGGCCAGGGCCAGCCACGTCACAGAGTCTGGGCTGTTGTCTTGGAAGTCTTCCTAGTAGGCCTGGGGGGAGGCAGGAAGCTGTCTTAGACACACACCGACAGCCTCATGGCCCATTCTGTGTGTCACTGACTCGTCTGTTCTGGGTGTAAGCCTCCCCGCCCTCGGTGCTGCTCCAAAGACCCTGATGGTTCACGAGGCTTCTCCTGCTGCTCTGTTGCTGGCTGTGCCCTTGTACACATCTTGGTGTCTAAGTTGTGAGGCCAGGAACCTGTGCCCCACCAGAATGGGAGGGAGATGGGAATGAGTGGAGAGCCCACCTCTGCATTGAGGATGAAGGGCTCATATTTGGGAACAGGGGAGTGTGGGAGCTGGAGTACCCATGGCAGTATGTCTGTGCAAGTGCAGCATTACCCAGCAGCCCACAGTGAAGTTGAGAGTTGTCACCTCAGTCCACTTGTTCACTCAGACCTCACAACTGGGCACATCTCAGAGGTGCCATGGTCATCATTATTCCCTGGCCCTTGGAGTGCCTCTCCCCTTTCCTGGAGAGGCTGAGACCTGGAGGGTTGGAAGAGCCCTTCTGCCTTGCTGGTGCAGGTGAGGTGGGAAGACAGGTTGACTTTCTCACTGACTGTGCTCTCAGGAGCAGGGCCCTGTCTGCCTTGCGCAGGACTGTGTCCAGGCTTCTGATGGTTTGCACATGGTGTGTGCTCAGCAGTTGTCTGTTGAGAGCCTTCTGAATAAGTTAAGCAAAGCAGAAAAGTGTCAACTCAGTTTTCTCTGCTTGCCCCTTCCAACTTGTTCTCTCTACGTCTGGCTGTACCTCCCATAGGTGGGTCAGAGATATGTGTGTTTCCATAGCTCCTTCTCTCTTGTCCATGCAGTGTCCCCGTTTTTAGTAAATTGGAGATGTCTTTCTATGTAAACAGTATCCACTCTATTCACAAATCCTTTTTCTTTATATATGTTTTGGTCCCATTTTTAATTTTTGTCTTTGTACCCTTTGGTATATAGCCATCCTAGTCATATCAACTTGTTGAGGTGGTAATGAGTCCTCCCCTTTTAGCAGTTCAGATAGCCATCCTGATGATTAGCAGTGCTTGGTAAGGTCCTTTCCAGCTCAGTTGAAGTTTGTCTTCTTTCCAGGTCTTGATTAAAATCAAGTTGCTAGGCTGGGAGTGATGAATTGCAAACTCTGAGCAGCAGCTTATAATAATTATTCCAAAAAAAAAAACAAAAAAACACACAGATAGGTCTCAGATTGACTCAGAACAAACTTGTGATGCTGACAGAGCCTTTTGCGATATTTGTCAGGCACTCCTGTGTAAAAACCCTTCCTGTATAACCCCCAGCTTTACTTACTTTTGGGAGAACTAACACAATGTACCTCTCAAGTGAAAGAAGCATCGTCTTATTTTTTAAATGTCCATGTATGACTGTGTTTTGATTATACTCCCTTGCCTGGTGTTTTAAGACCAATGTGGTCAAATTGATCTTCTTCCTATCTGCTGTTAGAGTCAACTGAGGTTTGTCAGGGATCACTTTTGGGAACTTGTGTGGCGCATGCCCCAAGGAGGGACCTCCTTTCGTCCCTTCTCAGTCAGCTCCCCACAAGGCAGATGAGATCTGCCTTGCCTGGATCCAACAGAACATCCCTGGCCTCCCTTGTTCACCTGCCAGCTGTTGGCAGCTCCCAGGTGTTACTCTTGGCAGGTCCTCCTACACCCCTCTGTTGCTGTGGCATGGTATGGCTCCTGCGTTCTGTCCTTGGGTCTGGACATTGTGTTCAACCTTCTGTGGACATGTCATGCTCTTCTTGGACCCACTCCCAGGAGAGGTGTGCTGAAAGCAGGAAGATACTTCAGGGCCAGGGTGCTGTGCCGAGCCAGCTGGTGCATCCCCAGCCCCACTCTGCTCCCTGAGGCAGGGCAGGGCCTGAGACCACCTGGGTAGCTCACTCTCACTGTAGGGTGCAGATGTTGGTAGTCTTTACTGCTCTCGTGGTAGCATGGGGTAGGGCTTGGGAGCCATGTGGCATAGTGGAGGAGATCTGAGAGTGGCCGGGGCTGGGATTAGTGTCCCTGTAAGAGCCTCCTGAGAACACAGCGCAAGGCCTGTCTGCAAGATAGGAATGGCCTCATCCGTACCAAATGGTCTGGCACTTTGCCTGGACCTCCAGTTCCAGAACTGTAGGAGATAAGTCTTCGTGTGAGTGTCTGTGTTACCTGGCAGTGGCAGCCCTTGCTCCCCAAGGGTCAGGGAGGCTAAATCTGAGAGCTGTTGCTGGCCCCAAACCCGTACTAAGAGGATCAATCCTGGCTGGCGACCAGGGGATCTTGGAGCCTGCCTTGCTGTGTGGGTGAACCCAGGGGTCAATGAAGTTGAGGGTTCTGGGCACAGTGCCCTGAAGACTGCAACTGTCCCTGTGAACAATGCACTGAGCACCATGTCTCCTATGGAAGTGGGGTTCCCCAGCCAGTGCTCCTGTGTCCTGGTTTCTCCGTCCCAAGCTGTCAATGTAAGTCTGGCTGTAATTGTGGGATGGATGAGTGAATGAAGCTGTAAGGGAAGCGTCTCCCAGGAATATCAGTGTGAAGGCAGGAGGTCCAGGCAGATTGAAGCTGGGTCAGGGTGACGGGAGCATATTGAGAGAGGGTGGGACTCAGGCAGGGGTGGCCTGGGACGAGTTCCTATAACCATGCCAGGTACTGGTAGTTCACGGTGAGTAGCACACTCAGGTCTATGAGGCTGTGGGCTGGAGTGGAAAGCAGGTTCAGAGGGGCTGGGTGGCTGTGGAGAGTGGGGAGTGCCGAGATGGTGAGAACTGTCACTTGTAAATTTGGAGACGCAATGCTGATACCTCTGTAACTCAGTTGCCACTGTTGAGTGTGCATATGATGTGTGGTTCTGATTAGGAATCCTAATTGTGTACTTGGTGAAGAGAAAGGCAGTTAGCCTCAAGTGTGGGTGAACACTTTTCTAGAAATTAATGTCCTAAAAGGAAAAAGAAGGAATGAATCTCCAACAGAAAACTCCGAAAGCAGATCTCCTGCCAACGATATCTTAGCATCCTTGAAGACAGCGTGATCCTGCCTGATGGTGCTTTGTTTCTTTTGTAAACAAAATCTGCTGGCACACACAGACTGAGCGCAGGCCCTTCCTTGTCCACCTATAGGAGGCAGCACAGCCGAGAGCCCATTACAGGCTCTGAACCTGCAGGGACTACTCAAGTCCTCACACCCTTACTCGCTGTGTGACATGGGCAAGCTGCCTGCCCTCTCTGCCTCTGTGTCCCGATGGCAGGCAGTGTGGCCATTTCTGCTCTCAATGACTACCAGGTATGGTCACCCTGTCAGGGGACGTCCCTGCAAGGCATTGCCTGTCCTGTGCTCCAGAAAGCAGGGCAACAAGGCCATACCACCCTCTGCTCAGATGACATCTGGACTCCTGGGTTGCCTTATGTGTGTCTGTCTGAGCTTTGCTGCCTGGGAGTGTAGGTCTGCATGGCCGGCCGTGTAAGTGTCAGGATTCAGGAAGTCTGTTGTCAAAGGGGAATACTGGGCCGCTCTGAAATGGCACTTTAGGGCAAGTTGAGCATACCGCAGAGACATGGAGTCCTTGTAGTGACTTCAGAAACATGAAGTTGGGGATCTTGGGACCTCGGAGACAGTGCAGTGTGGGCACAGGGATGGTACTGCAGTTGGGTAGGCCAGTCTAGGCTCAGGCCTGAGTCCAGGCTCTGCTGCTCAGGCTTTGTTACATTGGGCAAGTTATGCTCTGTACCAGTGTCCTCCTCTGCTTCACAGCCATATAGAATTCCCCAAGGATATGAGACAACTTTGGGACCTGGTGCCTGCTCATCAGTTGGCTTCAGTGATTCCCATATGGGTCAAAAGTGCCTATGTGCAAGTGTGCACATGCTTACACATATGTGCCAGCTTGTGCCGACACAGGCTCATGTATACCCTCATGTATGTTCTCACAATCATACTTTGTACAGGTGTGCTTATACAGTCTTATGCACACTCACATTCTCACATTCATACACACCTTGCAAATCATTCACGCATATGCCTGTGATGCTCGTGATAGCGCTCACACGTGCTCACACATGAGACTCACATACACAATGCACACACGTTCTTGGGCACACTTGTGCACACATGTAGAGCTAAACACATCCACACACATGCTTACTCCTGCAGTTGCATTCTCTTACCCAGTTTATACACACATGTACAGACATACGCTGATGTGCACACATGCTCACACATGTACATACCTGGGTGGCATTCTCATTTGCTGGTGGCCTACAGGTGGTGTCTTTGAGATGATGACCTGCTTGTTCAATTTTTGAGAGCTATCCAGACTCTGAAGCCCAAAGTGTTTCTTTTTCTGATTGGAGAATGATGCCTCTAGATTATTGAAGAAGTTCTAAGAAACTCTGAATCTTTTCTAAGGAATCTATGGTGATGGAAAGAGGGAGAACACTGGAAATGAAAGTAGCTGGGCATGTCAGGGAGGCTCTTCCAGCCTCTGTGGAGAAGCACCCTGGTGTAGAGGTGCAGCACCCCAACCTGTGATGCCAGGGCTGGGGGTGGCTTGTGCCTGACCTTGTGCTCTTCCCCCTCAGGTCGTGCACACCCACAAGCCTCATTTCATGGCCCTGCACTGCCAGGAGTTCGGAGGAAAGAACTATGAGGCCTCCATGTCCCACGTGGACAAGTTTGTCAAGTAAGTCTCGGGACAGGTTTCTGTGGGCTGCAGGGTGGGGGTAGGGTGTGTCATCTCCGTCTTTATCATTCAGGACTAAAACGTCCATCATGTATATACATATGCCTTCTTTGTCCATTCATTCCTTGATGGACACTGAGGCTGGTTCCATAGTTTGGCTGCTGTGAATTGTGCTGCTGTAGACATGGGTGTGCATGATCACCGTAGTGTGGTGACTCCAGTTCTTGAGACTAAATGCCGAGGAGTGGTATAACCGGGTCATAGGGTGGTTCCATTCCTAGCCTTGTGAGGGTTTCCATAGCACTTGTGCTGACTCTCAGTGCCACCATCAGTGTAGAAATGTTCCTTTTCTCCATGTCCTCAAGAGGGACTTCTTGAACAGGGTGCTTCTGCTAGAAATTTGTCCTGAGGTCTGCAGAAATCCCAGGCCTTGAGAATTGTAGTGAATTGTACTTCACTAACATTCTGTAAAATACAATGCAGGTAAAAGGTAAAATCTGTATAAGCTCGTTTTGGAAAATGTTGAAGGCTGTCATTATGGTGGTGTTTTCCAAGCGGGTCATGACATTAATGTCCTTCCTTTCTGTCTCTGACAAGTGTGGTCTTGAACCTGCTAGGTCTTGTCCCCAATCCTGTGCTCTGGCCTCCCGTGCAGGAGAAGTCGTGCCTTGTGACTTCAGGGCTGGCCATAGAAGGCCTCCATGCCATGAGGAAGGCACGCCATGTGCAGGTCCACATGGGGGCATCTGGGTCCACGGAGGGGGTTTGAGCCCTCCAACCTGGTGTCTGATTTGAGGAGAAGAAGGCTTGTGGGGACTCTGTAGTGTCCTGCTGTTCTAGGCCGGGCGTTGGGAGTGACATTGCCACCCATCCTGAATTCCTACCACTTGAGTTCCTCAAACACGACAGGGGTGGCTTTCAGGCTGAAAAACTTGCACATTTCCTCAAAATAATTTGTAATTTGGGCAATTTTAATTTTTTTCCCCTAACACTCACCAAACTGATATAAAATGCTGTGGAGAAGCAGAGTGAACAACAGCTGGGACAGTCCTGAAGGGGAACCAGGTGGGACTTCTGCCCGCCTGACCACAGGCTGATCTGTAGCAGAGGGACCAGGGCTGCAGGCTGCAGACACGCAGGGCAGACAGCAGAGGCAGGCCAGGCTACGCCCCTTATGCCCGGCTTGTGGTGCTGTGGGCTGTGTTTCCTGAACTGGGATCCACAATTCCTGTCAGACAGGGCCACCACAACCTGCACTGGCAGTTGCACTTGTAGAAAAGTAAAACTTTTCTTAAGTAAACTTTTCTTAAGACTAAGATATAGGAGAATAGCTTCTTCATAGGTTGGAGACAGGCAGAGATTTCCTCACAGAGGTCCAAAAAGTGCGGCTGATGAAAGGTAAGACTGGCAAATTAATCATGTTGAAATGAACCTCCTTGTTTATAGAGAGGCACTCTACACACAGGGCATTCGGCCACACTGGGAAAACATCTGCAGAGCACTTCCTTACAAAATTAGGGTTTAAATATATTAACAAGTTGCCAAAAAGAGGAAAGCAGGGCGATTGAAGAGCAGGGAGAAGATGTGATGGAGGCCAGCGCACTGGTGGGGGAGTGGCTCCACCCTCCTGGGCTCCTTCCTCCCTGCCAGCCTCACGGGCCTGTTGCTTTTGCTGTGAATAGCCAGCTGTCCTTTAAGAAGGTCATGCAGTGGGCACTGCTGCCGCTGGCTATTACCGGCTCCTCTGCACTCAGTGCTCACTCCTGGGATCCATTCCTGTGGATTTCAGCACAGCTCTCCTCTGTCTGAGAATGTCTGTCTGTCATCCTGGAGGCCATGTCTGTGGCCTGGAGCGCAAGCCTGTCATTTTGCTTGCCCCTTCAAGGCTCTCAAATGGCCGCCTGTGGCACTGCCCCACCCTTGAGAACTGGCCATTGTTCTTGACTATAGTGTACTTCACCCCTGACTGCCAGATTTGGTCTTCATAGCTGGTCCTCAGTGACTTGAGTATGTCGCTCTTTGGTTTGATTTTTTTTTTTTTTAATTTTAACAGTGGATTTATAATTTTAATCAAACCTGGAAATCGTGTGTTCCTAACTTCTCTCAACAGTGCTCTTCCTCCTCCTCCTCGCTGGTCGTCAGAGTCAGGGTGCTGGTGTTGCCCAGTTCTGGAGGGAGCAGACTCCCTTGGCCTCAGTGGGGGTTTCCGTGTGTGTCTGAGGGTCACTGGTCAGTTCTTGTGCAGGATGAACCTGAAGTCCATCCCATGAACTTGTTTTATTTCTGATACTATATTTTTCAGCTCCAGTTTTCTTTGTGATTTTGGGTTTTGTGGCTTTCTTCATTACCTTCATGTTTTCTTTTAAGAAATACCATGGTTTACAACCAGAGATATGAAAAGTTGTGCTCTATATGTATAATATGAATTGTAATGCATTTTGTTGTCATATATAATGAATTAAAATTTTTAAAAATTTTAAAAAAGAAATATTATGGTGTGCTTGGTTGTGTCTGAAGTTGCTGTTTTAAGATTCTTTCAGCTAATTCCATCACTTTTGTCCTCTCTGTCTCTGATTACATTGTTGGCGTTTGGTGCTTCTCTTTGGATGTCAGGTAATTTTGATGTGATGCCAGACATGGTGGAGTCACGCTGTTCGGTGTTGGAGCCTTGCTGTCCTCCTTCAGGCTCTGCACATTGTGGGTGCCAGCAGCTGGCTTAACGAGGCCCCTCCTCCCTCCCTCCCTTCTCGTCCCTCCCTTCATCCCTTTTATCCCCCTTCCTCCCTCCCCTCCTCCTTCGTCCCCCTCCCTTCGTCCTCCCCTCCCTCTTCTCCCTCCTCTCCCTCTTCTCCCTCCTGTCTCTTCCCTCCCTCTCTCCCGCAGTGGTTTGTGCAGGTTTCAGGGTGACGTGAAGATGCTCTCTGAACTACACCCTTGCTCCTCGTGAGGGTCCTGCTGCATGAGGAGGCCTCTGTTGCTTTTCCTTAATGAGCTTGCTTTTCTCCTTCCAGGGAACTACTCTCAAGTGATGCAATGAAAGAATACAACAGGGCTCGAGTTTACCTGGATGAAAGCTACAAGTCACAGGAGCATTTCACGGTGAGTCCTCCTCCATGCTGTGGTGGACGCACCAGGCTAGGCGAGCCTGCCCTGAGGCTGGCCCTCCCAAGCCCAGAGTTGCTTCACACTGCGATTGGCCTCAATTCAGTTGTTGCCACCAATTGCAGGCTGCTGGGTGTTCTGATGCCACTGTGACCTGTGGGGTGGAGGGTGGAGTAGTGATGGTGGCACACAGGTGCTTCAGGACTGCCTCCTTGTCGGCTAGCCTGGTGGGAATGGAGATGCAACTGGCCAAGAGAGGGAGGCCCTCAGCTTCGGGTGTCTGGGAGTAAGAAGGCTGCTGCAGTCTGCAGGTTGTAGAGACAGGAGATTGCCCCCACACCTGCACTGCTCTGCTCCCGTGTGCCCATGTCCCTTTTTGAGCCCCTAGGAGACCCCTGGGAGCCGGCTTGCTTCAGGATACTATGGGATGCAGCCTCTGCAGAGCTAGGAAAGACCTGTCCCTCCTCTGTGAGAGTCTTGGGTTCTGTGGGACGGTGGCCCCAGTGAGGTCAGCAGCCTTGGGAGGTAGGAGGGGCCTGGGAGGTAGGAGGGGCCTTGGAGCTCCCCCAAGGAGATGTTTGCAAGGCTTTGAGTAACTATTTGTTGCTTCAGAGATGAAGTCTGCTTTAGTCTGCTTTTTTGCTGCTGTCACAAGCAATTTTATAGGAGGAAAAGTTTATTTTGGAGCTCACAGTTTCAGAGGTCTCAGTCCACAGACAGCCAGCTCCATTCCTTAGGGCCTGGGAAGAAGCAGAACATCATGGTGGAAGCCTGTGGTCAAGGAAAGCAGCTGGGAATAGGACATCCGGAAGCAGAGAGATATTAAGTTCAGCTCACCAAATGTACACCCCGAAGGCAGCCCCGTGGCTACCCCCTCCACCACACCCCACCAGCCAGCAGTCACCACCCAGGTGACCCTGTCAGGAGATCAATGCACTGATCAGATTCAGGCTCTTATGGCCCAGACACTTCACCTCTGAACATCCTTGCACTATCGCACACATGAGCTTCTGGGGACACCTCATCTACACCCCAACAGCATCTCAGGCTCTTCCTCAGAAGCTTCAGGCTCCTTGGGTTGGGCTAGGTCTGTCCCTTGTCCTTCACAGCACCCTCTGTCACACCATCACATTTACAGCTACTTGCTTCTCTGACTTTCCACAAGGTGGAGTCCTGGTGGAAAAGTGGTCCTTGTTCTTCAGCCTTTCTCTGCCCCTAGAACCTGACTTGGGCAGAGCAGAGATGAAACCCTTGGTGAGACAATTTTCTGTCAAGGTTTGTCTCTGGATTTGGGGCATTCGGTGCTGGGTGAGTGGTGCCCTATGGTCACGGAGACAGTCACAGAGCTGCAGATTCCTGGCAGAGTCCAGAATCCCTGCAGCACCTCCAGACCCTTCTCCATGCCCCTCCACCCACATTCAGGGCAGTGTGCCTCCAGCTCTGACCAGTACCTGCGTCCATGGGGGCTCAGGACACAGCCTCACTGCTTCCCAGTGGCCCTCCTCTCTGTGGCTGCCACCTCCCAGCTCTGGACTCATCCACCCCTTCGTGGAAGCTGGCCTCCCTTAGCCCTTTGCTTTCCTCTGCCAGGATCTAACTTCCTTCTTCCTAAATGGGACTTCTGCAAATGAAAAGACAGAATCTCAAAGAAAAACACACTGGTTGAATATACATCAAATTGGACATGACAGAGAGAAGAGAAAATGGCCCTGCAGAAAGCAGTGGTACTGTTGAGTGGAGCACACCTAAAAATGTCTTCCAGTGGCTGGGCAGCATGGCTGAGAGAGGATGTCACGAGCCTGACCCTTGTGTCACTGGGGCCCCGACGGGTACAGAGGGGATGCGTGAAGGAATAAGAGCTCAGGTTTCCCACAGCAGACCCTCAGATCCAGGTATTGTACCAGCTCCAGGCAGAGTGAGCATGAAGGCGGCACGCGACACACGGTGCTGAGCACAGGTCCTGCAGGGAGCTCCTCGTGGCTGCCTGTCCTCAGAGCCTCTCTGACTGCCTCCTTCCTGCCCTGCACTGTGGCTTACTTCACTGTTGGCATTGCTGCAGGAAAGTCCCTCTGCTCTTCCCAGCCTCCTTTAACTGTAAAGACACAGGTGTTTTCAAGTAACGTAAGGAGAGGAGCCACGCTAGCACGGCCAGGAGAGAGCAAGGGTGGCTGTGCTGCTGTGGAAGTGACCTTTAGAACCGGGGCTGTGGTCAGAGCAAAGAGGGCTGCCTCCTGATGGCAGAGAGGTCTTCTGCACAAGCCCAGGGCAGTCCTGAGCACCCAGTCTCCTGGCTTTCACAGACAAGGAAATAGCAGAACCTGGTGGAGAAGTGGGCAGGCCTGCCCGGCAGGGATCTGAATATGCCTGCTCTGTTAGCTTATGTGCAGGTGGACAAAGGCCTGTCCAACAGCCTGCTCTGCGGTGTTGGTGGAGCCACCCGAGATGCCATACACCAAGAGGCAGAGCAAGGAGGGACGTCTGCCCAGCATCTGTGGCCCTGAGACCACGAGGTAGTGTGAGTGGGCTTAAGGGCCCAGTGTGAGGCTCACTGTCCTCACAGGCCTCTCAGCACGAAGCTGAGGGGAGTTTTAGTAGCCCTGTGGACCTCTGAGGGCTGCACATGCCTGCCTTTCCTCAAGGCTGGCTCGGGCTTTTTCTGGACAGGTCCCCAGTGGCCTGTGCTTGGGGTGTTCTGGTCCTGACCCTCTGAAGAGGACATTCCCAGGTCTGGATGAGTTCTAGGGCTCTTGGCTGCCTTCTTTCCAGGGTCCTCCCTGGCTTTGGCACTGACCACAGACCCTTCACCAGCACATGTGGGAGTCTGGGCCATAAACAAACACCTCCAGGAGACTGGAATTATGCGACATGTGTTATTGGATGTTGAGGGATAAAATTAGACGTTAACTAAAACGCTTTCTGAGAAATTGTCAAATATTTAGAAGTCAACCAAGTTGAATCCCATGATTCAGAGAAATGCCACGAAGAAAATGAGAAAATATTTTGAATTATACAAAAAACAAACTAAAAAACCTTCAGAATGTGTTGACTTGCCAAACAGTCTGCATTGCGGATGTGCAGTGGTTAAGCTGGGTACCCAGCAGAGGGGGTGCCACCCTGTTGCTCAGACGGGAGGTGCCAGGCAGGAGCCTGTCCAATCCTGGTCAGGAACTTACCTCCAAGGGCACCTCACACCACCTTGGACAGCACTACTCCTAGCCTGCAGAGGACGTATTCTCAAAGTCAAGGTCTCTGAAGTGCCAGCAGCCAGGGCTAGGGCTCAGGGCAGCTGGAAAAGCTGCCTGAGGCCATTTTCTTGATTGCCCAGAGAAGTGGACCAGGGAATTGTGCTGCTATAAACACTGATGTGGCTGTGTCCCTGTAGTATGCTGTTTTTAAGTCCTTTGGGTATAGACCGAGGAGAGGGATAGGTGGGTCAAATGGTGGTTCCATTCCTGGTTTTCCAAGGAATCTCCACGCTGCTTTCCAGATTGGCTGCACCGATTTTCAGTCCCACCAGCAACGTATGAGTGTCTTTTCCCCCACATCCTCACCAACACTTATTGTTGTCTATATTCTTAATAGCTTCCATTCTAACAGGAGTGAGATGAAATCTTAGTTTTGATTTGCGTTTCTCTAATTGTTAGAGATGATGAACATTTTCACTATCATATATAAAAAAATTAATAAAAATAAAATGTAAAAGAAGAGGACCAGGGAGGCAGGGTGTCATGGTGCACACCTATAATCCCATTGGTTCAGGGGGCTGAGGGAGGAGGATCGTGAGTTCAAAGCCAGCTTCAGCAACTTAGCAAGGCCCTAAACAACTCAGTGAGACCCTGTCTCTAAATAAAATAAAGGGATGTGGCTTGGTGTTTGAGTGTCCCTGAGTTCAATCCCCTGTACCAAAAAATAAATAAATAAATACATAAAAAATAATAAAGTGGGCCAGGGAACAGAAGCAAGTCCTAGAGCTGTTTGGTAGGAGGCGGGGCGTGGTGTGCAGTGTGTCTGCTGCTGTGCCTGGCTTAGTGGTGCCTGCAACCTGGTGTCCCTCTTGGGGGCACCATCCTCTGGCCTGCAGCATGGTCCTGTGTGGGCTACCTTTGTTGTTGGTGGGTGGCTGTGGGCAACAACCACCCACCAAGGTTTGGTGGTGGTCCGGCTGCTCCAGCTGCCTGCAGCCATCATGGGTTGGCACCAAAGTGATGACACTGTTGTCCCTGGTTGTAACCGAGACTAGGGTCCTGAGCACCCCCATTTTATGCCCTCTCAGCATGTCATGACCTTGAGTGAGCCTCTAGGTGTCTTGATGGAGAGCACCTGACTCCCTCAGCAGAACTGGGTGGCATTGGCCAGCCAGGCAGCCCTCCTACCCAGCCTGGTGCCCTCTGGCTTCAGACCGAGGGACATTTAATCTTTACAAGATTGATGGTATCAGAGCAGTATTTTCAGCTGAGTCTGGTTCAAATAATAGGCCATTAATTGTAGAAGGAAATTGAAATGAATTTATCTTGTACATAAATGCTGTCATGGGCATTAATAGGGATCAGACTATAGTGGCCTGTTCCCAGAAAGCTCCTGAACTGGCTGCACCTGCTGCGCAGGCTGACTGTGGGGGTTGACTGGTGGTGGCAGGGTCTGCTGCTCCTCCAGTGGGGATGTCCTGGGAGCTTTGGGAGACGCAGGGGACTTGCGAATGACCTTTACGGCCAGGAGGTGGCGCCAGCACAGCACCTGCAACCCTAGTGCTCCCTGAAGGAGATGCTTTTAAGGGGATGGGTGTACTTTAATGGTGACACTGAATTTCGAGTGTTTGCAAGAACCCTCCTATGTGGCTGTTGGAATAATCAGGAGGCTCATTGGGTCTACACAGAGACATAAAGACAAGCACACCTCCCTCTCTGGGCTCCCTTGGTGGCATCCCTCTCCCCAACCTCTGTCACAGCTAGTGCCTTGCCTGCCTGTGCTTTCTATGGAAAGTTAGTGTGAAGTCTGTTTTTTTCCAGAGGTGCTGCTCGTCTGGCACATTCAGGCCTTAGCACTGGAAGACCAGGTCCTCATCCTGCTCCTGGGAACGTGTTTGAAAATCTCCATTATCTGGGCCAGGGATGCCGGCCAGGGTGTTGGTGTCACAGGCAAGCTGTACAGGAGGCAGGAATGCCTGTGCTGTGAACCGGAAGTGTCCCTGACCTTTCCCCCTGGCAGGGCCCACCCTGAGCCTAATGTGGTTCTGCTTGTTGTCTGTCTTCTCCCTGGAATCACACTCCCGAGAGCAGCAGCTGCGCTCTCCCTGCTTGGCCCTGGTGCCCGGGCTGTGCCAGCACATGCAGGTGTTCAGAGTCAGGGGACAAGAGGGGGTCCCTGGGGCGGAGCAGCCCTTGAGGCAGGAGCAGCTAGGACTGGTGGACTCCACGTGGGTACCTTAGTCCCCAGGTGGAGGGTGGAGGAGGCAGGGCATGTGCGGGGTGAGTGCAGGGGACAAGCCCCAGACGGGAGTGGAGGCTGTTGGTGTTCAGTGCCATGGACTGGTGCAGTCCCCTGGGTCTGGCTGCTCGGGGCCAAGCATGGGGCTCCCAGAAATTTGGAGAGGAAAGACGGGTAAGGCAGGTTCATCTAAGGTGCAGGGGTGTGTGATGTACCAGAAACCACCCGCCAGCCAAGAAGGATCCCAAGGGGAAGGGGACTGCCTGGGCAGGGCCAGAAGTGTCCCTCCAAGGCACCTGCCCCGCCAGCCCACACCTCAGGCCCCAAGAAGAATGGGGGCACAGTTCTCACCGAGGAGGAACCTGAGCCGGACATCCCCTGGTCCCTGGTGGCAGCTGGGTCTATGGCATCTAAGGGACTGCAGACAGTGCTGACCAGGCTGCTGGGCATACATGATGTCCTGACGGCTTCAGTGGCCTCATGTCCTAGTCATGGTTTTGTGTTAGCCTCAAAGATACAAGATGCTCCCAAGTCAACCCTCGGGAGTGAGCTGGCTCTGCCTGCAGAAGAGGGGCTTGTGCTCAGCTTTGTGGTGTGAGAGAGAGAGTGTTGCTCCCCCCGGGGAGAAGCGTCTGGCACGCAAGCAGGCTACGCCATGCCATCTCCCTGGCCAGGCATCAGCTGCCACCTGCTCAGTTCCTCTCCACATTCATCCCAGCACCACTGGGGACCAGGCCTGTGTTTTTGGACCTGAGAATATCTGATGAGGAGCCACAGTGACCTTCCTGCACAATGCTACCTCATGGTGACCCTATTCCTGTGGGCATCTAGAATCAGAGGTAAAAGAAAGAGGGGTGCTGCCTGTGGCTGACTTGTCTTCTGTGGGCCAAGGATGTGGCTGCCAACCTCCTGGTTCTTCTGCCTTCCCAATACCCATTCCTTCTGCCCCAGGTCCTTTGCACTGGCCCTGTCTGCTCTTTCCCCCTTCCTGGAGGGTTCTGTCCTGCTGCCTTCTCCTTCTGGAAGTTCTGTCCCACTTTCTCCTTTTTGAGGGGTCTTGCTACCCAGTGTGAGCATGATTCTTCAAACAAGTTCTCCTTACTCAGGGCCTGTCTCCTTGCTGCGGTTGAACCAGCTCCATGAAGGCAGGGATCTCTGCTTCTTGGT
This sequence comes from Marmota marmota marmota, assembly GCF_001458135.2. Lineage (NCBI taxonomy): Eukaryota > Metazoa > Chordata > Mammalia > Rodentia > Sciuridae > Marmota > Marmota marmota. Next base: position 12,657,047 of record NW_026000206.1, read on the forward strand.
CCAGTGGCCCATCATGGGTGTCAGATGGAACAGCCCTATGTGAACCGTCCACTCTGGAGATGGAATCTGTACAACGCATGGAATTCATGTGTTTGAGCAGCTTGGCATGTGGCATGAAGCTACTTTGTCAGAAAGTAGCAGGCAAAGAGTTAAGAGAAATCTTTGTTACAGAGTTGGGTCCTTAGGTGAGGCTGGGCTTTTCCTCAGATGTGCTCCCCTGCAGCACAGAGGGGACTTTGGGCAGCCTGTGAACAGGAGCCATTGACTGGGCTTGCTTCCTGACCCTGCCTGGTAAGATGGGCCTGGTCCGGGGAGGAGGGCTCCAGAGAAGGTGTCCAGGCCAGAACCCGAACTCTGCTTGTATGGGCTTGTGCCAAAGAGGGGCCCAGAGGGGAGACCTGCTGTCTGTCCCTGAGCTGCCTTTTTCAGGCCTCACTTTAGCTAGCCTGTTGTCCCTGCCCCGGAACACAGCTGCCACCTGCCACCTGCCCCACTGGAGATGGACTTGGGAGGAAGTTCCTGGGGAGGCCTCGGCACCGTGTGATCCTCGGTTCAGCGTCTCGCAGCCCAGCATGCTGTGCAGGCCTGGACACCAGGTGGGCCTCTGAGTGAAGTTTTGCAAGTCCATCCCAGCATCTGTCGATCCCGCGCTCCAGCTGTAAGGAGTCCAGTGTCTGACCTCCTGGGCCCCACGGAGCAACATGGAGAACGCAGTGGCATCCTGACAAGCCTGCCGGTCCATCGGAGGACGTGCGGCGCTGCCTTCCTGTACCACTCTGAGGAAGAGGCTGTAGACCTGTCTCCCTGCACGTGCTCTGCTGTCTCCTCTTGCTACAGAAGGAAAGCCCCACAGCGCCAGGCTCCCCTCACTGCTTCGCTGGAAGCCAGAGAGAGAGAGAAGGCCGGGTCCCATTGTGGTGGACTTCAGGTGTGGCTCAGGACTGAGGAAGGGCCCTGAGGGCCTCCGAGTCCTCCCTGGTGACTTGGTGTCCAAGGTGCTGGCACCTGAGAGTGGGGTCTGGGCCAGGGTTCCTGGCCTCTGGGCTGCCTGCCTGAATCCGAGCAGCCCGTCTTGAGTGGCTGAGCAGCATTTCCACTGGGAGCAGAAAGACAGTGTGTCTCCTGCACTGCTGCCATTCTCCCCCATGAGGGGTGTCAGCCTGGACCTGAGTGCTGGTGCCGACCTGTCTGAAAGCTCTGGTCTCTGGAGTGAAGATGGCCGTGGGGCCAGGGCAGGGGAGGAGTAGCTCCCCTCTCCACGTGGGCTCTCTTCACCCTCCTAGGGGAAGTTGGGGAGAGCATGGCTTACTGATGGCTCTGGGTTGGAGCAAAAGGATGTGCACTGGTACTTAGAGTAGCTTCAGAGAAGTGCTGAGAGGGCCTGATCTGGGACTCCAGGCTCCAGGAGGTGGCTGCTGCACAGAGCTCCAGCTGGAGCCAGGACAGGAAGAGGTATACAGGGTGCTGGCCTCTGTAGCCCTCCTGCTTGGGCCTCTGTGTGGCCACACCAGCCCGGGGCATAAGGAGGAGCTAGTGCCTCGGTAGGTACCATGCTTTTAGACACGCAGATGCTTGGTATGTTGGTGTGCTGTGCTTTCCCTGTGGATAAATCAGAACAGGGAGGCTGATGTGGGGCTGGTTGTCAGGACACTCACTTTGTGGCCCCAAACCCCAGCATGGCAGGGGAGCCTTGGGTGGACCCAGCACTGTGGCTTACTCCTGGACCCCCACAGGTGCAGACCCTTGTTTCTGCCAGAGTTGCAGGTGGCAGGCGGTGTGTGCAGTCTTGCTGTGGCAGCATGTCCTTGACCTGGATGCTTGGCCATTTGCTCCCCTAGCTGTCTCCGTCACGTAGCCAGTGTGGGGCTGTGCGGGTGGCTGGGCAGCCTGAGGCTGGTTCTGGGATGGGGCAAGCTGAGACACAGTGTGGGGTGGGCATGGGTCTGCTCTCCTGTGGAGGAGGCCCAGCCGTGGGGCCTAGTGTGGAGTGGCTCTAAGGCCCACCCTCAGTTATCCACTGCTCGGTGAGCCTGCCTCCTGCTTACTCAGGGCTCCCGGCTAGAGGCCCACATCCCTGTGGTCTGGACTCCCAGGAGTGGCGGGCTGCTCAGCAGGTGGGCTGGTTCCTTTCCCCTTCACTTTCTGTGTTGCTCATTGCACTGCTGAGAGGAAGGTCCTCACTGGAGGGGTGGATGAGCTCCAGAGACTTGCACACCTGGCTGTGCTCTTGCCTGAGCATCATCTGGGTTTCCCACAAGGGCTCTGGCCTGCGTCTGCAGAGCAGGGCCTGCTTTCTCTGACTGGGAGCTGCCGAAGGCTGACGTGGGGTGTTAGAGGACCTTTTCCATGGTGCATCGTGGTTCACAGCATCTGGGTCCTAGGACCTCCTTAGAAGGCTTTTGTCAGGCTGCCAGCCTCAGCCAGAGGCCCTATTGTTGAGGGTGGGGCCGGGGTTGAGGCTGCTCGTGCCTGGGAGACCCCTTCCCATGGACCCAGTCCCCTGCCCCATGTACAGCCCTCTCCCCTCTTCTTATGACAAGACTTGAGGGAAATTCAGGGATTAATGAGTTTGCTGCTGGTTTTTGATCTGAGGATGGGGAGCATTTGTGTTGGGGCCTGATCTGCTGTGGGCAGGGGCCCTCCCTGCCCTGGCCCCTCGCCATCTCCTCACCTGAGACAGGCCTGATGAAGTGAGAGGTGCAAGATTGGTTTTCTAAGGGCACCGGGTGCTCGGTGCTCAGCTAAATCACAGCTGTCTGTGCTGCTGGCGGGTGATGACCTGCTCTCCTGCCTCGGCACCTGCAGCCCCGTGGGACGCGATGATGTGCGGCCGGGCAGCGGCCGGGCTGCAGTGAAGGTGAAACTGTCGTATCGATCTTTTTAGCACTAAAATATGAGCCACTTTACGCCTCTCCCCGCTGCTGTGATGTGAAAAATAATAACTCGGATCCAAATTAAAAATATTGATCTCTGGAAGGTGTTGAAAGTAAATAAACACCTTCCTAAGTTTTCGGTCAGCCGAGAAATGGTATTCAGCAGTAAATGTGTCGGCTCGTCAGAGTCAGGGTTCTTGATCTGTTTTTCCTCCGAATTGATTTTTCATTATTTACTTCCTAAAAGTGTTGAAACTTGGTCCTCTGCTGTTGGATCCCAGCATTTGGGCAGATCATTTCTTTGGGGCTTATGAGGCACTCCTGATCCACTCCTTCATTGATTGATTGATTTTCAGCTCAATGAGCCTGCAGTCCCACTTTATTCAGGACTTCCATCATAATTTTTTATACATTTAGGCTTGACTCTTTTATTTCCCACTAACAGATGAGCTGACATTGAGCTATCAAACAGGGAAAACAATTGCCATGAGGTTAATTTTGTCGCAGGCCCTGTGCATCCCAAGGAGATGCGACTGAGGGGTTCCCTGACCATAGGCTGGGCCCAGAGCCAGCCTGCCGGGGCCCTGGGGATCTGCTTAGTAGAGGCTGAGTTCAGCATCCCTGGGAGGGGTGGTGCCTACGGGGGTCCCCTGTGTCTGCCAGCAGCCTGTGGCTGGACAGGCTGTGGGGCATGGAGTGCTAGTTCTGTGAGCTTGGGGACAGAATGAGTAGTGTGTCTTTTGGGAAGTTTTCCTTTTAGGAGGCAGCCAAGGGGCATAGCTGACCATGTGGCTCTGTGTGGCCCGTTGTAGCTGGCCAGGAGAATGCCACACACAGGGGCCAGGGCTGCTCAGGAATTACAGCAGAAATATTGCAATGGCCTGGCTTCTCCATGATTTTTCCTAGGGGGTTAGACAGTCTCCTGGAGAGACATGAAAGTGTGGCTTGTTCTGCTAACACTTAAAGGCAGGGTTCCTGTTCACTGATGTCCAGAAGGGGAAGTGGCCAGGTGGCAAATTCCTCAGCTGAGTGTGGGACAAAGCAGACTGCAGAGGGAGGAGGGTAAGGCTGGTCTTTGGCTCTGCATGCCCAGCACCAGCCACTGTGCAGGATGTACCCCATGCATTGTGCTTTTGATGCTGGCCATCAAAATGTGTACCTACCTGTTGGCATCTGGCCAGCTCCACTTTGTGCCTGTGTGTGTGGAAGTGCTGTTGAGCTGCCATGTCTCTGCATGTAGTCCCCTTGTGGGGACAGTGGGGGAAGAGGCATGGTGGCAGGGCAGACTCCCTTCACACCTTGCAGCACACTCCATGTCCTTCAAGACAGACGTCTCAGGATGGTCGTGTGGCCTCTGGGCATAAAGCACTGAGGCCTGGGGAATAGTAAGCCTCTCCGTGGTCATTCCATCTGAATCCATGGCCGCGAGCCTTGAGAGGCTGGGATATTCACTGACTGAGGCAGGACAGGGCAGCCAGACTGGCAGTCATGCTTGTAGGAGGGCACCTGGCTGGGGCTGGGGCTCCTGGACAGAGGTGAGGGCTTTGCACAAGGGTGAGGTGGCCTTACCCAGCTGTGATGCCTGTCTGGGAGGGACATGAGATCTCCAGAGAGAAACCAGTTTTCTCTGACTGGACTTGGGGAGCAGGACTTGAACAGGTAGGAGTGGCAGTGACAACGGTGGCCTACGCAGCAGTGGTGTGCATCCTTTGCTCACACCTTCCATGTTACTCTTGCATTGCCTGTATCCCCCTATCCCCCAGGTATGACACTGGGCCTACAGGATGTCCCCTGTGCCTGGTTTTGGGTAGGAGGCAGCAGGGACCTAAACCATCCTGGGTGCATGCTGCTGTCCTAGGCTGAGAAGGTCACTGCCAGCACAGCTCCCCTCTGAGTGCAGATGTCCGCGAATGAGCAGCTGCTCTGTGCTAGGGCCATGGTGCCCATCTCTGCCACTGGTGCCTTCCTGCCTCCAGCAGCACTTTGGGTGAGCAAGTAAGCTCAGAGAGAGGGCACACCCTCCTGGCCCTGAGATTTGTCCAGTGACTCGGTGTTCCAGATGCCACACTCCTCACAGCGTAGACTGGGGACGCTAGGTGTTGGCTTTCTCCTCAGGAGCCTCAGCTGGCTCAGCAGTGGGCTTGGCCCTGCTCCCAAGTGTGGAGGGGAGTTGCAGTTTGTCTGTTCATCCCCAGAAATGCAGAGACCGATGGCCATGCTTGAGCCCTCCCTTGGGACCCACGTTTCTGGTGGCTGAGCAGGGTGGTGTGTGAGAATCCAGCATCCAGACCTCCTGGCAGGGCAGCTCTGACAGAAGGGGAGAAGCAAGTCCAGGCAAAGGGAGTCTGCAGTACCTGATTTGCTGTGTTACCCTGGAAGCTACCTCCTCAGGGCTCGGTTGAGGAATGTGCTGAGGACACTGGAGTCCCATCAGAATGAGGAGGTGCTAGGGATGCATTCTTGCAAGAATCCAGAACTAGAAAGGCTGAGAGCTGCTGTCAGGCTCAGTTCTGGGGGTCACCTGGTGAGGGACCCCAAGCAGAAAGCTCTCTGCTTCCGGGCAGAGGCTGGTGATAGTGCTCTGTGGTGCTGGGCTCTTGGGCCCTGGAAACACACCTGCAGAACTGGGCTGGGCTCCTGTCATGTCACACGCATTCTCCACTGAGTGCTGTAGCTGACATCCTGGGGGTGAGCATTGTGCAGGCAGGAGGGCAGAGCCAGAGCACGGAGCACCAGCTGGAGGAGCTACTGTGGTGAGGCTGGAGCTGCCCGCCAAGCCAGCAGCTGATTCTCTGGTACCAGGAACCATCCCTGCTATGTGCTGTCACTACCCAACAATGAGTTCAGGACCTTTGTGGGAAAACCTTTCTCCAAATCTGGAATCTGTCACAGAAAGCATGTGGGTCGTGACCAGCTTCAGGCTTCACATCCCCGCCTTTGTCCAGTTGCAGAGGTTCTGCTGTGAGGTGGGGTCTGAGGAGGGCCAGGGGCAGTCCTGTCTGAGCGTAGCAAGGAGCACGGGCTCTGCTGACCCGAGCAGCAGCCCTGTGCCTGCATTTCGTACTTTGAGCAATCATCACACCTGCCCCCCAGCCCCGCCCTCTAGGCTACTCCCCCTTCACACACCCTGCGCTGGTGAACAGGAGTTGGTGCTTGTCCACGGTGCCCAGCCCACCTTGGGGCTTTTCTGATTGTGGTGGTGCTTGGTCTTGGCCTTCCCTTTCCCATGGGCCCCTTGCTGCTGGCACAAGGTAGCCGTGTCCATTAGATGTGAGCCTGGCTGTGGGATGGAGGGCAGTGTGGGTGTGGACATCCCCACCTAGTACATTCAAAGCCACCTCCCCTCCAGGGCTATCCTTCCACCCCTTGTCCCATGCTCCCTGGTGGGAAATTTGTAACAGGCTTGAACCAGGCATGAGGTGGTGGCCGATCCGTCAGGCAGCAGACAGGCATGATGGAGGCCGTGTCACACAAGCCTGGGAAACAGATTTGCTCCAGGAAATGTACTGGTGAACAAACCGAAAGACTGTAGAGCTCTTAAGGGGTCCATGCTTGTTAGCGTTTTTGACAGAAAATCACTGAAGCAGTGAACATAAAAAGTAGTCCTGGGCGGCTCGCCCCGTTGCTGCTCGTCCTGGGCGGCTTGTGTTTGCTGCTTGTCCTATTTGTCTGGCTTCAAGTGACATTTCACTTCCAGAGCCCCCTGTGAGCTGCACCCTGCTCACCTAGCTGGCATTTCCCTGGGAGGTGGACAAGCCCTTGACTCTGCTCCACCCTGAGGGTGGTTTCTGTGCTTCCCTGGCCCAGGCAGGCTTGCCATCCCACCTCCCCAGAACCTGGTTCACAGAGAGAGGGTGACCTTCAGAAATGGGCAGCGCCAAGGGGCCCGCTGGTCACTGTGCACGTGCCTGGAGAGTGCCTTGAATGGTTCGCTGGAGGAGGTCTCACTGCTGCCCCTCTGTCCCCTGTTCTCACGTCCTCCTTGCAAGTCCTCCTTGCATTTACTGTGATGGTTCAGGTCACAGGATCAGCACATGCACAGGTGTGTGTTGCACCAGAGGTTCGGTTCCTGTGCCATTGCTAGAGCCCCACAGCCTCCCGCGCCATCTGGCAGGACACCATAAGGCACGCTGGCCAACTCCTCTGAAACCGTCCACAGCCCCAGCCCAAGGGGGAGGTGTGTCTGTCCATGCAGAGACGTCTGCCTGCTCAGGGACATGGTCAGGATGTTGTCTGTGCAGCTGGTATGTGGCTGGCTCAGCACAACTGTGGGCACTTGAGCCGGGGTGGTGGGTAGACCTGTCAGATGTGCTCTGCAGCCTCTGATTGGCCTTTCAGTTCCATCCAGTGCCCACGTGTGTAGACGTCTGGGGTAGTGGGCATTCTGTCCCTTGTGACTGGTCCTCTGCCCCCAAGGGCATGGGGCAGGGTGAATGGATTCTTACTGGGCAGTATGGTCATTATGAGCATTTTGGGATTTATACCCTTTAGACTTGCTGCCTCCTAATTTGCAATCTCAAAATCATCTTTGTATGAAGGGGATGAAAGCACCCACCCCAGAGGGAATAGCTTGTGGCCATCAGAGTTTCCCTCTTCAGTGGGGTCTCATGTGGAGGCTCCACATGTCTGCTGCAGGAAGGGATGGAGCGGTCAGGTCCAGACATCAGGGTGCCCACTGCCTTACCTCACCAGAGCTTGGGCCAGATGTCAGGGTGCTCATTCTCTCACTGCACCAGAGCTTGGTCCAGATGTCATGGTGCCCAGTGTCTCATCTCACCATAGTCCACTGCTACCAACACGTAGGGCCACCCTTAAAGTTGTAGAAATACCTGCCCGCAGGTGAACATGTTCCATGTTTCCCCTCAATTGTGTGTCTGTCCTTTTAGAAGGAGGCCTGGTTTCTCATTCTTGCAGGGAAGGTGCTGGGTCAGGTTTGGGGATTTTCTCTCACTGTGATTCTTCTTGGCGGTAAGAAAGGGTGACATGACCACCATCTTCCCGCGTCACATTTATCTTGCAGTCAGATGTGTGCCTGGCCTGTACTCCTGCTTTCTCCCATATCCCGGTGGGTCCCAGGGCCTCACCTCACTCAGGCTGGGCAACCCCTGCCTCTGAGCTGCACTCCCTGCCCCGGCAGGGTGGCTCTGCCGCCTCAGCCTCCTGTGGCTGCAGCTGGATGACAGGCCACGGCTGTTGCCCTAGGTCTTCACTTGCTCTCTGGCTGCTCGTCTGCAGGCTCATACCTAGGGGTGTTTACGTTTGGCCTTCCAGAAGGGGACATGCGTTTGGATACATTCCACATTTCCTCTGGTTCTCAGTCTGGTTTCTGCCACCTGGGGGAGGATTTATGCATAGTGATGGGGGACAAGAGGTCCTGTCCGCTCTGCAGGGGACATAGGGAAAAAATGCCTATTAGAAACTTCCCTTTGCTGCAGAAAATCTGGAATTTGCACGACTAATCGGTTAGAGAACAGCCAACCAGCTATCTCATTGCCTGGCAGATGGGTCTGCGAGTGCGATGCAGAGGTGGGGATCCTTCCCCTGGAGTGGTCAGTGCCTGGGATTGTCTAGGAAGCCCTGGGAGATGGGCCATTGGGCTTAAACATCTTTCAAACGGAAATTGTTACACCTTGCTCTTCATCTTGAAATTAATGTTTGGTTGTCAATTTTTATTGCTGGTGTAGTGGATGGAGCAGGCGATTGTGGCTGTCCCTGTGGTGGGCCCCGGTGTGTGCTGCACAGGCCCACCACTCCTCAGATAGAGGAAGTGCTCATGACCCATGCTGTGCACTCAGTGTTCTGGGAGTCACAGAAGGGAGAAGCTGATTTTTTTTCCCCTTAATTTTCTTTGTATTTTTACCCCTCCCCGCCCCAACTGCTGCCCAGAAGAAAGACGTCTTACTGCTGTTTCTAGGCGGGGCCAGGGCTGGGCAGGGCAGGCTCTGTCTGTTTTGTGTATCTGAGTGCAGTAATGTAAGGACATGCTGAGCTTGTCTGCCAAATGCTGCTGTATGTGCCCAGGACAGCAGCTCCTCTCTTGTGACAGGCATTGTCCAACCCACAGCCTCTTTTGGGCTAGAGCGAGACTGTTTAATAAATGTTGGCTGTCCTTCCAGCCATCATAATTATTTAAAGGGTTTTCAGAAGAGAGAGAGCAAATTAAATCAAGCCATTAGTGTTGTGTCCCATCGTGGAGGTAAGTGTATTTGTAAAAACTTGGGTCTCGTTAGAGTCTCCTCCCAGTTTTCATCTATTATCACAATAATTGAGTTTGTAGCCGGAATTAAATTCATCAAATTGCGTTATCCTCTTTAGAAATTGGATAGGCACCCTGGCAGGGCAAGGCAGAAGTTAATCCGCTTTGCTAAAGCCTCCAGTGGCACTGCGCAGCAGGGCTGGGGAGTGCAGACGTCTTCCTGTCACCCCGACACGGTGTGATTTCTCCTCAATCCCCTGTGCAAATAATGACATTTGAATCGAGCATTAACAGGCTTAATTACTTTAAAATTGTCATTTTAATTTACACTGATATAGTATTGATCATACAAGCAGAGATTAAGCTGTTCAGTGGAGCGGATGATGGGGAATTAAACATTAAAGGGTCCTCGAGGGGCCACGCGCTCTGCCCGGCGCGCGCCGGAAGAGGGATGATGGTTCTCCGTAATGAACTGGCGGCATGCGGGGACATGAATCTTGGGCTCCTGGAGAAGGGGAAATAATGGGGTTTGGGACGCATTTGCAGGTTATTCATTCGCTGCCATGCGCTGGTTCTCCAGTGATTCATCCGCCTCAGCAACGTTTATTTATCCAGCAAATTCCGGAGCTTTGACCTTTTCACTAAGTACATTGAACATAAGTTGGTGTGGAGATTTTTTGGGTGTAACTTTTATAAGTGTTTGTTAGTTTTCCTTACTTCTTGTTAACATCAGTTACCCAGGTTTGCAGTTACCTCGTTTTTGTGCACAGGCCCTTGTGGTCCAGTGGGACTACCAGGTGGGCAGCGGGGGACAGGCACTGGCTGGGTGGGGCCTCCAGGTGCAGCTGCTGTAGTGTGCCTGGAGCCTGGCTTTTAAAATCCCAGGGGAAATCCTGGGCTCAGGCCACTGGCCCTATTCAGACCAGAAGGGTGGAGGCTCACTTCCGTGTGGCCCCCTTTGCCTGTCTTTAGGCCTTTGGTTTGCTGTGATCAGCACACAGAGTTGTGGCCCGGAGCTTTTCGGATACTGCTACATGGAAAACAGGGAAAAGACGTGGGGATTTCTGTCTCAGAAGCAAGTGCAGCTGATGGATGCTTTGGCTAAAATTGGAGCCCATCAAATTCTTCAACCTCAAACTGGTCACTTTCCAGAGGTTGCATCATAAAAACTGAAGTGATTGATTCTGCACTCAATAGGGAGTGATGAAATTCTTGGTCACCATCCATAATGGCTTTATCTTAAACCGTGGATAGATTCCATTCCAGTGTGACCAGGGAGAGCAAGAATGCAGGCGCTGCTCCTACAGCGAGACAGGCATGTGTGTGGGAGTCCGAGCAGGGCTTGTCGTCCGGCTCTCTCCCGTGTGACTGAGAGCCCATTGCCATGGCACCGAGGCTCTACGCAGCTCAGTAGCCACAGTGCTGTTGGTGGCACCTGTGCTCTGTTGACCTCTGTGGCCTCCTGTAAGCACAGCTGTGTCCAGCACATGGCCTCCTGCCAGGCTACATGCTGGGAACTCACCCTTCTCCCCAGGGTCTGGGCCTGGTGGGGTGGGTGGAGGCTGAGGCATAGAAGGCAGCATACGGCTGGCAGGTGGTCCAGTGCTGTGCCCCCTGCTCCCCTGCAGAGTGTCACGGGGCAGGCATGTGTACTTTGCTCTCCTCCTGCCACTTCAGCCGCATCAGAGCGTCTTCTCAGGGAACTGCAGGGAGCCCCCGGCCCTGTGTCATGAGACAGGAACTCCAAGGTTCAAGGAGACCATACTCCTGGGCGCTGTGCTCTGCCTGTCAGGGAAGTGGCAGGGGCGCTACACTGGTGTTGTGCATATGACGTGGAGTGATGTCAGCCTGCCACCAGCGTGACAGCGATTCCTGGAGCCTGGAAGACAGGCAGTGCTTCTCTGCTGGCACAGGTGTGCCTCATAGGCAGGAGGGACTGGGTGTGGCCCATGTGGCTTTTTTGACACATCTTGCAGCGAAATTTCCTTTCCGAGGACCTAGTAGTGTTTCAGTCCTTGAACTTTGACCTTGATTTCTGGAATAGCTTGTCCCACCACATGCTCCCTGTCCACTGATTTTCCTCGTCACTGAGTTCATACGGGCCCTTTGTCCACCCATGGAGACCTGGCTTCTGCATCAGGCATAGCTTCACGTCCTTTAGCTCCTTGCATGCAGACACGCGTCCGTACCAGCCTGGTGACTGATTCCATTCAGGGCTCCATCAGGCACCGGCCCCTGTGCAGGTGGGTCCATTCTCTGTCCCATCTATTTTCCGTCCCGAGCATTACTGTCATTTCATCTTCTGTCCCTGTCTGCACTGCTTGCTGTGGAGTGCGCAGGACTCTGGCCACTGCCATCCCAGCTCCTCCACATGCCATAGCTCTGCACATCCTGTTCTGGCCCTTCTTAGCTCTTTCTCCTGCTGACCCCCTGCTTCCTTCACTGGGTCTCTGGGAGTGCCACAGCAAGCCCAAGGTCACATTCCTCTTCCCAGAAGACCTTTCTGCCTCTGATGCTTTGATGTGCCCCTCCCCCCCCAGCCCCAGCACCCCCATCCTCAGGCTCTCCCACTCCATTATCTGCTGTCTCTGCTCCGTTTGTCACTTGCCTGCCAGGCCCTGACCAGTAAGCAAGGATGCTGTCAGCCTCCCACACCAAGGTGACGGTGCAGTCTAAGGGCCCACTGGCCCTCCAGGAGGCCCTGCAGCCGTTCCCCGTGTCAGAGCACGTTTGCAGCAGCAACCCGCCAGCACTGTCCTCTTCTCCTGCCTGCACCTCCCCCTCTGCCTGTCCTGTGGAGACTGATGTCCCAGCATGTCTGTGTCTCTTAAAGGAGATGATAGATGCTCCTGAGGTCAGGACAGCAGTGCTGGAGTGCAGAGCACCAGCAACAGACTGCTTGACGGGCGTCCCTCGCCTTGGTCTTTGTCAGCAAGGTCTAATTTATAACAAGGCCATTAGAAGGAGGTACTGTCATGGACATCTTTCCCATAAGGGTTCTTTGTGATTTGGCCTCAGAAAAGAGGTGAAGAAGAAAGGTCTTCTTGCAGGTGGTGGGAGGCACCAAGTGGTTCCTACCACATTTCTCCCCCACCTGAACAGGAACTCCCTTGTCTGCTAGGAGGGGCTCATCTTTTCTTTCTGGTTGGGGCAGTAGGCTATGCTGTGGCCAGTTAGTGCTCTTGGTCTGTGGCTTCTCCCACTGACCCTTAGCACCCCAGGGGGAGTCTGCCCACAGGGAATTCTGCAGCCGGCAGAGACACTCCTAGGAGTAAAGGCTAGACAGGCACTGTGCTCAAATGCAACCGGAGAGGCTCTCTGCCGGCAGGTCACGAAGGGACAGTGGATGCTGAGGGGTGTCCTTCAAACAGGGACACTTATCCTTGACATGGTCAGAGGTAGAAAGGAGCGAAGAGCACGGAAAACGGGAAAGTGGAGTGAAATAAGAGAGCCTCGGGGTGTAAAATACAGTAGCTCCTGCAGCCAAAGCGGAAGCAGTGGGACGCATGAGTGGGTGTGGCCAGGCGGCAGCCCTGGGAGAGCCAGAGAGGTCGCAGAGCGATGTGGACTTCAGGGGAGTTCTGCCATCCTGGCCTTTCCTCGGGTGGGGAGCCAATCTAGGTTATGTGAAGCACAAGTAGACGGCAATTTCCCAGTATAATTGGAATTTAAAAGTCACTTAAAGCTTTTGGTAGTGTTTTATGTTTCCTGAGCTTTTCTAGTGGTGGGAGGTATTTTGTAATCAGCTTTTGTTCTGTGTTGGCCATCTCTGAAAGGGCACTGTACTTTAATTATCTTACATTTATAATGCACATAACCTACTTCTGCAGAACACCCATAAGAATAAAACTGTAATGGAAAAGCTAATGATTTTTAGAAGACAAAAGGTAACTTGGAGCCACTTTAATGATGATGCAAACTCTCTGCATAATTTAATTGGCATGAAAGTTTATTGATTTACTTTTGTAATCATTTAGATGTGGAAAATATAGCTTCATAAATTTAATAATTAAAACTAGATATTATTTTAAGATTGATATTTTTTTCCCATTATCGAAATTTTCAATTTGCAAAATATATATTATGAAAAAGTAGCATTCAGATTGTACGTGGATCTCATTTTGAGAGGCAAGCGCCTAGGTGATGTGAATTGAAGACTGACTTGGAGTGCCTGTATGGAATTCCAGGTCCTTGCTCAGCTTCATTTTCATTACCTAGGCAAAGGAATTCTGGTTTGGGGGTGGGAGGTGGGTGGCTCCGGAATTTAGGGAGCTTGTTGCCTGCCCATCTGCAGTGGACATGAACAGGGAGTTGTCTTGCTGCACTGCTCCGGAGACAGATGGAAACAGGTCGACGTGCCAGGATTCCCCTCTCCAAGATCTGCCAGGGTAGCCTCTGAACAGGCCCCTGTTGGCTCCATGCTGATTAAGTCAGCCAGCCTGGGGCCCTGGGCCCTCTGCAGTGCTTATGCAGTGCCTTCTGTGTTGTCAGAGGGCTGGTCCTGGGAGCCACCCACCCTGCCCAGGCCAGGTGCCTGGTGGAGTGGGCCCCACCATCCCTATGAGTGTCCGTTGCCCATCCACTTGGGCAGCAAGGCACCATGTGTGGTTCTCCAGGGCTTGGGCAGGGGCTCTGCCACCACTGTGACATGTGTGAAGTGGTCAGTCTCTTTGGATGGCCTGGGCGGGGCTACACAGTGAGCCCTAGGACCCGGTTTCATCCCTGTGCCCTTACCCTGACAGTCGCACTGTGCACCTGGAGTCACCCCCTCTACTCGTCTCTAAGATGCTACCTGCTCTTGGTTCCTGATCCTCCCCTGCTATTCCTCATTCCCCCAGACACTCTGTCCCCTTGATGACTTGTCCCTCCTGTCTACCCTTATCACCTGTCTGCTCCTTGTCCCCCTAAGCACTCTGTTCCCTCTACTTCCCCTTGTCCTCTCTAACCTCCTCTGGCCCCCACTGATGGCTCCTTGTCCCTTGGCTGCTCCTTTTCTCTTGAAACATTCTTTGTCTCCTCAACTGTCTTCTGTCTCCCTGACCACTCCTTGTCCCTCTTTTGCCCCTTGTTTCCACTGACTGGTAGCTTCTTGTCTGTCTACTTCAAGTACCTCTCTATTGATGGCCAGGTCTAGTCCCTTGCCCTGTCCTTTTCTCTGGCTCCAGCCCCTCTGTAAACTCATCATTCCATGGTTCTGAGGACTGTCCAGGCCTCTGACCTGACCTCTTGACCTGTGCATCCAGCCACCTTGGACGCTCCCTGTGGTGTCTTGGGTGTTTGGCCCCAGCTCTTCTGGGCTGGATGCCTATTTGAGCTCCCTCCATCCTGAGCATGGTGGTGCCCACTTGGTTTCCCGAGTCCTTCCTCACTCATGTGCCTCTGCCAGCTTGGGCTCTGCCTGTTGCCACCGATGTGTCTGAGATGCCTGAGACTGTGTGAATGCTGGTGGGGCCCGAGGGAATTGTGCTTCCACAGGGAAGGGCATGGCCTTTGCACACTAGTTGTGGCCTTCTCTGTAGGGGGTTCTGCAGCTTTGGGTGAGGCACCTGTGGGACTGCAGTCCTTCCTGACAGCTGGATCTCAGGGCCCGTTAGGAGGACCACCTGGCGGTGCTCCTGGCTGTGCTCCTGCCACGTTCACCGCGGCAGGGAGGATGTCAACAGGCGTGTGTGAGGTATTGAGTGGCTGCTGTGAGCACTGTTTACCCTTGCTGTCAGGATGACTTGTGCTTTGCCCTGGCAGACAGGCTCTGCCCTTCCTGGGCTACTTAATTGGGGACACAACAACCAGGAGCTGTGACAGGGTTCAGCACCCCGTGTACACATGCCAGCTCCCATGGTGCACGCTTTATAAAATGCTCTTTAATTCAGGGACGGAATATCATTAACTTTGTAAGTGGATGAATACAGTGGACAACCAATTTAATTAACTGCTCATGTCGGCCGTTGGACGGGAGGTGGAATGAGATTACATGTGCATCTGGTAGGCTGGCGGCCAGGCTGGGACTGGCTTGGTGCTGAGGGTCAGGCAGGGGCCTGCCCTGTGCCGTCATCTCCTGTCCATCCTGGGAGCTGGACTGGGAAGGGCAGTGCTATGAGTGTGTCTGCCTTCCCTCAGTAGTGGTGACTGGCTTCTGGAGGGGGCACCTTGTGAGTGGGGCTTGCTGCATTCAGCTCTGGGTGGCACTGGGGAACGGGAAGTTTCATGGCCTCTTCCTGGCCATCGACAAGCTTGTGACACAGGGAAAAGCCAACGGAGCTCTGTTGACTTACGTAGAAGCTTTGTTTGATTTATTATTGGT
This sequence comes from Marmota marmota marmota, assembly GCF_001458135.2. Taxonomy (NCBI): domain Eukaryota; kingdom Metazoa; phylum Chordata; class Mammalia; order Rodentia; family Sciuridae; genus Marmota; species Marmota marmota. Next base: position 12,672,417 of record NW_026000206.1, read on the forward strand.
TGTAATCTATTGAATGTTATAGTAACTTTGCTTTGATTTATTACTCGATGTGTTAAGGGGCTTACATTGGTGATACAGTGAAGAAAGTTGCGTTTTTTTGGATCTCCTCAGCTTCAGAAGTGCTGTGAAGCTGCGTCAGGTTGTGTTTCGGAGCTAAGTGCGCCGGTCTGCTTGCTGGCCGTAGCTGCTTAGCCAGCCACTCTCGGAGTTTAGTGCAGTTGCTTTCGTGAGCTGAGCACTGTGCTGGGGGCTCATGGCCTGTTCCTGCCCTGTAGGAACTCCCTCCTCTGTGAGGAGACAGAGGAGAGCACACAGGCAGCTCCAGTGGGCAGCACCTTGAAGGTGGGCCAGGCCTGCCGGAGTCTCTGCAGGGAGCACTCAGGGAAGGCTGCTTGGAAGAGCCAGATTTCATGGGGACCTGGGGCAGCAGGGGGCTCATGTGATAAGCCTATAAGAAGGGAAGGAAAAACACATCACTGCTTCAGTGGCAGAGGAATTTGTTCTACTCCGGGGCATGAGTAACCAGTGTGGCTGGAGCTTTATGAGCTGGGAGGTGTGGGAACCTCTGCGAGCCAACAGGTACATATTGTAAAAGGCCGTCCTGGATTCTAGGCAGAGAAGAGATCTGGGGGCAATAGCAGTAGAAGAAGCAGGTTCCATTTGGGAGATGACAGTGGCCTGATCTGGCTTTGGAGAGAATGGAAGTTGGAGATGGGTAGTTGTGTGTAGTTCATAGAATGTGCAGTGGGTGTTTGGGGGAGAGGCATGTTGGTGGGATGATGCTGGAGGAACTGGAGAGATCTGTGGTTCTCTGTGGGAGCAGGAAAGGAGTGAGAGCTGGCAGACCTCCTGAGCTGTGGAGGACTAGACTCAGGAGAGATCAAGGTGGGGACTGTGCAGCCGCCTGGACGGGTGATGCTGGAGTTGGAGGAAAGACTAGCTCCGTGCATGTGAGAGCTCCGGGGGGAGGCAAGGAGGGGGCAGAAGCTTCTTGGGGTGCACTCCCTGGATAGTATGATGGTGTCACTTGGAGAGAAGAAAGAAGAGGTCCTTTGCTGTTGAGAAGCCTCACGACCCTGACCAGCCAATGTCCAGGAGTATTCTCTGGCCCTCTGTGGCTTCACAGCATTAGTTAGCCCTATTCTGTCTTTGCACATGCTCCCCATTGCCTCAACCTTGTGCTGACATGATGCCCAGGGCTTAGGCCCTAGGCCTGGACCTAAACTTGTCCCCCAGCATCCTCACGGTTTCAGGTATCGACCTTTAAAGACAGCTCAGAAATGTCCACTTTTACCCACACATTGTCCCTGAACTCCAGACTCCAGTCCAACTGTCTGGGTTGGATTGGTGCCCATGGGAATCTCAGCCTAGCAGTTCTGTCCCAGGCTCCTCGTTCCCCACAACCTTGCTTCTCCTGAAGTTTCTTCCAGCTCAGAAAATGGCAGCTCCTCCCCAGCTCCTCTGACCAGAGCACAGGAGCATTCTGGCTCCCTTTCTTGCACACTCTACTCAGTTTATGAGCAAACTGTGTTCAGGTGTATTCCCACCCCAGCCCCTTCTCGCAGATGCGGCAGGTCCTGGTCCTAGTTCTTGCTGCCCCTCTGGATGCATGTGTGCCCCCCCCCCGCCCCCTCACAGCTCTCTCAGTGTGGAGGTGGCCCTTCAGCAGAGAGCCAGCGTTCCCCTGCAGTGCCTCGGGGCAAAAGAGCCAAGGGGAGAGGAAGGCTAAGGATGATAAAGAGGGGCGACTGAGGCAGACAGTCCTCACAGGATCAGAGGACCTGTGGTGACTAGAACTAGAGGGCAGCTTCATGGTCACTGAAGAGGAGGTCAGCACGCAGTCAGTAGCGTTCCTGTCCAGTAGCAGCAACAGCTGAAAATGCTTGTTTTTGAAAGGTACATTCTGTAATAGCCATGGAAACTAAAAGATACCTAAGATTAAATCTAATGAAAGGTTAGAAGACCTTTTTGGAGAAAATTGTTAACATTTATTAGAAGCCATTTTAAAAGATTTCAGTGTGGATGAAGACGGAGGATATTATAACAGCAAGGACCCAGGGACACAGGCACCAGCTCCAGCCAGTCTGTAAGGCTGTTCATGGTGCTCACACCAGCCGCCAAACCTTGGCTTCCACCTGCAGATGAGAGCCGTAGAGAAAAGCCAGTGAGGGACCACCTACCAGTCACCACTACTACCCAGCAAAGCAGCGGAGAGCACGGTTGGAGCAGAGCAGCAGGGCCGAGAGCCAGGGCCAATGGCACAGGCCCGTGGGTGAAGGAGGCAACCTGGACAGCGGGGAACTCTGGCCCAGTGCCGTCCCCTTCACCACAAATGATGGCATGGAAGGACATGGCCCTGCACTTTTCAGAGTGAACACAGGACGTAGCCAGTGGAGTTGGAGGAAGGAAGTCTTCAGATGAGACAGAGGCAAAAACCACAAGAAGTGTATTGATTGATTGACTTCAGGAGCAAAAGCTTCCATCAGTGAAAGGTACCATAAGAATACTCGTGAGGCAAAGGCTGCGAGGAGTTTTTGTAATTCAGATTACAAAAAATTCAGATCATTGTTTTTGAAAGGTACATTCTGTAATAGCCATTGTCAGATAATAGACAATCCAAGGTTATATTTAAATGTTAAGAAACATTTTAGTTGAGGAAAAGAGGAGTTGAGATGCTGTGCATCTGCACCTAGAACAGAACAGCCAGAGTGTGGGTGGGGGGGTATTTGTAGTGTGTGTGTGTTGGGGGGGGGGGTGTCAGATGGGTTGACCAAGGACAGGACAGTCTCTTCCAACATGGTGCTAAAGAAACTGGATGCCCAAGTGCAAAGGAGGGTGTTGGGTTCTTGTACAACACACCATAAAGTTGGGAGGGATGAGAGACCTCAGGGCTGCACCCAACATCACAAAATTGCCAGAAGAGAATAGGACTTTCACAGCATTGGATTTGACAATGAGTTTTTAGGTATAACACTAAAGAACAGTAACAACAACAACAAAAAACAGGCAAATGGCTTCATCAAAATTCTTAAAAATTGTGCATCAGAAGCATAAGTTGAATAAAAAAGTAGTCTAGGGCTGGGGACATAGCTCAGTTGGCAGAGTGCTTGCCTTGCATGCACAAGGCCCTGGGTTCAAACTCCAGCACCCCCCCCCACCAAAAAAAAAAAAAAAGTCCATAGAATGGGACTGAAGTCAGATGTCTGATAAAAAGTCAATATCCAGGCTATATAGAGAACTCCCAGAACTCAACAATAAAAGGAAAGAACCTGATTAAAAACAGACAGGAGACTTGAATAGACATTTCCCCAAAGGAAATAGGCACATAAACACATGAAAAAATGCTCAGCATCACTAATTACTGCAGATATGAAAATCAACTTCAGTGAGCTGTGATTTTGTCAATTAAAAATAAATTTAAAAACTAATTATACCTGTTGTGATGGCTCCTATTTAAAAAAAAGCAGAAAATAGGAAATATTGATAATGATTAGGAGAAATTGGAAGGGGCCCTTAACCATTATTGGGAATGTAAAATGAGGCAGCCACTGTGGAGAAGAGTATGGCCACTCCTTAAATTTATGGAAGGAATCACCATGTGATCCAGCAATTCCACCTTTGTGTATGTATCCACAGTAACTGAAATCAGGGGCTCAGAGACATCTATCTGTACCCTTTTACAGCAGCGTGGGTCACCACAGCAGAAACGCAGGAGGAACAAGGGTCCATATGTGCATGCATGCACATGCAGAAGGCACACGCCTACAGTGGGATGTCACTCAGCCTGGAGAAGGAAGGAAATCCTGTCTCCTGCTGTGGCATGGATAAACCTGGAGGATGTGATGCTGAGGGTCAGAGGCAGTCGCAGAAAGACAGATGCTGCGTGCTTGTACCTGGAGCAGGCCTGTGCCTAGAAGCAGGAGGTAGAAAGGTGGCTGACAGCGCCTGGGAAGAGGGGAGGCCCTGAGCACCTGTGTCACATGTAGAGTTTAGAGTTGGGAAGCTGAGAGGAGCTCTGCAGAGGGGTGTGCTGGTGGCTGTGCAGCATTGCAGGGGTGTTTAACACCATTGGATTGTGCACAGAGAAATGGCTAAGCGGGTAATCATTTATGTGTATTTTACCACAATAAAAAAATCCTAGACAAAAGGAGGGTAAAATGGTACCTTCTAAAATGGTAGAGCACATGCCTATCATGTACGAGGCCCTGAGTTCCTCCCCAGAACTACAAAAGAAAAAAATAAATTTTCAATTATGTTAGTATAATGAAAATGCAAAATAAAGAATGAGGCATAATTTTGTTACTTCTCCAGTAGCAAAAATTATGAAGCATTTGGCCCATGGGAGGGTCCCTGGCCCTCTGCTGTAGTTCCTCTACCACCCCTGCCCTGGCCTGGCGTCCTGGGAGCTCACTGTGGTCATCTCTGCGGTGCTGTTGGTAGTCAGCTGATAGTTCACAGGGACCTGGCTGTTGGTCCATGGCCCTCTTGCTACCTCGGGGTCACACAGATTTTGGGTGGTTTTAGTATCTGAGAGGAAGAGGTCCTCCTGTTCACTCCTCACTGCTGAGTGTTTCGATTTGAGCGTATGAGTTTGCTGTTTCCTGGAAGAGCAAGCCTCCTGTAGAAGGCCCCAGGTTAGCACAGTGCTTTCTTGCTGACCTCAGGGTGGGATACATTGTTGCAGGTTACTGACTGATGTGCTGCTGGTCAGCAGTGATGGGGGTGCAGCTCATGTGCAGCTTTACATCCACCCTTGCCCCACAGCCTGCAGCCAGAGCTTGGGCCCACATTCCTCACTGCCTCCTGCTGCGCAGCGTTTGTTCCTAAGTCCTGTTCTGCCCAGGCGTGAGCAGGGGTCTGCCGCAGCAGTTCTGGCTCTGTTTGCCAAGTGGGTCTCCTGCTATCAAACTCGGCTTCCAGAGCTAAAGAGTGCCATGTATGAGCCTTGCCACATCACTGTGCCCTGACTGAGGTCAGAGACATGTCTGGGTGGCCTTGCAGACGCTGCATCTCAGCCAGGAGCCCCACGTTGCTGCCGAGTGCCCTGAGAAGCCTGCTTCGCCCCAAGGAAGTGGCTGCTCAATGTGAGGGGCAGTGCCTGCCATGTGCCAGCTGAGCAGGGAGTCTGGCCCTGCGTGGACAGCCACCAGCCTGCTCCTCAGCACTGTGGGGAGCTCTGGCTCCTGTCACTGCCTCCAGGGGCAACAGGGCCCCTGCCCTGCACCTGCAGTTGTGGCGGAACCAGCAGCAGCTGTATGGCTTCTCACTAGTGGAAAATTAAGCCCTCCTGACCATCAGGTTTATCAGTGTGTAAGAAGTAATTCAGTTTTTCCTCGCCAAACAGGCCATGACAGGAGTCTGTCTACATGGGCCATGGTCAGGGCCCTGGGCGCTGGCAGCTTCCTTCTGGCAGGCCCAAATCACTGTCACACAGACACCCAGTCCCTGGGCCCCTGGTCATATGGAAAGAGTGGGTGGACACAGGGAAGTTGGGTTGAACTTCAGTCACTCACTGACTGTGAATTAGTTTCTGTATCTAAACTGGCAATGTTTTTCCATTTATCTATGGTGAACTTTATGGAGTGACATCAGCTTTAGTCACGTGGTGAGAGGTGTGTGACTGACTGTGTGGCCTTCCTCTCACCTCTTCAGTTCCTCCATCTCAAAAACAGCTCTGGAGAGTGGACACTCTGTTCACCTTGGGCATGGTCTTGGCATTTTCTTCCCTGGGTCCTGGAGGAGCATGGTCACTCTCTCATACCAAGAGGTGGCCTCAACTCGACTTTGCTAAAGAAAGCCACTAAAAGCTGGCTGCTCTCAGGGCCTGCAGTGAAGGTGACTCCTTCCCTGTGAGGATGCTCACCAGGTGCCTGCTGGCTGGAGAACATGCTGCACCCGGTCCGCCAGCTCAGGACCTGTCGGCAGCATGCCATGAGGCAGGCCCTAGAGCCACGGATGTGGAAACACTCAGGGTCAAAGTCACTTCACGGGCCAGGCCTGGGGTCTAGTGTAGGGCCCCACGCACAACCTCCTGACCTCTGGCTTGTCTGTGAGGCAGAGATCCTGTGCACTGTGTTGGACCAGCTGCTAGAGGAGGTGCTCTGGAACAGTGTAGGCCCACCCACAGGTCACCAGAGGCACCTCTCAGGGCTTCCTTCACTCTGGCTCCTGGACAGAAGATTTTGAAAATCTGTGGGCCCAAGTGGCTTGCAGTTGGTTGGTGGCTAGGATGTGGGGCTGGGACACTCCTGCCTTCCTCGGACAGTGTGTGTACACGTGTGTGTACATAGGAGCTCACATCCTGCCCCAGCCCTCCCCAGCTGGAGCAGGATGTGCACTGCGGCTCAGCTGTGGCTGGTCCCCTTTCCTAGGTCTCAACAAACACTGCATGGCAGTCCAAGCAGCCCCTCGCGTCCAGGGCCTTGGGGGCCGGAGAAGAGCCCTGTTGTGCACCTCAGAGTATGTTCTGTTCCATAGCAGGAGCTAGATGTTGTGTCCAAGAGTTTCACGTTGTTCTCTGGTGAGGTGTCCTCTGACCTTAACTCAGTCCATCTTTCTGAGCCCAGAGGCAAGTGCCTTAGTGGATCTGCTGGTCTCTGACCACAGTGCACAGGAGCCTGGCTGCTACTATATGAATGGAGACAGAGGCAGACACGGGCCAGTGGAAGCTCTGGGTTCTTCCAGAGACAGAGGTGATGTGATGAGCAGGGGACTGGGCAGGAAGATGGGCTGTGGGGTGTGGGTAGAGATGGAAAGAGTGGATGGTGTCCACAGGACTCATAAGAGACTGGACGCCAGGCTCCATGGCGTGCGGCTGAGTGGGTGGGAGGGTGGGACCTGGGGAGCATGATCAAGAGGAGATTTGGGGAGAGGCAGAGGACATAGGCGGTGTGCAGAGAGCCAGGGGTCTAACACTGGGTTTGGTCATCTTGGACCCAGGACAGCAGGTGGCAGTCCACACACATACACAGAGCAACAGAAGCAGGGCACAGCCTCCCGGAGGTGTGGCTCGCACCACATCAGAGACCAGGGTGCCCTGCTTGTGAGGACTAGATTGGGGTCTCCTGCATTAGTGATCATGAATTTCAGGTGTCTGACAGCTAGAAAAGAAATTTTAAAACCAAATGGTGTTCCAGAAGAATCTGAGTTTTAGCTTTGCAGATTGGAGTTTCTACTCACGGACTGTCAGTCTTGTCCTAAAAAGCAGAGGTCAGCGAGGACCTATCTGTATTTCGATCAGGGGCCTCACCAGGGCCTCACCATGCTCACCTGCCCCCCCGGCTCTGCAGGGGCACAGTCTGGCAAGTGCAGTGCAGACCTGGCCCTGGACGGAGAATGACGTGGCATTTTTCGAGGCAAGAGTTGACTGATTCTAATACTTTTTGTTCATAATTGTTAAAACAAGTTTATTTTCCATCTACATTTTACATGGTGGTACATTTCACCTTTGTCTACATTGTTAAATATTTGTTTATGTGGAACCAGATCAGTGGATTGTGGAAAGGTAACTGTCTGTCTCCTTGAACATGCACCTGCTTTGGAAGTGCTGGGACCACGAATGCAGGCTTTTGAAGGAGGCTTGCTCTGTGTGCTGCTTGTGAGTTGCCTCTGAGGAGATGCCATGGGTCCAGGGCGGGATTTTGTGGCCGAGGACTATGGGATTTGAAAAGATCTTCTGTATGTTGCTAGATTGCCTTTTTAATAAAAGTTGTCAAGGAGGTAGCACTGAGGCTGGCTCTGGTGTTTCAGGGAGGCCAGGTACAGGGAGCGCTGGGCTTTACATCTCTGGGTGCACAGTCACCTGGGGAGCCTGTGCTCCTGGCCTGCTGTGCTGCTCTTAGCTGGGCCTGCCAAGCACAGCCTCCTTGGCTCCTTGTGCAGTGGAGACCATACCAGTGGGCTGCAGAGCCATCCAGGGGCCAAAGGGATGTGAGACACTGGCAGGGACCAGGCCAGTGTCACCACATCCCATCCACGCCCCACAATCCTCCCTTAAAAAGTTCACAACATGCCCCAACCTGGCCGCTTTACTTCCCACCTGGCTGCCCCCCAGCGCTGGGTGGCTTCAGTAGCCTCCCATGTCACAGTCTTTGTCCACCGTCGCACCCAAGCCAGCTGTGTAAGGCAGCCCATGTCCACAGAGCTGCAGGGCTCAGTGTGTGGAGGGCTGTGGAAGACACTTGGGGCAAGGGGGAAACTGATTGGGCTTTGATGTCAGGTGGCATGTGGATGCCACTGTCGATTTCTGCAGTGAGTGGTACTGTCGTGGTCATGGAGGAGAGAGCTCTTGTCGGAGTCCCACACTGTGAGTGGGAGTGAAGTACCATGGGGCCTTTCATTGTTCAGCCAGAAGCAAAGCCCCAGGTATGTGCACGTGTGTGAGGACATACTGCATCCTTGGCCTGCACATTCCCTAATCTGAGGAGTGGACTCAAACAAAGTTGAGATAGAACCAACTCTTCTCCCACATGCAAGGCCCTGTGTGGTCTGGCCATGGTCAGGTTCCCCTGACCAGCATCCTTGTGCCCCATCTTATTAGCTCAGCCCTCTGTGGACTTCTTATGTCTTTTGTGTAGGGTTGAGGGGTCCACAAAAGTAAGCCTTGTTTGTTGAGTTTATAAAAGCAAAATTTAATTGTAAAGGACAAGCCAGTGAGTTCCGACGAATGTGTGCAGTTTTGTAACCACCACTGCAGCCAGTGGTAGAGGTTCCCCAGGGTTCTTGTCAGGATTGATGAATTTAGCAAAAGAAAAATATGTTTATGTACATACATACAAGCATGTGCGTAAATATACATGTATGAACATGCATACACTGTATATATACATGTATATGTAAAAACAGCAAGCTAAAGTTGAATTTCAGATCAGTAGCAGGTAACTTAGCACAGTGTGCTGTTTCATGGCCAGCCTTGCCCTGTGGGTCTCCCTGCCCAGAACGCAGAATGCCGTGTGGCATGCAGCAGGCATCCGTGATTGCTTATTCAGTCCACAGATGGGGCATGTCTGATGGTTGTTGGGCATGCAGTTGCAGGCCAGTCCTGAGGAATGAAGAGGTGAGAGGGAGGCAGGGGCTAGACAGATAGAGGCCAGTGCCCAGTGGGTGGGTGTGCAGAGCCCACGCCACGTAGGGACAGCTGAGCCAGCCAGGGTTGGAGCTAAGGGTCAGCCCTTGGAGACGCCCAGCCCAGTCCAGCCCTGGCCCCCATCTCCCAGTTTAGTTGTGCACCCAAGCCTGGAGGTGGGTTGGGTACTGGCAGGCCCTCAGGGCAAGCCTGTGTGGCAGTGGCCACAATTAAGTCAGAGGTAGTTAACCTGCTGTGGCTTAGGTGCCACTGCTCCCCACCCCTGGGGTTCTGGATCAAGCTGAGGACCCTGCACATGCCAGGCAAGTACTCTGCCCCTGAGGTAAACCCCAGCTCTTAGGAATGCCTTCACTCATTGCTCAGAGCCTCACTGAGGCTGGGAATGCTCCCAGCACAGCCTCTGATCTGGTCTTTCTTTTTCCTCTTATAGGCACTAGGAAGCTTTTATTTTCTTCATGAATCCTTAAAAAACATCTACCAGTTTGACTTTAAAGGTAAGAGTCCATTCTGACTTCTGTTGCCTGCTCTGGGTCCCCTCTGCCTGTGTCCTTGTGAGAGGGCCTGTGTGGTCTGGGTTTGGTGTACCATGTAAGCTCCTGGCTGTCCGGCTTGTCTGGTCCTGGGCTGCTTCCCCAGCCACATCTTCTGCTCTGGCTGAGGCCCTGGCTGGGGACCTGGCTTTCCCACAGGAGTCCCAAGGAGAAGGAAATGGTGTTCCTGTTGAATGTGAGAAAATGAAGCAGAATAAGAGGATCGTGTCCATCAGAAGCAGAAGTGGGCAGGAGAATGTGGTTGTGGCCATGGAGAATGCTGCCCTCGTTTCAAGACCAGCATCTGTACCTGCACTCTGAGATGCTCCTGATGAGATGCCTGCCACCCTTGTCCTTCCTGAGGCAGAAGGGAGATTTCAGTGTGGGCCCACCAGATATGGGATATCCATGTCACCGTCCATGCGATTTCTCTGTTCCTGTTGCACATAAACCGTCCTGAGCTCCATGCAGGTCTGGAGTCAGGCACATCACCCTGAGATGTCATTAAGGTTGTGCTAGCCGTGACAGCAGCTCATTCTGTCCATGGATTTAGGTGGTGATTTCTGCTTCTCCCCACCAGGCAGGGCCCTGTGCTTGTTTGGGGAGCATTCCTCTGCATTGCTTGAGCTGCAGTCCTTCACTGTCAACAACGGGAAGCTTTGTCACTGCTTGCTGTCTGTGGCTTTTCAGATACTTTTAAATACCAGCACCTGGTGCTCCCATGAGGCGTGTGTTGGAAAGGGAGCTCTTGGGCCTTTGCCTGTGGCCCTGTAGGCACCATGTCCTCAATGGCAGATGTTCAGACATAGTGTGTCCTGGGTGAAGCTGAGGGCAGATGGGGGTAGCTCCTGAGAAGGTTGTATGTCAAGCCTAAAGGGATCTCAAACCTGTGCAACTTTCTTTTCTTCTTTGTTTTTTTCCCCCAAAGGAATCTCTGTATACGTATTTTACTACTAAATGAAATCAGTCAGACTAACTTACAGTTTGTTCAGAACTGTAGCATTAGACTGGTGTGTAACTTGAGCAAAGCCTTCCTGAGGGGCTTCCACTTTGTTGGAAGGGCATAAATGAGGTAAGACAGCGGACACGAACTCAGGTGCTTGTGTGATTCCAGGATGGTGCAGATGCTCACAGTGGCAGCCCAGCAGCTGTTGTGACCGACCTGTCAGTGTCACCTGGCATGTGTCTTATGGGGTCACAGGCTGGGGTGAGTATGGCTGCCCCCTGCTCCTCATATCTCTTGTTCTTCTGACTTTGAGTTACGGTAGAACAATTTAGAATTTGTAAAAAGTTTGAATAAACTTTTAAAAGTAATAGCCTGAATTAAAAAAATAAGGACCTAGTTGAAATTTAAGGAGTACCCAAAGATAAAGAAACGAGGTTGTCTGGACTCCAGTTCTGACCAACATGTGAGCAGTTTGAAAGGCCCGGCTCCTATTCTCAGAGGAAGCTAAACACACTTCATATAGACAGCCCTTCCCAGATCCACCAGGGGCTGAGAGAACAGGGACATCCCGTGCCCAGGACACACACACACACAGGCACAGGGTCATGGCTTCTGAGGAGCAGGAGCGGCCCCTGGAGTCTGTGCTGTGGGAACTAAGGCTGAGCGTGGACTAGGGTGGGGAGAAAACTCCCGGGACCACACATTGTGGGTTCTACCACCAGGAGCCCTGCCCTCCACATTCTCATGGTCAAGACCAGGAGTCTCTCTTCTTCTGCACAAGGTCTGCCCTCAAGAGGACTGTGTCACTCGGTCCAATCTGCTGGGAATATCTGTTATAAGAAATGTGTACTGCTTATGAAGGAGATCAGTGGTTTTTGAAAGTGAATTTAAGCTAGACACAGTGGTTTATGGCTGTGATCCCTGCAACTCAAGAGGCTGAGGATTGCAAGTTAAAAGCCAACTTTAGTAAGTTAGGGTTAAGGTCCTACGCAACTTAACAAGACCCTCTCTCAAAATAATTTTTTTAAAAAAGCTGGGGATGTGACTCAGTGGTAAAGTGCCCCTGGTACAAAAAAAAAAAAAAAAAGAAAGAAAGTGAACTTTTATTTAAAAGAATGGAACCATATAAAATGCTCAATAAAAACCACAGAAGACAGAAGGAGTAGGAGACAAAATGAAACCAAGTATAGAGGCATGAAGAAAAAAGTTACAAATATGGTAGATGTTACTCACTTTAAATGTGAGTGGTCTAAAGGAGATTGTCAGAGGATAAAAGCACCCAGTTGTGTGTGGTATATTAGAAACCCACGTAAGATATAAAGACAAAGATTAAAAGCAAAGAAATAGGGAAAGATACACCATGTTGTGTTAGTCAGCTTTTTCATTGCTGTGACCAAAAGACCTGGCAAGAATAATGTGGAGAGGAAAAGTTCATTTTGGCTCACAGTTTCAGAGGTTCAGTCTGTAGATGATGGACTCTATAGCTCTGGGTCCAAGGTGAGGGAGAATATCATGGCCCAAGGGCATGGGGGAGAAAAGCACCTCAAGACATGGAAAACAGGACACAGAGGGAGCTCCACTCACCAGGGACAAAATATAAACCCCAAAGGTGCAACCCAGTGACCCACTTCCTGCAGCCACACCCTGCCTGCAGTTACCACTCAGTTAATCCCTATCAATGAGTTAACCCACTTATTAGGCTACAGCTTTCATAATCTAATAATTTTATCTCTGAAATTTCTTTCATTGTCTCACACATGAACTTGTGGGGGATACCACATGTCCAAACCTTAACAATTCAGCCTATGACCTCCAAAAGCTCATGCCCATCTCACAATGCAAAATACACTTAGTCCATTTTCAAGAGTTCCAACAGTCTTAACAGTTTTAGCATTGCCCAAAAGTGCTAAGTCCAGAATATCTGACACTCCAGGAAAACTCTTTCTCCTGTAAAGATTAAAAAACAAGTTTCATATATTCAGCATATAATAGCACAAAATAAATATTTCTATTCCAGTAGGGGAAAATAGAGGCATAAAAAGAAGAGATGGGACGAAAGCAAGACCAAAATCTAGCTGGGCAAACAAAAACTATAGTTGCACATCCAGCATCTGGGCTACACAGAATACTGATATTCTCTCCACGATGCTTTTTTACACCTCTTCCCCTCTGGCCTCTCTGGTTACAGCCTGGATAGCCTCTCTCTTGGCTTGTTTCTGCTGGAAGCTGCAGCTTCCTTAGCAGATGTCCTATATTACTGGCATCTCTTAATCTCAGGGTTCTCACTGCCATTTCAGCTTCCTTCCTATATCTTCATGCATCACCCTCTCAGGGGTAGCCTGCAGGGACTCCAACCCTGCTACATTTTGCCTGGCCTCTTAGGTTTTCCTTTGAAATCTAGTAGAAGCCCTCATGACCCCCTAACTAACTCCAGCATCCTTCAATGCTGTAGAATCAGCATCAAGTAGTTGACACCAAGGTCTGCCACCATCTCCAGCAGTAGCCAAGCTTCCTGGACCATGGGTGGCTGCAGCAGCCTCTGAGTGCCTCATAATAAAACAACTTCCTGCAAACCCCCTTACTCCCCTACCCCATGCCACAAGCAGGGCACCATTATGAGCCTGAGATGCTCTCAAGCCATTGTATCTATTGTTTCTGGGTAAAGTACTTAGCATTTCTTTAGTGGTGTAATCAGTTTAGCAACCACACCATCCTTAGCCCCAGTTTCACTTGCCAAACTGCAAGTTTCTCAAATCTTTCTGCTTTGCTCTGTACTCCTGATATCACAGTAAACCCGGGTAGAAGATGTCAGCAATATCCATTCAGGCTACCTGAATTCTCTGTTGCTTTGAAATTTCCTCTGCCCAGTTAATTAGTCCATCACCTTTAATGACAGCCTCACAGAAAGTCTCAGGACATGGACAAACTGTAGACAGTTTTGTTGCCAGCACATTACTTGAATGATCTCTAGTCCAATTTCCTATAGAATCTTCTTATTCTGAAACCTCATGAGCCCGGTCTTTATTGTCCACAGTCCTGTCAGCATTCTGGTCTTCTGAACTCCCACCAGAATTGTCCATTGAGCTACACTTAGAACATTGGAAAGCTTTTCTAGCTTACGTCTCAAAAGTTTTAAAAATTCTTCCTCCAAATTCCAAAAAGCTCCAAAAGTTTCTGAACCATGTGGTCAGGTTAGTCACAGCAATAACCCACTTCTCAGTACCAATTTCTGTTTTAGTCAGATTTTTTTTTTTTTGTTTTTCATCTCTGTGTCCAAAAGACCTGACAAGAACAATTTAGAAGAGGAAGATATCTATTTAGATTTACAGTTTCGGAGGTCTCAGTCCGTAGACAGCTGACTCCAAACCTCTCGGCCCAAGGGAGAACATCATGAGAGTAGAGCATGGGGGAAGGAAGCAGCTTAGGACATAGCTGACAGGAAGCAGAGAAAGCTCTACCCACCAAGACCAAAGACACATCTCCACCTCCTCCAGCCACTCCCCTCCTGCTTACAGTTACCACTCAGTTAATCCCTATCAGTGAATCGATCCACTAATTAGATTATAACTCTTGTAATCTAATTATCTTACCTGGGAACATTCTTGCATTGTTTCACACATGAGCCTTTGGAGGGACACATATCCAAACCAAAACTTGAATAGCTATATTACTTTCAGACAAATTAAACTTCAGAGCAAGGAAAATTATCAGCAATTGTCACATTACATAGTGACAAAGATGTCAGTTCTCCAAGATGAAGCAATCCTCAATGTGTATGTACATGACAACAGAGCATCAAAATATGTGCGGCAAAGGCTGATCTGCAAGGAGAAATGGAGGGACTCACAATTATAGTTGGCAACCTCGGCACCCTCTATCACAAATGGACAGATCCAGCAGGCAGAAAATCACTAAGGACATAGTTGAATTCAACAGTACCACCAAGTGACTTGAGCTAATTGTCACTTATGGAGCAATTCATCCAACAACAGCAGAACATACATTCTTCTTTAGCTGACATGGAACATTTACTAAGATAGCCCATGTTCTGGGCCACAGAGAGCACCTTTACAAATTTGAAAGAAGAGAAATCATATGAAGTCTGCTCCCAGATCACAATAGAATTAAATGAGTTATCAGAAACATGGGGATTGCTAGAAAATCCCAAAATATCTGGAGATTGAGTACACATTTCTGATTAACACATGGGTGAAATGAGAAGTATCAAGAGAAATTTTAAAAATATTTTAACTAAATGAAAAATGCAGCCTATTAGAATTCATGGACTATTAGCAATAACTATGCTGCGAGGGAGATTTATAGCATCAAATGCATATCTTAGAAGAAATATCTGAAATCAGTGATCTACCCTTCAACCTTAGGAAAGCTGAGGAAGAAAAATTAAAGCCAAAGTAAGCAGAAGAAAAGAAATAATAGAAATCAGAGCAGAAATCAACAGAATTAAAAATAGAGAAATCAAAAAAACAAAATTAGTTCTTTGGAAAAAAAATCAATTAAATGGATAAACTTCTAGCCATACTAACCAAAAAGAAAAAGAAAGAAAAGACACAAGTTATTAATATCAGAAATCAAAGAGAGACCAACACTACTGATCCCTTAAGAACACAATAAAGGACTGTTATGAAAAAGTCTATGCCTTTAATTTAACAAGGTAATAGACCAATTCTTCATCCTCATACAAGAAGGGCTAGGTAACCTGAATAAACCTGTAGCCATTAATGGAAATTAATCAAAAAGAAGACACCAGGCCCAGATGGGTTTCCTAGTTAACCTGTCAAGCACTGAAGGAAGATTCCACTAGCTCTCCACAGTTGCTCTCAGGAGATAGAGCAGTGGGTGCCTCCTTAGTTCTGTGGGGCCAGCATGCATTACCACCTGTTACCGAAACCAGAGGGCCATCCTGAAGGAGCACTGCAGACTGTGTCTCTCGTGCTCACACAATGCAAGTGTTCTCAACAAGATTTTAGGGAATTGAACCCAGGAATGTATTAGAAGGATTTTACACTGTGACTGGGATTCATTCCAGATATTTCAGACTGGCTTGGCATTTGAAAATCAACTAATGTGACCCATCATATCAGCAGGTTGAGGAAGAAGATCATGTGATTACTCAGTAGATATGGACAAGCATATGATAGAATATAGCATCCATTCATGATGAAAACTTTGAGCAAACTAGAAATAGATTAAAAACTTGGTTAAAAAGAGAGAGGAAATGTCTGCAAAAATAAGTAAACTACAGCTAGCATCAAAATTAATGAGACATTAGTAAACAGAAAATTTGAGGAAGAGATCAGGAACAAGGCAAGGATGTTCCCTCTCAACCACTATGGCATCCTACTGGAAATCTTAGCTCTTGAAATAAGACGAAAAAGGCAAAAAAGAAAGAAAAAGAAATGAAGGAATATTTGGGGGTGGGGTAGAGGATAGAGTTGTCTTTGTTCTCATATGGCATGATTTTCTATTTAGAGAATCCTAAAAAGTCAACAGCGCCTGAGAAGGTTGGTACTTAGAAGCAATTATAGCAGTGTTGCAGGATACAGTTAACACAACTTACTGCTTTCCTACATATGTGCAAATAACAGGCGGAATTTGGAATTAAAAGAACAAACTGTTTACATGAGCACACACTAAAATAGTACTTAGTAAAACAAAACAAAATATGGTTTAAACCAAGATCTCTGTGCGGAAAACTATAAACCTCTAATGAAAGAAATCAAAGGTCTGGGAAAATGGAATTATGCCCTATTCACGTGATCTGAGTGCTTGTGTGCGCACCACCCCCCATTCATATATTGAGTTCCAAAGTGAAGACATCGGGAGACAGGCCTTTGGGAGGGCCCTGGCCACGAGGGCACAGCCTTTGAAAGAGGCCCAGACCCAGCTTGCCCTTCTAGCATGGGAGGACACTTGCCAGACTCAGAGTCCACCAACGCCTTCATTCTGGACTTCTAGCCTCTAGAACTGTGAGAAACAAATCATTCACACCCTCCAGGCTGTGGTATGTTGTTGCAGCACCTAAATGGACTCAGAACGATAGGAAGATAAAGTTCTCAAGATTTCAGTTCTTCTCCACTTGATCTACAGGTAAAGCATGAGTTACTTCCTGTAAGTGGACTGCTCATAAAAGTTATGTGGAGAGGAACATCCTCAGAATCTCCAACAGCTTTGAGGAAGGGCCATCAGAAGGCCCATGCCACTGGCTTCCAGATGTCCTCTGCAGTCTTCAGGCAGGTGGTGAGCAGCCTGGAGTGCTGCTCAGCCCCTGGAGGACACGGGAAGGTGGTGGAAGAAGAGTCTGAATTGCTGACTGGTGTAGGGTCTCAGTCTGGAAAAGGAAACCCAAGTGGACACTGAAAGACCAGTGGCTGCGTGGGGTAGAGCAGTGAGCCTGTGGCCCAGGGGGCGTTTAGGATAGAGACACTGCTTTGCACGACCTATACTGGTGGACACAGGACATTCTTATGCATCTGTCAGAGCCCTTAGAATGTGCAGCAAGAAGAGCGAAGCCCCAAATGGACAGGGGACTTCATTTGTAATACTCTGTCCATCCTGGTTCCTCAGTTGCCACCTGCATACCAGTAGAGGGGTTGGGGGGTACACGTGAGAACTATGTTGCTCCTTTTTGTGTAAACCTAACAGTTTTCCAAAAACCAGTTTTTTAAACAAGGAAGGCCCTCCCTTTACTCCTGCCCCAGTCTCTTCCCCATCCTCAGAGGAAAGCAAGACAGTCCTTTGCTTCTCCTCTCAAGCACAGTGGCTTCCTGCAGCCACCTGAAACACCATGGACCCCACAGCCTGCACCGCCTTCTGTAGCTTCATGCTAGCGTGGTACCTATCCTGCATGTCCATCGTGAGCAGGGTGCTGAGACCTCAGAGGCTGTCATGGTTTAGCTGGTGGATCGTTAAGAAGTGCAGCTTTGGTTATGTGGGCAGTCCCCGGTCATGGGTGCAGAATCCCATGTCAGAGAGTGCTTGTGTGTGCTGCTCAGTGCCCTGGCCCAGCCTCTCCCCATCTGAGCTGCTTGGGTCACAGACCCAGGCAGGCCAGGCTCCAGCTTGTCTCCCCAGGCCTGGCTCTCTGTGAGTCGGCCCAGTGTGGGCTCAGCCCTGGCTCTTGGCACCACATCCCTCACTCTGCTCCTGTGCTGCCCCAAACTGCCATGGTGTGGTTAGCGCTCCGGAAGCCGCAGGTCTTAGCTGCCATTCTGCACATAAGCTGCCAGTACAGCTTGCCACATGTGCCAAAGCTGGAATCCAAGAATCTATGTGACACCGCAGGAGTGTCGCCCTGAGAGTGCTTGCTCTTGGCCCAGGGGACTTTGGGGTGCCATCTGGGCTGGGCCCTGTCAGGCCCTGCCTTGACTCACGGCAGCCTCTGGACCACGTCCTGCTCGGGCTCCCAGCTGTCTTTCAGAGACTGGCAACCATCTGCCCCAAGCCCCTGCCTTTGGAGCCATTTGAGAAATGGAGTCACATACCGCTGAGGACGTGGGGATGTGAGACAGAATCCCGGCCAGCCCCATCCACAGGCCCTGCCAGCCTAGGGAGGCATCAGGGAGCCATGTCCTTGGGACTCGAGGGGCTCTGGGCAGCAGCTGGTCAGGCAGGTGCATCCCTCCCTCCATCTGACATGGAAACTCTTCCCTGGAATATGAGTGATGGGGCCGTGTGTGTGGAGGAAATCGATGTTATTAAATAAATTCATGTGACGGTCTACGTGAATGGTCATTCCACAGCCCTCTTCAATATATTCATGGCTTTAAAAGAGGGTGCCAATTAGCCCCTGTAAATCTACCCGCTGGGAGCTCCTAGGGGATAATGAAGTGGAGTGTCAGGGTCCAGGTCGTGGAGCAGGAATTTACGAGCCACAGGGTGTCCAGAGCAGCTGCCAAGGGTGGGCCTGTCTCCTCCCCGCTGGGGACCTGCCTGAATGCCAGGGCTACGCAGCAGGGCACAGCCTGAGTGGCACATGCTGCTTGGATGGGGCCCAGCGATGGGGTCATTCATGTCATTCTTCTGGTCTTTTCCAGCTAAGAAGTATAGAAAGGTCACTGGCAAGGAGATCTACTCGGACACCCTGGAGAGCACCCCCATGCTGGAGAAGGAGAAGTTTCCGCAGGACTACTTCCCCGAGGTACTGGCTTTCTCAACAGAGCATTTGTTTCTCAGAGTGAGCAAAACAGGAATGAAATTTAGTTACCAACTCATGCTCTGTTGATGGTGACCACAGCCTGCCTTTGCCATTCTCCAGGATTCTGTCCTGGGAGGTTCTGATGCATGTGGGTTGACCTGGCTATCCTAGATGTGTGTGGAGGGAACCTGTGGAGTCCAGTAGCAGATGACTGGTCAATTCTTTGGCACCTCCTTTCCAGGAAAAAAGACCCTCCCCCAAGCATGCAGGAAAGTTACCCAGCCCCCTAGAGAGCATGGAGGCCCAACTGACTGGCAGAAACAGCCCGCACTGTGGCTAGGAGTCACTATGTCCCGGGACACACGGGGACGTGGTTCGCCTCTCACCTTCCCAGGGCCAGGGGCTGGGGCAGGGTCCTCTCACAGACAAGGCCTTGGGCCCGTGTCAATGGGCAGGAGTGTTGAAGCCAGGTGGAGCTGCTGGGCAGCTAGCCTCCAGCACCAGGACATGCCCAGGGTTGTGCTGCTTCACACGGAGGGCTGGGAATTAAAACGCCAGGGAGTGGTTTACTGTCTCACTGCCCAGAAGCGCACGGTCCTGATGCACTGTGTCCCGTGGGCTTTGGAGCCTTTCCTCTTGTGTGTGGCTGTTATTTGTCTGCAGCTGTTGGCTGTATACACCACGTGGATTCTGCCACTTGGCAACCCTTCCTGAGAGCTGGCATCTTCCGAGCCCTCTGAGCCTGTGCAGCTTACCTGCTGATTACTGTCTGTGGCCTTGCCCCTTTATCATCTGTCAGGTCACAGTGGGGTTTCTATCTGGTGGTCAGAGTGTTTCCAGTGCTGAAGTGGCACTGAGCTCCTTCCCCGATGCCTGCTACCCTCGGCCCGTCCACTCTTACCAGGAGGCGGGGACGTGTCCAGGCTTGTCTGCTCAGCCCAAGAAGGCCTTTCTGCAGTTACTGCTCTGTGAGGGGCTGCACAGCACAGTGGCCACACTGGCCTGCAGAGCTGATGTTGAGCAAGGCCACAGCTTTATCAACTTGCTTTATGACCATGCCTGAGTGAAGGGATTGTGGCGCCTCATGAAGGATGGGCACTCTGTCACCCTGTGACTCGGCTTCCTCATCCATCCTCCGCAGGCCAAGGACATGGTGTCAGTGGGCCAGCCTCCTGTGCTCAGCTGGCGCAGGCCTGCCCCCAGGCTCCGCTTCTTTGCCCCCTCTGCACCCAGTGTCTGGGGTTCAGAGAGGAGGGCAGAAAAACTTGGGACCTTCCATGTATCCATACAACATTGCTGTGGGCAAAGCCAGTGGGGACTGTAGTAACCTCAGAGCCTCTGTGGACAGGAAGCCAGTTATAGCCGAGCTCAAGCCTCCGTCTGCCCCACACTGGCCCTCAGTCTGGTAGATACCTCTTTGGGGCCGACCCTGACCCAGGTCTCATCTTTGATCAGAGCAGACTTGAAGGGTATAAGAGGAAACAGTGGGTTCTGGGGAAGCCAGGGCTGGACCAAGGCCAGGCAGGGTGAACTGAAGGGAGCAGTGTTGGACACAGGGCACAGGCGGTAGTGCAGTGGTGATTCTTGGAGAGGGGTTGGCATTTGAGGTATCCCCAGGCAGTTTGAGTATCTTTCTTTGCAACTTTGTCTTTTAAATGCTACTTTAAACTGGCTCAAATGTTGATAAGAGGGTGGTGAATCTATAGCAGATCATGGGCCCCTGAAGACAGAGCTGGTGTGAGCCTGTGCCTAAAACCTGCTCCCCGTTGTTGCATGTCGTCTCCCAAGAGCCTTGTGCCCATATCTATACCGTGTGCTCAGCTCCCACGTGTCCTGGGAGAGTAGTGTTCTCTCCAGGGCCCATCAAGCAACCTTTTTACCTGGGAGTGTGCGTGGCCTCGCTGGTGCCCGGGATTCCAGTGATTACCTCACTCATGATTCTAGAACCTGGGTTGACAGGTCCTCTTGTCTCACCTTCTGTCCATCCTTGGAGGGTGGGGATGCATCCTGGACTCTGTGAAGCACCACGGTACTCTTATTGAACAGGGAAAGGCCAGGAGCCAAGCACTGGGCAGAGTAGCCGGACAGGAAGGTCTTTCTGTGGCACCTTGTCAGTCCCTGATGCCCTCAGCAGGGCTTCTTCTGAAGGTGTCACCTTGCCACCCCGTAGCCTTGGTAATACAAGGAACCAGACCAATGAGGTCTGGGGGCCTCTGCTGTGCTGTGCTGCCCCTCGAAGGGAAGGTGCTCCGACTCGGCCCCCGTGGGCAGTGCTGTGCACCCTGGGCTAGTGGGGTGAGGCGTGCTTCCCAATGTGAATGGTGCTCTTCCTCCCACAGGAAGGTGCCCGCCTGGGTCCAGGCCCTTCCTGTACCCTGTGGCCTCACTCTGGGGCCATGCTGTCCTGTCCTCCGGCAGGGGACAGAGTGTGTTTCTGGAAGAGCAAGCTCACAGAAAGGAAGGGCCTGGCGTGTCTTTGAGTGGGCCCCAGCCTAGACTCCAAGAGCAGCAAGTTGCCATCCACAGCCTGGTGGTCAGCTGACAGCAGTCCTTTGTGGCAAATGAGGCTTGGGCCTGTGGGGACATTGGCTCTCTTGGAGTTGTCATCAGGGAAGCTGTCTTAGGACCCTGTGCATTTGCCCTTATGGCCTGTGCTGTGCAAACAGATTTGTGTGCTTCCTTTCATTCTGGCAATTAATAGAAGGGAGATCTCAGTTTTAAAATCATGAACTCCAATATTATATTGGAAATGTGATACTGTTTAACGTGCAGGACTTCACAAAATAAGTTGTGCTCTGAGGGCTTCCGTGCAGAAGTGTTGCTGGGGACAGGCTTTGGCTGGAGCCCCTGCAGCCCTGCTTGGGCTCGTTGCTCCCATGCCTTCTGCCAGGCCCTTCACTATGTTCAGGCACATTTTGGGGGAGGGAATTAGTTTAAGACTGATTTCTCTTTCTTTTATTGCCATCACTTAGGGATAATTTAAATGTAATTACCTTGATAGAAGCATAATGCAATTCTAAATAATTATAGCCCACTGCATCTAAAACTAACAAAACTTTCTCTGTTGATTTATGGGTGCTTTTGGCTCGGCATGAATTTCAGATGACACCTCTGGGAGCAACACTCCAGATAATGTGAGGCCATTTTTAAAAAGCAGATTTGTGTAGTCGATCGGGCTGAATCATTTTTTTCCTCTTGCCCGTAGTGAGAAATTGGTTGTTACCATAGATCATAGGCCCTGCCGCCAGCTCTGGTGAGAGATGAATTAATTCCACTAATGCTCCAAGCAGGCCTTTCACGGCAGGGCTGCAAGGCGATAACCTCCCCCAGCCCCTCTTTTTCCTCTGCTGCGATTTATGCGGTCTTTTAGTAGATGAAACCGCCTGTACTCGCAATCTGTCTGCAGGCTCAAGGAGCCCTGTTAACAGGGACTTAAGCAGAGACCACACGTGGTGAGTGAGAGGTGTGGGCATGGCTTGGACTTCACCTGAACTTCAGTGGCTCCTCCAAGAGCAAGGGTGCCACCTCCCCAGGATTGTGAAGTTGCTGCCACCCCTGTCTAGTCCTGGGAGTCCACAGCTGAAGGGTTTAGAAGGTGGTCAGTGACCAGAAAGTTCTAGAACATGACCAGGAGGGCAGAGACCCATCAGACATTTGAGGGGCCTCCACTCCACCCATAAATGTGGTTTCATTTGCAGCAGCCCAGGCAATAACATCTATGTCTGGGGACTTCCAGGAGCCCCTGAGGTCCTGAGCATGTGGGCCTGTAGCAGGACCCAGGATTCTTATCCCTGTGTTTTCCACCATGTACCCTGAGCACAGCCAAATCTATGCATGAGAATGTCTGTGTGTACATCTGTGCATATGGCTGCATGTGTTCATGTGTGGGCCTGTGTGTGTGTGTGTGTGTGTGTGTGCATGTGTATTTTGGGGGGAGTACCTGGGGATGTCACTCTGAGGATCTCTGTCAGAAAGGTTCCTGTACCATTGATGACTTGGGGGAATCAGTGCCTTTGGGCCACCCCTCCCCACCTTGACCCTGAGTGCTCAGGCTGGGCCAGAAGCAGGAAGGGGAAAGGAACTTTGGCCCAGGAAGTAGGGAAGTGCATCCCAGCTCTGATCCTTTCTCAACAGGCTGGTGGTCTTGGACAGGTGGGGCCCTACGTTCCTCTCTGTTGACCACCTTTTGGTGGAGAAGGGTACATGGGACACTGAGGGTGAGGCTGTCTTTCTCATGGTCTCTGAAAGGACTGGTGCTGTATCCCAGCCCAGACAAAAGAACATGTGGGAAGATCTCAGGGTCACAGGTTGTAAGTGTCAGTGTTATGCATTGTGCCATTTTTCATGCTACAGACTCTTTCAGAAATGCAATTTGAACCAGTTGTGATTATAGTTCCTCAAAAGGAACACGTTTTCTGCAAATATCTCATCAAAACATTTGACTATAACAAAATTACTCTTAAATTTATCTGTAATTTAGTTAAAAATGTCTTCAGAACTCTTAAGACATTACCAATTTATACTATACCAAATTATACTATACAATATTACCAACTTATACTATACAAAAATAACATTGTGTTTTCTATTGTATGTATTCAGTCTACTAATATAATTATTGCAAATAATGCCCCATTGTTTTGGAAAGTGAAATATTTAAACAGGACACACGTGTATATGTACACTCAGGACATACATGCATAGGTACCTTCACTTACACGAAGCAGAAAACTGAGGGGAACAATAATTAGTTAATTTTTGGTCCAAACATTTGTAAGTGTGTCCCACGTGTAATGGCAGTAAGCTGTCGGCTGCTGTGGTGAGTTCCAGAGGGCAGCAGGTGTATTCAGTGTGGGGCTCAGTGCACCTGCCAGCACCTGGAGGGATGATTGCTGGCCTCCTGCAGCTCGTCTGGCTCCACTGTTTCCAGGGAGGAACCCTCTGGTGGACTGAGGGCCACTTGCCTCTGGCACACCCTGCCCCAGGGCTGCCCCAGCTCAGTGTGCTCTTGCAACCTGTGTGTCCTTGGGCTCTGCCCTATGGGGAGAAATGAAGGCCCCTGCCTTGTGAAACCATGTGCTGGCCAGAGAGGTGTGCGTGTACACTCAGGACATACGTACCTTCACTTACACGAAGCAGAAAACTGAGGGGAGCAATAATTAGTTAATTTTTGGTCCAAACATTTGTAAGTGTGTCCCACGTGTAATGGCAGTAAGCTGTTGGCCGCTGTGGTGAGTAAGTGCATCATAGAGGTGCTGGGTGTGTGACAGGGTGTATGTTCACACAGTGTGGTGTTTGAGCTTGGAGAAGGCAGTCAGATGATGGGCCACTTTGGAGGCGCCTGTGTGCTGAAGGAAGAGAAAGCAGGGAGCCTAGAAGCCACCAGAGCCCCTCCTCTGATGACTCATTGAGAGGGAACCGTGGTGGTGACAGGATCAAGACCAGCTCTCAAAGCAGCTGAGTTGCCTAGGCAGGTCCTGCATGGTGAGCCTGTGGGGCCCCGTCCTTCATTCCCTGATTCTGGAGTTAGAGTCCACCTAGCCACAATCAGGTGACCAAGTGGAGAGGAGGCGATGAGGGTAAAAGAGGAAGGGAAGCCTCAGCTGTGCCCTGGTGAGGTGGGTGACAGCCCTCCCCATCTCACAGCATTCCCGGGGGCGTGGGCTCTGTCCTCTCTTCTTGGTACCCGAGGCCCCCTATCTGGGCCCCATCCTCACAACTGCAGAGAAGCTGGGCCCTGATCCAAGGGGCATTGGTGCTGACCATGAGACACCTGGGCAGGCTGTAGGTGGAGAGCTGTGGCTGTTGCTGGCAGCAGGCTTCCCAGGAAAGCATGGACTGGATTCAGACATGAACAGGATGGAGGAAGCCGACAGTCTGTCTGGGGTACAGGGTGTATGAGGAGAGGGTCCACCAGACTTGCCCTCCTGGGTTGGTGCCTGACTGTGGAGTGGCCTCTGCAGCACCAGCTCTCCTCCCAGCTCAGATCCATCTGTTTTACCAATGCTCCTGTGGGCACATGGCCTTCCTAGGAAGCCGCCTGCTGATTCTGAAGGCCTGGTCTGTAATGACAGCAAGTGTCTGACCTGGGACAGGTAAGCCCTACATTCCTTTCAGTGCCACTCTGTTCGGGTGACACCTTACCAATGTCCAGGAGCTTTTGTACAGCCTTTGTCATCCTGCAGGTAGTATGACCTGAGCCCAGCAGGCTGCGGGGACAGAGCCAGCACACCTGGACAGGCAGGGCAGGAGGGGTGGGAGCAGCATGGGGGACCCTGCTGTACCTTCTGCTTGATTCTGCTGTATACCTAGAACTGCTCTGAAAAATAAAATCTGTGATTGTAAAAAAAGTCTCCTTCCTAGGCCTGGAATGTCAGAAGTGAGAGGAGCAAGACTAGTCCTGGAAAGAGACAGGCCAGAGCCATCTGTGGGCCCTGTGGGCGCTCTGTAGGCATCTCGGTGTCACCAGGGAGTGGGGCCTCCCAGGATCCATCTGGTGCTCCTGTGCCACAGCCAGGGTATTACAAGGTGGAGTGGGCAGGGCACCGCCTGTTCAGGAGATGGCAGACAAAGCAGATTTGTGGGCTGCAAACCCTGGGGGGGTGAGGTGAATTAGGAATAAATGAAGTAATTGGGGTTGAATGAGCTGACAGAGACCTGAAAATGAGTATGTTTAGAGTGCTCAGAGAGACACATGATAAAGTTTATTAATTAAGATGTTATTCACTCACACAGAAATAGGAACAAGGGTCCTGAAAACCAGTCTATAGAAACATAGTCTTTAGAAGGGACATAATAGATTATAAATCAGAGGTGAACAGAGAGACTTAGTGAATTGGAAAATGTTATTAAGGAGTTTATTTAGAGCATAGTCAAGAGATAGGATTTTTGCTTAGGTTCATGTTTTTACTTCCTTTTCCATACTTTTTGAATCGTATGTGATGGTGGGACTCATTGTGACATGTTTGTACTTGCACACACTGTAATGACGTGACTTGCCAGTATCATTCCCAGTGTCCCCTTCCTTCTCTCCTCCTGCCCCAGTCCCTTTCCTCTACTTCCCTCATCTCTCTTTAGTTTTCATGAGATTCCCCGTACCCTTTTTTTTTTTTTACCTCTTTTCCTCTTTGACTTCCATATGAGGGAAGCATACCCCTTTCTGAGGTTGACTTATTTTGCTTAATACGGTGTCCTCTAATTCTATCCATTTTCCTGCAAATAACATGATTTCATTTTTCTTTTTGGCTGAATAAGATTCCATTATTATGGTTTAGATATAAAGTGTCATAATAGTCCATGTGTGAGGCCACCCAGGACTGTTCAGAGGTGAACTGAGCTGAGGTAAGAGGTGCGACCTGATCAGTGGATGGAGCCTTGGTATGGACTAACTGGGGACACCTGTGGGCGCACAGATGGAGAAGCTGAGTCACTGGGTTTTCATTCTGTCCCTGGTGAGTGGAGCCCTCTCAGCCTCTGGGTGGCCGTGTTCTGAGCTCTTTCCTCCGCTACACCTTTATACCATGATGTTCTGCCTCATCCCGGGTCCAAAGTTAGGTGTCAGCAGACCATGGACTAGACCTTGGAACCTGTGAGCCAAAGTGAACTCTTCGTCCTCCACACTGTTCTTGTCAGTTCTTTTGGTCGCAGTCATGAAAGCCGCCTGAGACGTCCACTGTGCATGCGCAGCACAGGTTCTTCTCCATTCATTTGCTGAAGGACACCTAGGCGGTTTCACAGTTCACCCTGGCGAATTGTGTAGCTGTCAACATGCTATGCATCATGTTTTTTATTTTTTATTTTTTGGCACCAGGGACCAAACTCAGGGGTACCTAACCACTGAGCCACATCCCATCCCTTTTATTTTGAGACAGGGTCTCCCTAAGTTCCAGAGGCTGGTTTTGAACTTGTGATCCTTCTGCCTCAATCTCTTGAGCCTCTGGGATTTCAGGTGGGCACCACTGTGCCTGGATGTTTTTTATTCTTATAGAAAGGAGCAGTGAAAAGACATGATAGCCCCACCAAGTAGCTCAACAATTCATCCAAAAGAAATTCCAGAGAGAAACAATGGGGAGCAGTGTTGGGAAGTGTAAGGGGAAAATTCCCAAATAGAATGTTGAGTTTTCCAGCTTAGTGTCTTCAGGGTTCAGAGCAGGGCATGTAAGAATCGGTCCATACCCAGGTACTTGAGAACATTGGTGACCAAAAAAAAATTTAAACTGACGGGAAGAAGACATGCCACAAGGACTGACAGCTAGAGCTGCCCAAGTGTGGTTCTCTAGCAAGAGACCAAGGGCATCAGAGCCCAGCAGAAGGTGGGCAACAGGCCAGCACCCAGAGTCCCCAGCACAGAAGGAGCTGGAGGCTGGGCAGAAGCATCCCAGGGGCTGGCAGGAGCACGTGAGTCAGGAAGAGGAGCCCCTAGTCCTGATGTCCCAATACCCAGAGCCCCATGTGGTAGGGGAGAGCAGGGAGGAGACTGGCAGAGGGTGGCTGATGAGGTTAAACACAGGAGGAGCAGGCACCTTAGAGTCTGTGTGGAGGTCAGCGTGACCTTGAAGGCACTACAATTAGGATCTGAACTACCCTTGGAGATGGGATGCGAGTGGGAGGACTGACAGCCATGTGTTTGGACTTCTGTGGTCCAAGGCAGCGTGGCGAGTAAGGGAAGCAGAAGAATTGGGGCCATGCCGAGAGATGTGAGGTCAAGGGCAGAGCTTTATTTTAACCACCAAAACTGTTTCTATTAGATAAGGAAGTAAAGTGCCAAACACAGTATTCCTTGGAGCTCATTTCTAAGGACACTACTTTGAGGACTGAGGATCTGAGTGATCCGCAGCCCATTGGGGTACCCCAGGCCCAGAACCTTCTGTGGCCTCACAGACTGCGCTGCATAGCCAGGTGCTGCGCACCTTGCCTCCCCACAGGAGTGTGGGCACATGTCAGGCAGTGATGCTGGGGAGGGCTGCCCAGGCGCAGGGAACGTGGAATAGTGGTGGACAGGCACTCTGTCTAGCCCCTGACTTGCCCTGCCCTACCCCTTCCTGCTGCTCTGGACCAACCTGAGGAGGGTGAGGAAAACCTGCAAGTGTCCTCTCAGTTTCTGGGAGAGAACATGTGTCAGAGGGATGCCTTAGGCTAGTGGCTTGGAAACAGCAGGGATTCATCTCAGGCTCTCCACCTGGGGTCCTATTTTAATAGTCAGCTTTTCTTGCTGCGGTGACTAAAGGACCTGACCAGCACAAATGTAGAGGAGAAAAGTTTTATTTGGGGGTTCACGGTTTCAGAGGTCTCCATCCATAGACAGCAGGCTCTATTCCTTGGGGCTCGAGGTAAGGCTGAACGTCACAGCAGAGTGTGTGGCAGAGAGAAGCAGCTCACATGGAGATCAGCAAGCAGAGAGTGAGACTTCATTCTCCAGATACAAAATATATACACCAGAGCCACGTTCCTAATGAACCACTTCGTCTAGCCACACCCCACCTGCCTCCAGTTACCACTCAGTCAGTCCCATCAGGGATTCGCCGATTAGATTAGGGTCATGACCCAATCATTTCTCCTCCAATTCTTGCACTGTCTCACATGTGAGCATTTGGGGACACCTCACATCCAAACCATAACAGGGCCCAAGACCCAGATGCTGGCAGATTTAGTGTCTGGTGAGGGCTCTGTCCTCTTGGAGTCAAATGTTGTCTCCCTGAGTGGCAAAAGGAAAGGAAGGGGCAAAAGGGCCCAGACTCCCTTTGGCAAGCCCTTCTGTAAGTACATTAGCATTGGGAAGGAGGGGCCCTGGTGACTGGCTCCTGAGAGGCCCCTCAGTACCAGTGCACTGGCAGTAGGATTTCAGCATGTCTTTGGGAACACATTCGGACAGCAGTTCTTCCTTGGGGCCAGTCCCATGCTGTGTTGGGGTGGTACTTCTCATGCCTTCCCACGCCAGGCTCCTTGCTGTGGATGTCTCGGGTGGGCTGGCTCGCTGGCCCTCAGGACCCCTCGCTCTGGCGAGCATGCCTTGCAGAGTGCTTTCAGCGCCAAGAGCACAGCGCTCGTCTGTGCTGACTCACTGTCTGACCTTTGTTTTTCAGTGCAAATGGTCAAGAAAAGGCTTCATCCGGACGAGGTGGTGCATTGCTGACTGGTATGTTCCTGGGTGCAGGACCACCTGTCTCCTCTTCGTGACACTCAGAGTGCTCTGACCTCCTGCTGTGTTCGTGGTCTTGCCTGACCCCCACAGGCACTCTGTGACCTTTTTAGTTTGTGGGTGATGCACACGGTGCAGAGTTGTTGCTCGTTTTCTGTACATTGGAACTTTGGGTGCTTGACACAAATGAAGACACAGCCAGGTCCTCAGGGAGCCTCCGGTGGGCCCTCCAGCTGCAACCTGTTGTGACCAGGACCTGTGCTTACCAGGACCTGAGCAAAGCTGGGTCTGAGTTGTCTATGACCACCTTCCTTCAGACTGACCTCCCATAGCTCCTGGCCTCCCTGCCCTGTGATGGTGGTGGAATCCCTCATGAGGTTTTACCCTCCCTCCAGGGATTTCTGAACCCTCGCTGCTACAGAACAGACCCACCCTCTGCTCCCAACTTCAGAGTCAGCCATTGCCTGGACTTTGGCTTCTGTTGCTCAACTGGGGTCTGACCAGGGTCCTGTGGGCTGTGGGATACTTTTCTGAGCTTGCCCATCATAGTGGTAAAAGCCCATTCCTCCCCATGCACTTGGGCAGGGGGAAAGGGAGACAGAAGAACACAGGTGGGGCTCTAGTCCCTTGTGATCTAATGCAAGAGGAGGGTGGCCACCGTCCTGCTGCCCTTTGCCCTGGGTCTCGGGGACTAGCCCTGGTACAGTGTAGGAGGGACACCATGGGTGTGGACACCTGGGGTGGTCATTGGGCTGGTGAAGGAGAGCACAGACCTGCAGGCTCTCCTGTATGGCTTCTGCTGCCAAGGGGATGAGGCCCAGTGTCAGTGTCCTACAGAGGAATCTGTGTGGCAGAGAGCCCTTGGAGTAGTGGTAAGACCTCCTGATGAAGGGCACAACCACACCAGCTGGGGATCCATGGCATTCTCCAGGGTGTGGGAAAGGCTTCTCCAGATCAGATTCCAGCCTTGCCACGTCCTTGTGTGTGGAGGGGTTCCAGTGAGGCTGCTGAGGGTCTTCCTCAGGCTGTGTGCTCTGCCTGCCTGCCTGCCTGCCTGCCTGCCTTTGTGCACCTGGCCCCTGTCTCCCACTGTGGGTTCCCTGATGGTGATGCAGTGGGCTGGCCTCAGCAGCGTGGGCTGCTGGGACTGAAGACCGGAGGGGAGCTCCCTTCTCCCTGCTCAGAACACAGTTGTGGTAGGTTCTGAAATCCTGTACAGGTCCTTTCCTTAAAGACAGCCCTTGCTTGACCTGGCCAGGGTGCCTGCATTTGTAAGAGTTATTGGAGACTTAACGAGAGGTCTCGCACCCCCTGGCCTCAGGTGCTACTGCTGCAGGTGTGGCTGAGGACAGGTGGGTGGGTGGACCAGTGGCTCCCCCACGGAGGAGGCAGGTGCTGACACACGCTCTCCAGGGCATAGGGAGGGGCGGCCCTGCTTAGGGCAGCCAAGGATGCTGGCTGACGATCGCCTGGTCCTTTTCTCTCTTTACCACAGTGCCTTCGACTTGGTAAACATCCACCTTTTCCATGATGCATCCAACTTAGTGGCCTGGGAGACAAGCCCTTCTGTGTACTCGGGCATCCGGCACAAGGCCCTGGGCTACGTGCTTGACAGGTAGGTGCTGCTGTGCCCTGTCCACTTCAGAACGTGGCGTCGTGGTTCATTTTTTTCTGTTTGGCAGTGGCCCTTGGAATGCCAACCATCGAGGCTCTGAGAGCCCTAACCTCATGCCCTGGCTTGAGCAGGCCCTCACCATAACATCCCTTCCCTGCCACATTTGTGGGAAAGAGAAGAAAACAGCACCGTGAAGATGGTGGCAGGACATAAGTTCTGACAGTGATGTGACTCCACATCACAGCAGCTGAATCTGGCTCTGGGCTCAAAAACAGATGCTTCCTGGGTTGCACTGGCAGGGCAGCGTCTTCCCACAGCTTTGGCCCTGTCTGGTGACTCCCAGGTGCTGCACTCAGGGTCTGGACAGCGTAGAGCTGCACCCAGGTGCGTAGGGTCAGCTTGGGGGGTCTTTCTGCACAGCCCTGCACAGTGCGGCTCCACCTGCTGTGCCCTTCTGCCATCCAGCTGGCCAGGCCTCGCTTCCTGGGAAGGGCTGTGGGCCTCGGTGACCATCAAGATAGGGGCTGCCCTCCTTCTGCCTGGGCTCCCAGCTGCCCTGGCTCCTCCTACCTGGGTGCTCCAGGTCCTCCGTCCTCTGTAACGTCCCAGGTGACCTTCAATGGGGTCGGAGCTGATGTGCAGATGGGCCTTTTGCTAAGGTTTAGCTTAGGCAGCCAAGTCTGGGTGTACTCTCTGCTCACTCTTTGTGGTCCTCACATTGGAACCCTCTTCTCCCAGCTTCTCCCCATGGCCAGTGTCAACTAGAGCTTACAACAAAAACATCCCATAGGCTTAAGACAGGCATTTGCCCTGAGGGGTCTCTGATTTCACCAGAGCCCACAGCTTCCCAAGGGACCTCCCTGACCCCCAGCCCCATCATGAGGAGCACAGCATTGTGCCTGAGTGAGGATGGGGGCCTCCTGTGCTCTGAATCATCCTCTCCCCCATCAGACTTTGGCCTTTCCATTGCCAGGGCCTGGCCTCCCTTCTTCCTGCACCTGCCCACCCCTGTTTTTTTTTTGAAATGCCATCATAGAGCACTTTTTATCCATACTCCTGGAAAAACGTGAGGTCTGTGAGCACAGCATCATGCTCAGCAGAAAGGACATGCTGTTCCCAGGCCACCACCCATGCCTGGAGTGGTCATACAGCTAGCTGTCCGTGGCCTGTGGACAGAAGCCACGGCCATGGTGTGCCAAAGGCTGGTCTCAGGAAGCAGAGCCAGGACAAGGCGTTGGGTGCTCCGAGTCTCTGGGAGGCTTCTCAGGAGGTCTCCACTGAGGGAAGAAGAGTGCACCTGGAGAGGCCTGCCCCTGTGTCCTTTGTGTGTGCACCCAGCACTGTCTGGTCCCTGAGGGCAGAGCCCGGGTAGCCCACTAGAGGAGACCCTGAGTCTGGGCATATTCCTCCCCAGCAAGCAGGACCTGTGGCCTGAGGGGTGTCCTGAGGAGTCCCTGGGGTCAGGTGGGGTCACAAAGGAAGGCCCCTGCACAGGCATCTGGGTGCAGGCTGGCCGCCTCACTGCCCTTCCTGAGAATCGTGTGTACAAGTGCATCCATGTGTATACACGTGCCGTATGTCAGCCCTGTGTGTCCTGAGGAGAGTGGGGAGACTAGAGCCACCTGCTTGGCCATTAACCTGGCATGTGGCCACCACTTGCCTCTGGGACATGCCTCCCTGCCTGGGAGAAGCAGCCCAGAGCCCTACAGAACAGCCCCTTTCCTTGTCTGATCACTTCCAACCCAGTCCTCAGCATGAGGGCTCCAGGGGCTGCTGGTGTCTTCCAGGCCCTTGCAGAAGAACAGTGGGTGTAGGATGTGTGTCTGGATGCTTCTGCTAATACTGCCTGGCACATAGCCATGCCCTAGCCGGGGCTGGGCCCTGATCATGGAGGCAGGCCTCAGCTGAAGGCTGGGCCCTTGCTCTCCTATTGTGAGGTGTGGCACTGGCAGGCCGTGGGGCTCAGGTGCTTTGTCCTGTAGCCACATCCTTATCCAGATCCCTCTCTCTTGTGTGTCTCCTGCACTTCACACACCTGCCCTGGAGTACCTTCTGCTGTGGTCCTGCATGGCCACCACTGGGCAGGGGCTCCTCTGCAGCTGCTGCCCACTTGCTCCTGGAGTGAAAAACTGACCACAGCTGCCCTGAGCAAGGCCAAACCTTGGAGGATGGCACCAGACTGGTGTACTTCAGGGAGATCATCACGGTCAGTTTAGGCCTGAGGCTGCCTCAGTTCCAGGCAGGTGGCCCAGACTGCTTCCCGCTGGCAACTCCTCAGTGGCCAAGGACTGGCTATACCCTGTGCATTGTCTGCGGGGCCTCCCTCTCTGGACAGGGAATGGGCAGCCTTCTGGGCGGGAGCCATGGCCAAAGCAGTCAGGTATGGCTTTCCTGCCTAATCACTTCTTTGCTTCGTGGCACCAAGTTTTTCATGAGCCTCCCAGGCAGCCTAGGAGCCAAGAAAGATCTGCGGGCCATTCAGTCTTGGTGACCATGGTCAGGTTGCCAGTATGGTGAGACATTAAAAAGTGTCATTGCCCCATGCTGCCATGCCTATATGGCCCCCAGAAAAGCGATCTTGGGGGTTTGGGCCACTTTTCTGCATCTTTGCATTCCCACGAATGGCTTCTGTGGCGAACTCAGCCAGCCGCAGATCCGGACCTCCGCGGTGCAGGGTTGGGCCACCGGGCACAAAGGGGTGCTCTGTAGGAGCAGTGAATAATGGGTCGCCCTTTCATCAGGGCTGCTAACCTTTTGGCAGCCACCAGCAGACTGCATTCTGCTGTGCTGATTGGGGAGGACAATGCCGCTCTGGCCCTTTGAATGGACATTGCCACCAACAGCGCCGCCGCATTCACAGCAGCACTGGGAACTGCTGTGAGCATTGCCTACTGTCTCTGCTGAGCTGCAGGAAACAGCAAGAGTGTCGTGGGGAGGCTGCCTGCTCCTGGCCAGGTCTCCTTGCACAGCGCTGGGTCCCTTTCTCCATCTAGCTGCAGGAGGCAGTGAGAGTGCCCCGGGGAGGCTGCCTGCTCTCCGCCAGGTCCTTCTGTGTAGCTCCTGGGATTCCATCTCCAACTGAGCCACAGAAGCAGAAGGCAGTAGACCAGGAGCACAGTCAGCGGTGTGCCTCCATCTCAAGAATTGGGGCAGATGCTATATTAAAGCTGGCTTTTCTCTAAATCCAAGATTATTCCAAAATAAACAGGTTATTAAAGAAACAAAACAGAGACAGGTGCTCTGAATCCAAGTCTCCATCCAGCAGCCCCTGCAGTGAGTGGCATGGCCACACGTAGCAGTTGTGTCATGCACAGGGTGCCACCTGGCAGGAGCGCACAGGTGTCTGACGTGCCCAGGGCCAGGGAGGATCTGCCTCTCATTCCAGCTTGTGATTAGCCACTGCCTTTGGGTGGGATTAGTGTTTGAGGCTTCAGAAAATGCCATTCAAATGTCAATCAAAAATAGTCTATGGGTTTCTCAGGATTTCGTTTCTTTCTTTCTTTTTTTTTTTTTTTGAGGTGCTCTGGATGAACCTAGGACATTGTGCGTGCTATCACTGAGCCACATCCCTAGCCCAGGATATTCTATCAGAGATAATAATCTCTATTTTTTTTTTTTTTGGTACAATTTGTGATTTTTTTTTTTCTTGCTTCCCTTGTTTTGTAGGTTAGGACAAAAGTGCCTGGTTAGTGAAGAGAGTCCCGGCATGTTCAGCTGGTCTGAGCGATGCTGGGGGAGTTCAGGTGCTGGAGGAGCCCTGGGGGTGGCTCTGAGCAGTGCCCACACTGGTCCTTGTTGCAGACTCATCCCTGTCCTGATGCGAGGTCAGCTCTGGGTGGGGGTTGGGGGGTCCTTGCATTTGCCTTCCTGAAATGCCAACCCCAGATGTGTCCTGAAGTATTCCTGAGTGCTGGGCCATGAAGTGAGAGCCTTCTCCACGAAGTGACAGCACTCTTCTCTGTCCACCTTGAAACGCAGCCTCCCTGGTCCGCAGACATCTCCACATTACAACTGTGAAATCCTGGCATAAAGCGCCCCTCTGTCCCCCATTATTTTCTCACAAACATAGTCCATTGTCACAGCACTGAAGTTAATTTGATCAACATTGGGACATTTAACTTTTATGTTCAGTCAAAAGAGTTGTTTCATGCTCATTTTGGGCATTCAAAGGAAATGATTGCCAGAAAAATAATGTTCCTCTGAACAATTCGGAGCAATTAGTTTCCCAGGGAGAGGCGATGTGACGCGGGCGGCCACACAGCTCCCTTTGTCGCGGTGTGGATGGTCATCAGTCAGCTGTCAGCCTGCTCAAAGACCCCGCCAACCAAACGCTTCTCTGTGGGCCGTT
Source organism: Marmota marmota marmota (assembly GCF_001458135.2). Classification (NCBI taxonomy): domain Eukaryota; kingdom Metazoa; phylum Chordata; class Mammalia; order Rodentia; family Sciuridae; genus Marmota; species Marmota marmota. The sequence continues at coordinate 12,707,234 of NW_026000206.1, forward strand.
CCCAGAGCTCGCCTCGCTCCAGAGAGCAGAAAGGAAGCCCTGCGCCTCCAGGCAGGGCCGCTCCTGGCTGAGGGTTCCGACCATTCAGGTGCTCTGCCTCGTGGCCAATGTGGTTCCGTGCCACCCAGTCAGGCTTTCTTAAGACCCACTGGCTCCAGGACAACTGCTGTCCCTCTGGGACTTGCCCCACCCAGCACGGAGCCCTGTAGCACCCCAAGTGCCCCTCCATAGTCTTGGCTACTTCCTATACAAGGCTCAGGATTGTTCTAGTATTTCCATAGCATCCTCCAGGAACAGGCCTGGTGAGGCCATGTCGAGCCCAGCTGCAGTCCTGGGCCTCATGCCTCGGATGGCTGATGAAGTCTGTAATTTGTCCTTGACCCTACTGGTTCAGGCCTCCAGAAAAGCAGTGAGGGCCCTGGTGCCAGGAGCTGCCTCTTCCCTCCACACAGTGGCGTGAGGTTCCGCACTTTGCTTGTTTGTGAAGAATGGGCGTGTGGATGCCTCTGGTGCCCCTGCACCCTTTGCCCTCTGCCTGCCTTGCTCTGTGCACCCCCTGGCTCAGGCCTGTCACTGCATGTTTCTGTGCAAGACATGAGCACACATGTCCGCCTCTGTGTACTGGGTGGAGGCAGGCATGCACCTGTCATCACACGTGTGTGGTTCGTGTTTTTGCACACGGGCTGTCTATAAGTGATGCTTTAGCTCCATCTGAATGACATCCAGCTCATCAACCATGGTGAGCATTTCTGGTTTCACGCCCATTGCTTCTTCACATCTCTCTGCTCTCCTTGAGACCCCTTGGGGGGAGGTTTCTCAGTATTTTGCCAAAAATCACTGACCACCCATCCACTCTGAGCCCGTGTGGAAGGCCAGGCAGTTTCCAGTTCCTGGGTGCCAGTGAGGCTGCTCATCCCTGTCTGAGCTTGTGGGTTTAGGCTGTTCCACTCCCCAGGGTCTTGGCTGTGGATTCTCTGCCAGTCACCTGGAAAATGAAGCACTGAGGAGCCTGAGCCCCTTCTGTGCCTGCCCCTTGCCTGTTCTGTGGCTCACTGTGGTGTCCAAGCAGTTAGATGGGCTGTTGTCCCTGCCTTTGTGATAGACAGGCTCTCCTTGCCTCTGCCTCCACCGTGACAGGCAGACCATCAGAGCTGTGGTCTGCGGTGCCCAGGGAACCCCAAGGCTGCAGGCCCTGCCAGGGCAGAGCCATGTCCAGGACACGCCTCCAGTGAGGGCTGAGTGGAGGCAAGGCGTGGAGTTTCAAATAGGCATTGTGTTCATTCCGTTGGAATGAGTTTATTTAGAATGGCTCGCACACGTCTGTGCCAGGCAGCCAGTCAGATGAGGGAAGATCAGGAGAGCTTCCCAGTGATTACATTACTCTAAAGGTTTGGGGTAGTTTTGGTAATTTATGGTGTGAGTGTTTTTGCAGTTTCAACTTGACTAGCAAACTTGGTTTCTCCCACAGGTGAGAAACTGACTGTAGTCAACTCCTAATCGAATGCAGGCAACACATTTAGAAGCACAGTGCCAAAGACTACCACATCTCCTGATTCAAAATAAGAAAGGAAAGAGCAGTCTCCGGTGTGTTGGGAGCACTGGGCACATCGTGGCCAGGCAGGCGCATCTGCCTTCCAGCCCACTGCAGCTCTGGGGGTGAAAGGGCTGGATATGTGAAAGCTTGCTTCTGGGTCTCAGCAGGACTCTGCAGCCCTCTTTGACCTGGAGACCCACCAGGGGTATCTGAGGCACCGGGCAGCCCCACTCAGGGCTCCCTTTTCCATACTAGGGGAGTTGCCACCGCTGGAGATGTGATTCCTGTCTTCTGGGACTCTCCCAGAAGCCTCGAGTCCGCCATGTCACAGGATGCAGTGTCCTCCAGACACAGGTGGACAAGGCTCTGACCGAGTAGAGAGCTGGCACCTCCCCCAGTGAGGCTGTCACATCCTGGAATCAGCTGTCAAAGCAGGAGACACTATTTCCAGGCCTAAGAAATTGATTTTTATGGCTCTTCTTTGTGATTCTCTTTCTGAATCAGGCTCATGATATTGATGTGGATCTACTTTTTAATCATAATAGCTACTGACAAGGTAATTAATTTTAAAACAACTCTTTCTTCTTCCTGGTCCAAATGGCACTATATTGAAATTAACAGTGAGTGCGCGAGGCCGGGGCCTGGCACTCAGGCGATTGCGCGGCCAGTGACAGCCTCTTCATCTTGCTGCTGCTGCATGACCTGCAGAGATGGGTGTTGCTGTTAATTGGCTCAGGCTATTATATCAGAGAGAGCAGGGCAGGGAAGCATGATCAAGTTTAGGTTTTTAATGATAGTCTTACAGGAATCCAGACGTGCCCATGAGATTGCCTGGCTGAGTCCCTGGGAACCCATGGGAGCATCCTGGCTGGACCTGTCAGCACCATCTCAGTGAGCAGGAAGGACCCAGAAGGCAGCATGTGACTGTCTCCCAGCTCTTGACTTTCTAAAGTTCATTCATTCTGGAGCTAAATCTGGAGTTTATTAATTGTTTGTTTGTATGTTTGTTTGTTTTTTAAGAATTTAGCTCCAAATGTATTCTGCTGCTTAGCCCAGCAGACATTTGCTTCTGCAGTGAGCATCTGCTGAGATCATCTCTGCACGTCCCCTTGTAGGCCTCGGCCTCCTGCCTTCAGAGCTCAGCATGGTCCACTGAGCTCAGAGCTTGTATCAGCTAGCTGGGAGGCCCAGCTCCGCAGCTCCAGAGTGTGCACACGAGTGCCCACGCACGTGCAGAAATCGCTTTGGTGTCCTGTGACCTGGCTCTCCCTGCAGCCTTACTGGGCCAGCTCCAACTTGCCTGGCTCTCCTTTGGCCTGTGGGCCTGCAGCCTAGTGCAGAGGCTCACTTGACCTCCTGAGGTAACTGTAGCAGCTTTACTGAACACTCACTGATTGCAGAGCTTTGTACAAGAGAAGGAAATCCCTTAGGGTGAAGATCTGTTCAGTGAGGAAGCTGAACAAGATGGCAGGGTCACCTTCCTCCCTGCTTTGCCTGTAGACCCTTCGAGAGCTCCCGTGAACAGGGAGGGTATGCGTATCTGAGGTGTGCACAGGCCACGCAGCACCCCACTGTTGGAGAGCCCTCGTCTCTGCAGTCATGCATGAAGTTGGAGTCATACTTTGCATCCCCAGTATCAAGTGAGCAAAGTGCGAAGAGAAAAACAGTAGCAAACTCTTGTGTTTTAGTCCAGGGGTGTTGTCTTCATGCTTCACGCATGCCACTGGGCATCTGAAGGATGAGCACTCCTGCTCTGGGATGGACACCAGCAAGCCACACCAGAAGCAGCACAGGTGTGTGGATGTGCAGAGCTGCTGCTTTAGGGGCGCCACCTCCTCCAGTCACCCGGTGCCACAGGAGGCTTCCTTCCTCAGCTCTGTCTAAAACAGAGGGGCCTGGAGCAAGAGAAGGGAAGAGGCCCAGCTGGAGGAAGGCAGTCTTCCAGGCCAGCAGGCCTCGGCCCTGAGCCACACTCCCAGTGTGTTTTTCTTCCTGCCTGTGTTCCTTTGCCACATCTCACATACAGCGTGCCCTCTCACAGCATGGCACTGCTCAGCAGAGGTCACTGCCACCTGCCCGAGTGCCTTGCCATAGGTTACCAGCCCTGGGCTTGTCACCTGCAGCCCCTGTGCCAAGCCACACAGGAGCCATGGTGGAAAGAGGTGAGGAGTATTGGAAAGAGAGGACCAGGTGTGTCCCTTTCTGGCACCAGCCTGTGGAAGGCTCTGGGGGCATGTGACCCAAGTGGGTCCTTGCCAGGACAGCTCCCTGGCAGCCTCAGGCTGGAGGGATACTCGGGCAAGTCTAAAAGTGAAAACAAGATGTTAGAAACTGACAGAGGACAAGATCTCTGAGACAGAGGGTACAGGGTGGGTGGGGAGCAGGTCAGTCAAAAGCTGGCAACCCTGTGAGCACGACAGGGCCGAGCCTCCTGGTTCTAACAGACCAGGGTATGTCGGCAGGGTCTCTCTCCTCCCCAGGACTCCTGGTGAGACGCTCTGCCCAGGGAAGTGCCTCATCCTCAGGTAGCTGTTCTTCCCCACAACAGAAGTCAGCCTCGGATGCTGGGAACAGGCGATATAACCCAGAGTGGCTTCTCTGCTGCCTTGGTGCAGGGGTGGGTTGGCAGCAGCATCTACAGAACCAGGGTCTCTGGAGTCTGTCTCCCCTTAGCCAGAAGGGGTGGGGCCTCCCAGAGCACATTAGCTCTTCCCTCTTCTTGGTAGGCGTCAGTGTGCAGGACTGTAACCTGGTCCCTCAGCTAGGACCCTGGAAGACGTGGCCCAGGTGTCCTGGTAGGCTCTGACCTTGGGAGAGCGACGTGGATTCTCTGAAGCCTAGGTTTTCCCTTTTAAAGATGTTTATCAGCAGAACAGTGTTTATTCCAAAGGTGCTTCATAAACATTCCTACCTGGAGACCCAGTCACTTTAGGTGGTCCTGTTCCCCTTACCAGCAGTGAGGAGGAGGCTGAGCTTCTGCCAAGCCCTGAGCCACTGTGACACAGTCTGTTCCTGAGCAGCTTTCTCCATGAAAAGGCTGAATTCTTTTAAAAAGTAAATGAAATTACTGGCCACTTATGTTTTTTATAATAACCTGTTAAAGTCTGGCTTCTCTTTAATTAATATTTAAATTGAAAGCAGTTCCAATTAAGAAGGAAAATAAGACTGTGGAATTTAGAGAGAAGATTTAACAATTAATACGCAAGAAAAATATGAAAAGTGCTCAGATTGTCTTTTAAGAGAATCGTCAGGCTGGGCATGGTGGCACATGCCTATGATCCCAGTGACTCTGGAGGCTGAAGCAGGAGAATCACAAGTTCAGAGCGTGCCTCAACAACTTAGCAGGGCCATGTCTCGAAAAAATAAAATAAAATAAAAAGGAGCGGGGATGTGGCTCTGGGTTAAATCCCCAGAAAAAGAATTGTCAATAAGAAGGGCTTCCCGGGCTGGGGTTGTAGCTCAGTGGTAGAGTGCTTGCCTAGCATGTTGGAGGCACTGGGTCTAATCCACCACATAAAAATAAATAAGTAAATAAAGGTATTGTGTCCACCTTAAAAAAAAGAAGGGCTTCTCTATATAAATTCACATGAATTATTAGGGATAGATAAGAAAACAGTAGGTAATCTGTGCTGTCCTGGGGTTGTTTTGGGTAGCACCAGCTCCTGAAGCCCCTGCTCAGTCCTGTGGCTCCTGATTGATCCATGCTCACCTTAGTGCCCCACCACAAAGGCAGAACTGGCGGGGCTTCTGTGCCTGGCTGGGACCAGGGCAGGCGAGGACAGCTGTGGGAAACATGGATGTACTTGCTCCTGTGGAAGGTAAAGCTTCCACCTGGCTGAGGTTGCCCGGGCAGGATGGCAGCAGCCGCAGGCTGGTGAGAGGCATCCCACGTCTACCACAGACATCTGGACCACTGCCCAGAGTTGATGGGGCCGCCCTGGGATTCAGAAAGAAAGGGGCAGGGGACTGCAGGGAAACTAGCCCTGACCTCATTAAAACCAGGGGAAATGCAAACCCCAGAAAGAGGGCTGACGGGTGTCTGTGCTCTCTGTCACCAAGGCCATCAGGTTGAGAGAAGGCAATCCCTCTCAGTAAGGAGTCCGTGAGCAAGGGTCCAGGCCTGAGATGGACTGCACAGGGCCCCTCCCTCCCTCATCAAGGCACTGAGCAAAGAGCAGGGCAGAGGCTGGGTGCAGTGGCCACCCCCATTACCTCTTAGCAACCTTGTTCTTCCAACCTGGTGAGTGGACTCCCTTCAGCAGCTTGCCACAGACCCCGACGTGACATCACACCTGCAAAAGCTGGAAGTCGGGAGACAGGCTTTTCACTTCTCTTGATTTCTCACACCAACACATCTAGTTGGAAACTGCCCAGGCTGTAATTAATCAGCTACTGCCCTCCCTGTGCCATGGACCCACGGTGCCCCTCACACTCCGACCCCAGCTCCAGGTGTGCATAGTGCCAGAGCAGCGTCCCCGGACCTCCCCCCAGCCTGTGTTGGCACTCACCAGCACAGCAGCAACACATATCCCTGCTGAGCCAGGACCTGTGGTGCATGGTGGGCTGCACGCGAAGCCCGGAGTTGATCTGAGTGAGGAGCTCCCACTCCTGCCTGGTTGATAACTGAGTTCCCTCCTATTGCAGAGGCGCAGTGAAGCCAGAGGTGGCCTGGTGCCTGGGCCCTGGGAGACCGCTCTGCCATGACACTCTGTTCTGTGCCAGCGTCCTGCTAGCAGACCCCTGCTGCACACGGGCTTATTTTGCTTTCATATCAGATGTAACTTGAGTGTTTACTTTCCTCAAAAGTATGAGTATTGACCGTGTGGCTGTGTTGTCAGGCCACTGGGAGGCTCGGGCGACGTCTGGAAGGGATACCACTTCACATCCTCGTGTTTTTCAGTGGGAAATGTTCATGAAATAGGGTGTGATTGGCTTAGAAAACACAGAGAATCCTCAGCAGGGCGACACCCAGCTGGTAGATCACATCTCTGTGTGCCTTGGAGACCTTCGGTGGGAAGATGTGTGAATGTTCCTACATAGGAGGAGCGTCTCAGTGGGTGGGCGGCGTGGCTCTGCTCGGCCTGCTGCCTGTCTGCTGACAACCCACCGTCACCTTGCTTCTCCCAGATGGTGTTTTCTTGGGCTTGTGTCATTGGTTGCCTTTCCTTTCCCCATGAGGTGGTTCTCTACTAAGCCCTCTGGCCCAGCTGACTTGGGGGAGCTGAGTGCTGGCCTCTCTGCTGGGTTCTGGGACACAGAAGAGTCCCTTGCTGAGGATTCCCTGAGGGAGGGAGATTTGGCCCATGTCTCCACCTGTGGTGACCTCTGTCTTCTTCTCTCCTCCCAGAATCATCGATCAGCGATTCGAGAAAGTTTCCTACTTTGTTTTTGGCGATTTCAACTTCCGCCTGGATTCCAAGTCCGTGGTAGAGGTGAGCACTAGGACTTCCCTCTTAGGCCTGGGTAGCATGCTTTTTTTTTTTTAGCAGAGTGGAGCAAATGGCAGAGTATTGTCTTGCAAGCGACTCCCCTGTCTTTGCTTTGACTGGTTACACTGTCAAAGCAAAGCTTCTAATAAGCACTCTTCTACTGCCAGAAGATGGGTCTTTCCCAACTACATTTCATCTATTTTGTTGTTGTTGTTTTTTGGTTTTGGGGTTTTTTTTTTGTACTGGGGATTGAACCCACAGGGGCTTAACCACTAAGCCACATCCCCCACACTTTTTATTTTTTTATTTTGAGGCAGATTCTTGCTAAGTTGCTCAGGGTCTTGCTGAGTTGCTGAGGCTGGCTTCGAACCTGTGATCCTCCTGCCTCAGCCTCCTGTGCTGCTGGGATTATAAGCATGACTACTGTGCCTGGCTGGAAACCCATTTTGAATTTCGTATTTACCTGTCTGCAGACTGGTTGTTCTATTTGACGTAATAAGGCTTTGCTGTCTCTCAGTCTGTGGCAACTCAGAGGCCATGCTGCTTCCTGGGGTTCTCAGACACCAGGCAGTAGATCCCCGGTGACCATGAAACTGTCAGAGCATCGCCCAGAGATGAGCAGCAAGGCCCTCGAGGTCAGTGAGAACCCGTGTGGCCATCATGTGTCACCAAGGGAAGCAGGTTCTGTGGCTTGGGCATAGGGCTGTCCTTCCTCCATGGCAGGTGGGTGCCAGTTTTGCATCCTCAGTTCTGGGATGGCAGGCTGAGGCCTCTATCTGCTCCCAGCTGTTCTCTCTCAGTTCCTATGTAGGAACCGTGCCACCTTCCCAGGCAGCAGCAAGAGAGGGGGCTGAAAGCAAAATGCCCACCGTCTCCACCCACACCACACTGTGGCATAGTCAGCAGGCCCGTTGCTTCCTGCTGAGAGCCCAGCCGGCCCTTTAGGAGCAGGGTGTGGCCCAGCACAGACTGGGGCCACAGGAACAGCAGTGAATAGATGTGCACTGCCTTGAGCTATTATCATTATCTTCCAATTAGTAGTTTCCATTCCCAAAAGTGTCGCATCAACCTTCCATCCTTGGTGGAGACTCATTTCTTAAGGACAGCTGAGCAGGCTTGGGTCTGTCCTGTGGTCACTTTGGTTGATGGAGCTGAGTGATGTGCTGGTAAAACACTCTTGTTGTTCTTGTGTAATTGAGCCGAGGGCACATTGCCAGGTGGGCTTCTGGGCATACCCGTGTGTGCATGTGTGTGCACACTAAGCTGCACAAGTGGTCTTCCTGGATGCTCAGTGGCTCCTGGCAGGGACGCAGCTTCACCTGACTTGGAGGAGGAGGAAAGCTGCAGAGATTCCACAGGGAACTGGGGAACCTTCTGTTCATGCCACCAGGTCTCCTGGAAGCTGATGGCGGGGTCCTCGACTGCAGGGGCAGGGCCTGCCTTGTGGAAATCTCTTGGCTGCATCCAGCCTGTTCAGAACATGCTAGGAGGTGGGAGGCCTCACTGAGAGTCCCTCCGCGATGGAGACTGAGGTGGGGCCGAAAGCCATGGTTCCTGGCCGAGACTCTCACTCACTGCAGAGCTCTGAGCCTGGCCACTGGCCTGCTGCTTGAGAGCAGTGCGGCATCTCTTCTGCTGACTGAGAGCATCTGCCCCGTTCAGAAGCCTCTACTCCTAGCACAGTGGCCAATGGAAGGCTAAAGCTGGCCGGTGCGGAGCTGCCCACAGTTAGGAAGAGGTCAGAAGAGCTTCAAGTGGCCTTTTCCTGCTGTGTGAAGCAGACATCAGCCTGTCAAGCCCGGGCAGAAGTGTTACCTGGTGGGTGTTCCAACCTGCCGTAAAGAAGCGTGTCTCTCTGGACAGTAGTGGTGGAGCTCAGAGTGGGTAGGGGCAGCTGGGTCTGCAGAGCCTCTGGGATGCTGGGCAAGAATGTTGTGGCCACTGCAGAGCAGGAGGCCCCAGCTCTCCTCCCTGCCCTCCCTCCCCACGGAGCTGCTGGGTGTGGAACACCTCGGTGAAGCGTGCAGTGCGAGTTCACCTGTATCCCCTTCTGTCCCTTGGCCCTCTGGCTCCGCCATCTGCCCCTGTCTCCAAACGCCAGTGTCCTGCCCACCAGGGCTGCATAAGTACATTGTGGTAGACGTGGCACTGGTGAGTGGACACCCATTGCCCTGGATGGGTGGTCAGCAGGACCCACAGCAGCATCCCTGCCTGCTCTGCATCAGGGTGGCCCCTCTGGAGATCAGCTAATGCTCAGTAAGTTATCTGCCCTGTCAGTGTCCAGGTGAGGCCATGTTGGCTGTTCTACTGGAGAACCCCAGGTGAGTTGTGCCGCGGAGCCCAAGTATGGGTGGGATAGCTATGCACATTAGGCCACTGTCACAGGGTGGGCCTGCGGCCCCCTGGGGCCCTTGGGAAAGCACCAGGCAACCCCACTCTCAGCTGCACAAGGCTCGCAGCTTCTTTTTACCATAGCCAGATCAGTGGGTAATCCAGGTCCTTAGGATCCCTGGACACCGTTTGGGAAGGATTCACCTCCTGGGCTGCCAGGGTTGCCTTTGGACTCCCCAGCAGTGGTTAAGTGCTGGGACCATCTGGGAAGCAACTAGTAGATGAGTCCTGTGGAGGGTAAGGTGCAGCTCCCAACCACATGTCACCTGGGACAGGACATCCACCAGCATGCGCCAGGTCTCTGCAGCCCCCTCATGTCACACTGGTTAGCTTTGTGAGTTTCTAGGTGTGGGGAGGAGTGGCTTCCGAGTGCCACTTCATGCTCCCTGGCAGGATTCATCAAAGGTTAATTAAATCTATCTCCTAAACAATGAGGGCCAATGAGCCAGTGCCCAGCCACAGTGCACTTTAAGATACCTGCAGTGAGGTTTCCACACTTCACTTGAGCATCATGGAAGACTGAACTAAGAGAGGGAAAGAACGGCCATCTCCAGAAACTGTTCCTCTGCGGCCCAGGTAGGGTTCCCGGCAGGACTGCTCAGGCCCAGCCTGCATAGCATTGTCCTCCTCTTACCTGTGGTGCGTGCCTCCTGCTCTGTCCTTGCCAGCTGCACTGCACATGCAGCAGCCTCAAGACTGGGGTGTCCTGTGGGTGTCTGGGAGCACTTCAGGTGACTCAAGTCCTAGAGCCATGTGTCTCAGGGCTCGCCATGCCAGCAGGTGCCACAGAGCCCCGATGTGGGTGGGATAGTCTACACCACTTTTAGCGTAGATGCAGGTACTTTGGTGTTTGAGACAGCGCTATGTGAACTGCGGTCACGTCTGCCTGGAGTTTGGCTCCCTCACCCTGTCCTTATTTGTCCTCGAACCACAGCTCTGAGTGTGCCCAGTGTGGGGTCCACTTGTCTTTCTCAGCACCCCAGATGTAGTGTTGTCTCACACAGGACAAAGGTGGCCAGTTTTGTGGATCCCAGGGGCAGGACAGACCGTCGTTCTCAGGAGAGGGGATGGTATGCAGCAGGTCTCAGGAGGCCCCTGAGTGGCTCCCATCATTGAGAATGCTCACCCCACCAAGCCATCACCCCTGGTGCCCTCTGTAGCTAGTGAACGATGGAATGAGAGGTATGCAGGCTGCGCTCCCAGAGCTGGGGACCTCAGCCGGGTCAGGGACTTTGCAGCCCCAGTGTCATCTGCGGGAAGGCGCTTTCCTCACTCCTGCATTGGCCACGACCACCTGAACATCTCAGGAGTGTAGCATTGCAAGTGCACCATGTGATCACGCTGGCACTTTCTAGTATGTCTGTGATGTCCTCAGGTGGGACAGCGTGCCCTGAGTGGCAGTGACACCCCTGGGGAGGCCCCTCCCCAGGAACACCGGTCATCCCCAACATGCTGCCTCCTGGCAGCACCTAGTTGTGTGGCTGGTGGATTTTGGTTATGGCCCAAGAGAAGCCCAAGGCTCCTTGTCCTGGCTTATTAATTCATCACCTGCAGAGGGGTGGGAGGAAAATCAATGGTTTTTAGCTGAATTATTTGCTCAATAAACAAACAGATGTGTCTTAGATCCAATCTTAAGTTGTTGAAGAGGTTTTGTGGCTCTTTAAAACATATGGATAGCTACTGTTCATTTGGCAAATAAAAATGACCTTTGGTTACATTTTGAGCATACCTTACCAGATGAGTGGAGCAGGCCGAGGGAAAGCATGGACTGGGGCTTCAGGGTAGTTTTATTTCAGAACCGCTCAGTCAAGGGAAGCCTGCGGCTCTGCAGATGGAGACCTCTGCCTTGTGGCATCAGCTGGCATCAGCTGCCCATGAAAATTCCATGGTACACAGGAGGTAGCCCACACCACCTCCCTGGAGCCTGCCCGGGCTGCTCCTCCCAAGCCACCTACCCACCTACCCTTTCTTCTCCACACCATGTTCTGTCAAGAGGGAAGGGAGAGCCAGTCTCAGGGACAGCCCCCAGACTAGTGCTGGAGGATCCTGTAGGGTATTATGACTCCATCCACACTCACCCTCAGGAAGCTTCCAGCCATGGTGGCCCCTTCTGGCAATTGTTTGATGGCCAAATTGCACAGAAGTGGCCATTTTGGGATACCAGATGCCCATACCTGCAGACCCCCTCCTTGGGAGCAAAAGAAGGAAGCCATACCCAGCCTCAGTCCCTGTGATTTTGGGGACATGTGCCCTCAATGTGGGTGGGTCACCCCCAAGTGCTTTTCAGATCACCCAAGGTCAGTGTGAGAACAGGAAGGGTGCAGCGTGCAGTCAGAACTTCCCGAGAGAGTGTACGGTGCTTTCATAGGTGTCAGGAGGTGTTGCCCAAGGGCAGACCTGCCCCTGTATGTTCCGGAAGTGCAGGCGCCCTGGTTGCATGGCATGTGGGCTGGGTGGGTGTGCTCTAGAGTTGGAGCCAGCTTTCCTCCCAGAATAAAGGGGAAGCTGTCTGTGTAATGCCTTAACGGTGAGGTTTTGCTGCTCTGTCCTGGACTGCACAGCCATGCCTGTTCCATCTTCCTTCTGCCCTGCGCTGCTGAAGAGGCCCTGCTCTTTTAGGGGGAGAAGGCCCATTCCATGACCCTGCCCCACAGAGTGCTTGGGACACCTTGAGCAGCCATGACACTTCATGCTCCCTGGCAGGATTCATCAAAGGTTAATTAAATCCATCTCCTAAACAATGAGGGCCAATGAGCCAGTGCCCAGCCACAGTAAATCAAATGCACTCAGTCCAGCAATTGTTCATCTTGCTGCTTGAGCAGGGTCTGGGGAGCCTCCAGAATGGAGACTAGACTTGGCCCCAGAGGCTCTGGGAGCTCGGTGGGGACCTGCTCATCATTTGCAGTGGACAGAGGACTCCAGGGGTTGGATGGATCTGCCAGAGTCCCTCCCACCCTGCCTGTGAAAGAGACTCTGTGTGTGCAAAGCAAAGAGCTCTGTCCCCTGGAACCAGCAGCTTCTAGTGTTTCAAATGCAAATTAATGCAAACATGCTTGCGGAGCAGAACTGAAACGACGATACTGTAATCAAATTTGGCACTGCTTAAGCCATAATTAAAACACACTCAGATTAAACACGATCATCTTGTGCCGTCTAGGAGACCCGTGCATCATTACACTAATTAATAATGCAGTCTCCAGCTCAGGCCCGCGGGGGATTGTTCCCAGGGTATGTTTTATGCCTTGCACAGTGGCAGCTGGCAGCTGGAGCGCTCAGCTGGCCATGGTGACGCATGGTGACAGTGGTACCAGGCGCACCCATCTCCATGTGGCCTGGCTGTGCCACACCTGCCGCCCATCACCTCCTGACAGTGGTGGTGACGGATGTGTTTGGGGGGTGCCTATGGCCGTTTTCAGAAACTAGTTGCCAGTTGCCTACAGGTACATGTGGAGCCAGCTGGACCTGTTAAGAGCAGGGTCCTGGGAGGATCACTGCCATCCCAGCCATTCTGGGCAGAGCCTCCCAGCTGGGCTTTCAAAGCAGCCCCAAAGGAAGGCCCCACTTTCGCTCTGTGCCCCTGGGAGACCAGTGTGGGAGGGGATCGCTCTGTGTGCCCAGTGTCACATCCACTGTGTGAGGAAGACCATGGCCAGCTACAACTGCCAGCCTGGTGGCATGAACCCTGGCCCAGACCACATGCACTCTGTGTTTTCAGGGCTGTTATCAGCCACAAAGCCAGCCACGCCCTGGTCAGGGCTCTCGTTGACCTCATGGGAGGACCCCTGGCTGCTTCTGTCCCTGCCCGTGAGCTGCCATGTGGCTGCTGCTGGAATGCTTGCGCATGCTCACCCAGGCCTTGTGGAGCCACGTTGCCAGGCCCTCTGCACAAAGATCCAGTGGACACAGACAAGGCCCCCAGCCAGAGGCCTGGGCTCTTGTATCCATTGCAACTCCCCTCAGAGACTCAATCGGCAGGGGCAGCTGTGAGGATTGTTGCTGGCCTATGTGCACATGCCTAGGAATGAAATGCCTTCAGGAGCAACTTCTGGGTCTCTGTGCGTCTGCCTTGGCCTCAGCCTCACCAGCGCATGGGTCTTGCCACATTGCAGCCATGGATGTCAGGAACCTAGGACTTGGTGTGCCAGTGCAGCTGAGTTGGGGGCTGGTGGAAGGGCCCACAAGAAGCCTGCTGGGAGTGCCCTCCACAGACCTGGACGTGATCTCTGATGTGATGTGGGTCTGAACAAGTGTGGCCCGTGCTCTTGTGCCCCATCACCAGGCCTTGAGCACTTCATTCACTGGACTCCCACAGCACTCCACAGAAGTGTCCCCTTCCTCTGCGGCTGCAGCTCCCTCAGGTCACCACCGACTGGGCAGTGGGGGACTGAGTCAGGGTGCTGGGCCTCAACAGGTGTATGAGCAGACTTCTGCTCACCTTGAATGTTTGCTCAGAGAAATTGCAGTCTTTAAACTCATTAAACTTGTTTTTAAGTGGCTGACTTATTAAAGACCTCTATTTGGACTATTATTATATAGAACCTGTGATATGACATCAGTAGAATGGCCTACTGAATTATTATTATTTTTTGTAATGAGGATTGAACCAGGGACACTCTACTACTGAGCTACATCCCCAGCCCCTTTCATTTTTTATTTCAGAACAGGGTCCTGCTAAGTTGCCAACACTGGCCTAGAACTTGCCATCCTCCCACCTCAGCCATGAATTGCTAGGGTAACAGGTGTGACCACTGTGCCCATCTGTTGTCCTGAATTACAGCAGCTACTCTGAATCTTGTATTCAGGAGTTTTCCTCTAGGAAGACCACTTTGCACATTTCAGTTAGCATTTCGGACAGGTAGAGTGACATTTAAAATCACATTTCATAGGAAAAGAAGATTTTAAAAAGTTGGGTGCTCCCTCTTCTCTCCCAGGACTTTGTGCAGGAGCCAGATTTGTTCACTTCCCTGTGTACACACCCTGCCTGGCCCTGGTGTGGCACTTGCATAGTTTTGAGAGTCTGTGGAGACCCTGAGGCCAGGCCTGTGCTCCTTGGTCTACCCTCTGCCTTGCCCACCTGGTCTGAGCCTGAGGACATCCTGAGGGGTCACACTATGGCCTGTTGTGGGTGAGCCCCAGCCCATGCCACTCTCTCCTAGGAAAGTGCACTGTGCCCTCCCTGGTGTGGGTATGGGTGGTACGGGCCAGACTGCTGGAGCACCGTGTCCACCCTGCCCACTGTGGGGAACCAGGGAACAGTCTTGGAAGGGGAGATGGAAGGGTCTTATGGCACGCTGCTCCCGACGAGAAGGAAGGGTACTGACACCAACAGCTCGCAGACAGTGCCCGTCATTGTACCAGTGCACCATAAGCTGGGCACAGCCCACCCTTGTGCCCAGCACAGTGGTGTCAGGGCAGGGGGAGTTCTCTTAGCTAGCAGTGATAGTTTTCTCTGATCTTCAGGAAAGTGGAATTTTCCCGCAGTCTGGAAGTGAGGTTGCAGGAGGTGAACTAGGGTGGAGCCTGGAGCCAGTCCTAACTGAAGCAGTAGGCGGTTAGCCCCCAGGCCCCTTCCACACCAGAAAGACCACCCTGTCCCTAAAAGCCCGGGAATGGTCATCATGGGTGCCTTCTTTGTCAAGTGCCTTCCCTGGTTGTGCTGCAAGTTGGCATGCCCTGAGGACCCTGCCTATGGGCTGGCCTGTAACTTTCTGCAGTCCCTGCCTTCCTAGCTCTGCATTTCCTGCTCCCAGGGCCTCCTGTCTCTGAGTGCCCCCCAGCCCCAGGCAAAGCATGCTTGAGTTTGTATGAAAATGTGTGGGCCCTGCTGTCTGGGTGTCAAGAGTGAGGTGTCCACCAGGACTACTGGTACTATGGTGATCTTCACCTTGTCCCACTGCGAGGTCGTATGCCTGGCCCTGTGAGCCTAATTAACAGGCCAAGTATTCACCCTGATGCTGGGGGACAGAGATGCATCACCCACAGTCTGGCCACAGACTGCTTACTGCCCCCTTCCAGCTCCCTGGGCTTCAGGGTCCCCATTTGAACTGTGTGGGCATGTGTGGCCCCAGGCACGTGAGAGGCTCAAACCCTGGGGAGAGCCAACTTGGGACCTTTTCCTGCACCCTTCAGTCCTGCTGTTCCTGTGAAACCATTACTCTTGAGTGTGGAATTGCCCTTGCCAGTTTCCTGCTGGCCTCCAAGCTCTGGAAGGCTCTGATGGCCTCTCTGCATCTGTGTCCCCCATGGCCTGGGATCTGGTCCCCACATCAAGTGACTTTTGTTGTTGGTGGCTGTTGATATGTGCCCCTGTTGCATGCCTGCTAACTTTTGGGGTGCAGCCTGTGCTCATCCCAAAAACAAATGTTAAGAAGCTGTTTTCTGGCATGTTCATCAAACTTTCAAATCACCAGTGACAATGCAAATTTTAAAGCCATGGGTGTCCGTCTCTGAGCTCGAAGTTAAATGACAGGTAGCCTCATTTTCTACTGCATGAGTGTGTTTAAGACTTGAGAGGATGTCTTCACGCATTAGATCAAGGAACAGGTTGTTACCTGGGACAGACAATGCTGACTTGGTGTCCGACACTCATGGGCACCCAAGGACTCAGTGTCTCTGTCAGGATTTAAGATCTGAATTCTTAAATTCACCTTGCAGTGACCTTCATTCACACCTGGAATCTTTGCTTGCTGACACTTGGTGGGGTCAGTGGTGTTCTGAGATGCAGCTTTGGCCCTTGATTCCTGTCTGTGGGGTCAATACATCCAGGTCCCTTGGATCCAGCGGAAGCATGGGGCCTCTGTGCTCACTACGGTCTTCGGTAGTGACTCGGTGGTGCCCTTTGAGGGGGAGCAGTGCATGTGAACCTTCAGCATCCCCAGGAGGACTGTCTGAAAGCTGAAGGATGTCTGTGTTTGGTATGCCTTCTGCTTCCTGGAGACATTCGCAGGATCTGAGCCTTGCAGGGCTCTCCTTTACTCGGATTCACTGGAACCCCCTCCTGCCTCTTCTTCCCTTACTCCAGCTNCTGAGGGTGAGTGTGGATGGAGTCATAATACCCTACAGGATCCTCCAGCACTAGTCTGGGGGCTGTCCCTGAGACTGGCTCTCCCTTCCCAGCCCCTCCCTCCTCTTTACCCCTCCGCCCCTCCTCTCTTGGTGGGCACTGTTGTGCCCCAGCTGGCTCACCCGGGAGCTTCCCCCACTTTTGCTGTCCTGTAGTCTCTCCTGTTTTTCACTGAAGCCTTAGGGATTGTGGCTTTTAGGCCCTAGTATAGTAGAGTCACGAGAAGCCAACAGTGCCTGCAAACGCCTCAGACACAGCGCAGGTGTCTTCCTCCCCTCTGGAATCCAAGACGAGCCTGAGAGACTCATGATCCCCATGTGGCCTCTGCTGAGGTCCATCAGGACAGGCTGTGGCTTCCTGTGGCCCCGTCTTTAACCTGTGGAAGACCTTGTTTTACAAGCATCTTGTTTCAGAGATCTTAGAACATCTGCATGTGGCTGAAGTTTGGCCTGGCAAGCCCATCTGCTCCTGTCCCCTTTGTCCCTGGGCCTTTGTCCCAATTTCATGCTATCAGAGGGTCTGGTTGTTTGCCTTGTGAACTTGTCAGAGGGATAAAAGCTCAGGAGCAGGGTCATGTTGAGAGGGATGGGCATGAAAAATTGGTAAAGTGTATCTTTAGGCCCGCTGCTCCTTGTCTCCAGTGGGAGGGAGCACAGCCTGGGCTCTGCTCCTCCTGGTCCATCCTTTGCCTTCCTCCTTAATTCAACACCCCACGGGTGCCCCTTGAAGGCTGCAGGGTGCCAGCAGGCAGTGTGCTGGGTCAAACTTGCCTTCAAGGGCCTTCTCTGCCCTTGCTACAAGGGGAAGTGAGCAGTGATCCACGGTCACTGCAGCCTGAAGTGCTCCCTGGGAGTGGCTTCTGGATCTCCAACCTGACAGGCCCATAGAGCCTCAGTTGTCAAAGATGCCCTCCAAGTTTGGCCCCAGGGCTGCATCAGATGGGTGCCCCCGTGTGCTGGGGCCCATTGGAGCTGCCTGGTTTGAGTGGCCTTCACACAGTGACACAGGCCATGGCCGAGTGGGTTCCCAGTTCTGCCCTTACCATTGTGGCAGACTTCTCTATAAGGAGCTCAGCAGCGAGTGTTTGCAGCTGTCTTCGTGGCCTGCACAGAGCTGCCTTCTCAAGGAAGGGGATTGTTTTGTTGTTCTCAAGTTTAAGGTTTACTTTTGACTTGCCGACTCACTTGTGGCTGCTCTGCAGATGTGTCAGAACCCATAGCCCTGGTAACCGCTGCAGCTCCTCCCGGGAAACCTAGGGGAGCACCACTGTCAGCCAGGGCCCACAAGGGAGAGCCAGAGTCCCTCACACCCTGGGCTGTGGGCAGTGGACTTGGCGTGTGCTTCCCTGTGGATGTCCTCCTGGAGTGCTGGGCAGGCGTGGGCGTCACAGCACAGTTCCTTCGGGAGGCCCCAGTTTGCGTTTGGGTCGTTTGACTGTTAGCCGTGGACCCACAGGGAGGGAAGCAAGAGGAGGCAGCTCCTGGGGAGGTGAAGAAGTGGGCAGCGTCCGGCCCTTTGTGGGGCCAGGGTCTCTTGCGCCTTGAACAGCCTCTCGACAGCTGGCTGCTAGGTTTCATCTGCCCACTGAAGTCAGGATGGAACTTGCCCCCACCTCTTTGTGCTGCCACTGGTGAATGACAGGCCACCCAACAATGGCACTGTCAACCCCTCCCCAAGTGTTGTCCTGAGCCAGACAATGCTGTGTGCGGTGGCCTCCAGGTCCAGACCATGTGTCCAGGAGCCCTCCCTACCAGCCTGCCTGTGCTCCCCTGGCACAGGTTTTGGAACAGGCTGTGCCAGAGCCAGTAGCTGGAAGAAGCCAACGTAAGGAATCGGGTCCTTCTATGCTGCCCTTCCCAGGCTGCTCCAGGCGGCTCCGGGCGGCCTGTGCATGGGCCACTGCCAGGAGGTCTGCAGCAGCAGCACCTGTGGCCTGTCGGCTTTTGATCTGGGTAGTGGAGCTCCTCAGCTGCCTCCCTCCAAGAAGGTGCTGGCACTGACAGCAGCAGAGAGGCAGCCCTCCTGTCCCGTCGAGCAGTGTCTTAATGCAAAGCACGCCTCTGAGCACACATGGCCTGCGCTCTCCCAAGTGGGTACACCTGAACTCTCTGCCTCTGAGGAGCAAAGGCCACTGGCTGTGCTGGTGCATCCTGTGTCCGCCCGAGTCCCCCAGGGGTGGGACCCACATCCACTTCTCCATGGCCCACTCCGTAGTTCCTGCCTCAGTCCAGAGCAGTCTTCTGCTGCTCCCTGCTTCCTTGTCCCTGCTGCAGTTAGGTGGCCTCCCTTATCTCCTTACTCTTCACTGCTGGCCCTTCCAGTCCCGGCCTCCTCTCCAGGGTCCCCCACAACCTCTCTCCCAGTGCCCAGACCACTGCCTGGTCCTGTGTGCACCTACGTGCTCTGGTCTGACCCCTGCTGTTCTTCCTCCAGCAGGGCTCACTAGCTCCCCACTCAGATACCCCACTAACTCCAGTGCAAGACTGTCCGCCTGGCTGCCCACAGGACCTGGCACTGGGCATGGAGAGGAGGCATGCGCAGCATGCACAGGTGGTGGCTGGATGCTAAGGGCAGCCGTGCCCACCCCAGCTCTAGTACCGGAAACCCAAAAGGCATGCTGATCAGTGGTGTCACCTGGGAGTCCCTGTCTGCCTGGTCCTGGGCACTGGCCTTTTGGTGGATATCAGGGGATGGCTCATCAGTGAGCCCTGTTCCCTCCAGCCCCTGCTGATGGGGCTGCTTGGCAAGCAGTGACAGGGAGAGAGGGAGCCTGCCCGTGAGGTCAGAGTTGAAGGGGAGGCCACATCTCACCAGCTGCTGGAATGTAGGCTGAGATGCTTCCTGAAATGGCCCCTGACCCCGGAGGGGGTCACACAGGTGCCCAGGAAACAGTCATAACTCTGGTCCACAACGAGCAGCTCACAGGTGAAGAATGGCTGTAGAGCGGTGGTCCTGTGACTTCACTCTGAGCTGCCTTACCTGGTTTCCATTTATGGTCGAAATCTTAAAATCTGTTTTTATGTAGTTTTGCTTGTTGTGCCTTTTTTGGTTTTGTTTGTTTTTGGCACTGGTGATTTAACCTAGGGGCACTTAACTACTGAGCCACAACCCCTAGTCCCCTTTTTTTCTTTTCTTTCTTTCTTCTTCATCTGTTTTTTTTTTTTTTTCCCTTTTTTCTGTTGAGCGGAGTCTTGCTAAGTTGCTGAGGCTGGCCTTGAACTTGTCATCCTCCTCCCGGATTACAGGCAAGTGCCCCCACACCTGGCTGCTTGGTAGGCCCTAACCACCATAGACCAGAAATTATCCCATGGGCCTTAGGAGCATGCTTCCTGAAAGGTGCATCGTGTCCTGAGCTCCCCAAGTCAGACTCTGTAAGGCCAGGAAGGATGTGTTAACTGGGCTCCTGGCAGGTCCCTGGGCAGCCCTGCTCCTGAGAAGCCCCTGCTCCTTGGACACCCATGCCTCCCCTGGCAGAGGAGGTGTCCACAGCTCATGAGTGGAGTCTCGGTTGGTTCTTGTTCTGGGTTGCAGGCTGTGTCCCTGGCTCACTGCCACCCCAGGTGAACCCGTGTGTTGTGGTACTCACTGTGTCTGCCAGAGGGCACAGTCTGACTCAGGTCTTCTAAAGGGCTCTTTAATATTGGTTCAGAGGTGTGGGCAGTTGGGCTCCACAGCTCCTACCTTTCATAGATTTTTGGACTTCTTGGGGCAGCATTTCTGACAACACTTGTGTGGACATTGAGGGTCAGATTTAGTTCCTGGGATGAGTCAAGCTGGGCCACTGCACACGTGTGCACAGGGCATCTGACCTCTGGGACACTTTGTGCGTGTCAGATGGGCTGTAAGAGTGCGATGCCTGCAGAGAAGGCAGCCTTCTCCCACTGTCATTAGTGCCCTGGGCCTGAAGACCTGGGTGCAGGAAGCATCCTTTGATGGTTGTGCAAACAAGAAGAAACCAAGAATCTCACGGCCTACAGATAGGTGGGCACCTTGGTGCGTAGCATTCCAGGAAATTCAGGGGAAACTGTCCTTCAAGTGCCAGCGAAGCTCTGTGCAGGCTCTTCCAGGCCCTTTTAGGCAGCTAAGAATAATTCAGTGAATCTTAGATGGCCTTTAAAAAATAGCATTTGGGGGTATTTTTTCCTCCTTTCAAAAGAGCAAAATCCCTTCTGTAGTAGTTGAGCCGGAAAGGCCGTCCAGGCGGTGTTCTGCATGAGTGGTCACGACTCTGGGTTGAAAGGCAAAGGGGAAGGCCCAGCCCCTGATCATTTCTTTAAAACCTGTGAATGAGGTGGCTCCATGGGAGAGGGTGCAGGAGAAAGGGGTGGGGGCGCCAGCCCTTTGCATGGCCAGGGGACCATCAGATGTTTGGCCTTTGGGAGCTGCCTGAAGTGGTAGGATAAAACAGTTTTTTAAAAAGTTTCTAGCAGATGCCTTCAGGAGACAGAGCCATGAATTTCCTGGACCCGATCCTGCCTGGCCACAATGGCAGTCTGCAGCCCAGAGCCTTCCCCATTCACGCAGGGGCTTAAGCCACTTAAGCGCATTAGCATCTGGATGGGGCTAGGACCTCCATAGGACACAGGGCTAGCAGGGTGGCCAAACTGCCTGGGTTGTTTGGGTGCTAGTCCTAATCCTCCCTCTTCAGGGGCAGCCAGACTGATTTCTGACACAGGAGTCCAAAAGCCACTCTGGCTGGGGCTTGGCCCAGATAGCTGATCTGTGCCCTGAATGCCAATGGCCTGCCCTGGAGTGTGCTTTGGGAGTGGTGACCCAGGTTATGCACATCCCTCCACACCTGCAGGAGCCTGTCACTGCTGCAGGGCGCCTGCCTGGGTAGGAGGCTGGTCGTCCTGCAGTGGTGGACTTTCACAGTGGTCTTTCCTTAAAGTAAAAATTCTGTATTCTCTCTTTTAAAAGAAGGCTTGTGAGGTGTAATTTACATGCAAACTCCAACCCGGGACAGACTGCTATTCCACACACCCTCGCCAGCCCCAGGCAGTGCTGCCCTGTGCTGCCTGATTTAGTAGCTCTAGCATTTTGTGAGAGTGCCCTCTTGCCCTATCCCCATGACCAGGGGTGTGGGGCCTCACTCCTCTCAGACATCTTGCAATGCTGGCCCCCCCAGGTCCTGCACATCCCTTCAAGTGGTCCTGGTTGGCCCTTGTGGTGTGGGCAGGGGCTCTGCCCGGCTAGTGCTCCTCTGCCTGGGGTCTCCAGCTTTGTCTTGCGTTTGAGGAGTGGGAGAATGACCTCCATGGTCTTCCTGAGTTTAAGATAAGAACTTTCTGGAAAGGCTTGAATTTAATTGTTAGCCAGTTGGATGGCCTGCACTCGCCTGCCTAGACCCTGCCTTATGTACAGAGCTGCAGCCGCAGCCACCGCCACCGCGCACCCTCTGAGTGAGGAGCAACCGGGGAGGTTATCAGAGCAGGCGCGAGGAAAGTGGCCAGGGAACCCTGATTGTGACCTGAGTTCCCTGGTGTCTTTCTGCAGACCCTATGCACCAAGGCCACCATGCAGACTGTCCGGGCCGCTGACACCAATGAGGTTGTGAAGCTGATATTCCGGGAGTCAGACAATGACCGGAAGGTGAGTGTCCCCCAGCCAGGCCTGCCTGGCGAGGAGCCTCTGCAGGCGCCCTGAGTGCTAAGGCCGCTCTGTCCTGGCAGGTGGTGCTGCAGCTGGAGAAGAAGCTTTTCGACTACTTCAACCAGGAGGTCTTCCGGGATGACAATGGCACTGCGGTGAGCTGCTTCCCGACCCTGGACTCCTCTCATGTGACTTCTGCGTCCTTGGTGGGGCCCCACCAGGGCTGCTGCTTACACAGGACCATCTAGGCCTCAGCTTCCCAGGGGTTCAGGCCATCCTGGCTGGGGACGGCCTGTAGGCGCATGCAGCACCTGGGCTAGGCTGGGCTCCCCAGGCCTTGTGCATGTTCACGGGCAGCATGAAGCTCACTCAGCCCATCACTTGAAACCCCTCCAGGGAAGAGGCAAGGTCCTGGGTGTCTTGGTGGACTCAGCACTTCCTGTACGTAGTGATGGGTGTGTATGCATATATGGATGTGCACGTGAATGTGTGAGCATGTGTGTGTGCGAGTAGGTGTGTGCATGTGTGTGCATGACCACGTGTGTAAGTGGATGTCTGTGATACTGGGAACTTTCAGCTTGGTCAGTGAAGAGGGGGTTCCTGGCAGAGACACTGGCTGCAAGAGTCTGCCGTCAGTCCTAAGCCCTGCCCTCCCTCCAAGAGCTCTGCACAGCTGGTGCTGAGAGGTGCCTACATCTTCCTCTTGTCACTTTTCATCATGGAACAGTTTTGTCCTCTTTTTAATGTATTGGCTGTACAGTGCCTGCTGGATGCCTGTTGTGTGCTCGTAGCTGTGTTCTGGTAAATGGGGGACAGTGCTGGGGGAGGGCTGCACTTGTGCATGTGCCAGTTTCTGTGGCGTAGACTTCCTCTGTGGGCGAGTTCAGGCTGCAGAGTAACAGCCACATCCAGCAGCAGCTCCTGAGATTCCTGAAACGTGAAGACTTGGTCCTGGAAGGGGAAGGAGCCACTGTGGCCCCTGTGGGGCTGCAGTGGGAGGGGGTTTCTGCTTTCAGGCAGCTGCCAGTGGTGGCGAATTAGTGAGAGGAGGTGGAAGTGAGTGGGCAGGCCCAGGGCAGACCGTGGCCTTGCAGATTGGGCGCTGTGAGCTGTTCACACTCATGGGCTTGTCCTGGACCAGCTCTCCGTCTCTGTGTACCTCTCATGAAGTGTGGGAGTATTCACAGGTCAGTGTGTACAGAGTGCTTACAGGAGACCAGGGCACATCTGCATACCCTATAAAGGGAGCTCTCCAGAGGTCCAGCAGATTCCACCCACCCCATGTTCCTGGAATGGTTCAAAACCAATTGTCCTGCTGAGTGTGGTGGCACACACCTATTACCTCAGCAACTCAAGAGGTGCAGGCAGGAGGATCACAAGTTCAAGGCTAGCTTCAACAACCTAGAGAGGCCCTGAGCAATTTAGCAAGACCCTGTGTCAATCCCAGCACTGAAGACGAAACACACAAAAATGAGTGACCCAGGACTGCATCCTTTGCCTTGCCTGCTCAGCCCCCGGCCCCTCTCCTGCCTCATTGCTTGGGAGGTAACATCTGGCACTGGCCACGCACCCAGCCCCGTCCACAACTTTCCCACTGCTCAGTGCCACCGGTCCTCCTCCTGGCTTGCCACCTCTCTCCTGCTGGAGGATCTGCCCGCTCATCCCCCACTGCTGCTGGTTGGTCACATCAGGACTTTGCATCCTTTGTGTAAGCAAGCCTGTTGGCCTCAGAAGCCAGAATGCTGGTATCACTGGCCTGACTTCTGCTTGTCTGCAGGAGGAGTCCCTGTGCTTTCTCCCCACTGTCCACTTCTGCCAGCAGCCTCTGACAGAGCACTTCCCTGCACCCCTCCTCCCTGGGCCGCTGGGACCTAGTAGGTTGACTCTCCCCGGTGCTGTTGGTGCCCTTCTGCAGACCTAGAGCTCAGTGCAGTTTCCCCCAGAGGGGCAGCTCTGCTAGGGCAGTGGCTGTCATCCAGTCCACCTGAGCAGGGTGGCATCCCAGCTCACTTCAGTAGAGGCAAGGGGTGAGCCTATGTGGAGATGGAATGCCCAAGGAGATGTGGGGACTGCATGTCCATCTCAGCTTGGAGAAGGCCAGATGGAGTACTGTGGGCCTCCCGTGGAGCAGGCCCCTCAGAGTCAGGGGAGTAAGATCACCGAGGGCCCTGTGCAGGGCAAGAAATGAGTAGAGGAGCCCTCAGGGGGTGTGGGTGTCTGCAGGGCCAGAACATTGCAGAGGGAGCAATGACCCTGGTGAGGAGGCTGCACCAGCCAAGAGAGAAGTACCGCCTGGCTTTGGGTGTGCTGTGAATGGAGGCATGCGCTTTCTGGAAGCAGAAGGGAGTGTCGGCACAGTGCCAAGGGCGTTTAGAGCAGTCATGAAGATGGACATTCTACCGTAAATGAAGTTCACGTTTACTGTATGACTTTGTTTTTAAGAAAAGCAAGTATTTTGAAGTTTCAGGAGAACTTTTGAATTGATTCTAATAGAAGAAAATGCCACTGAGTTGAAGTGGAGACTGGGATCCCGGAGGCCTGTGTACCTGTCTGCAGTGTGCGAGGCTGGGCATGCAGGCCCCTGGAACCCCAAGCCCTATGCCTGCCCAGGCAGGGCTGTGTCATTTTCAAAGAGCCAGGCATGAACGGGACCTGGGGTGCGCCTCACCCATCCTCCTGTTCAGACCAACACGCGGCCTTCAGAAGTGTCTTGCAGATCCTGGCTAACACTGGTGCCCAGGCTCTTGCCCAAGTTCTACAGTGCTCAGAGGAATCACCCACCGCCAGTCACGCCCAGCATCTGGAGAGTTGTGCCCGCAGCCCTGGAGGGGACAAGATAAACGGCCTAACAAGCGTTGGAGATCATCTCATCTTCATGGTCTGGCTAAACACGCCGCGCTGCGAGCACTAAAAACAAACTACGTCCGCAGGATGGATGTGCCTGCGCCGGACGCAGCCCCCAAAATCCATCGCATCCTTCATCAACCACCGGTCTTGTACCCATCTGACAGAAATTTAATTCAAGCTGGCTCCTGAAAATAATTATTGTATTTTAAGAGTAGTAATCATTGGCCGGGACATGATTGAATGTGTCCATGCCTATTGACTTTTTCTATGATTTATAGCTTTGTTTAGTCGATATTCCCATCGAAATTGTATAATTAATTATAAGTGTGGCTGTCAGGGCCGCAGGATGGAGTGCCCTGGTGAGGATTTGGAGAGATTAAATTTTCCTTGGCTGTCCCAGGGCAGGGCTTGGGAATTTCCGAAGCACTTGGCCTGTTGGATGGAGATGTTTTCTGTGTGTTTAGCAGCCACTGTGCTCCGAGGGCATTGATTTTCCGGGCTCTTTTTTCTTTATCAGCACAGTGTCTCTGCGGCAACGGTGGAATCCGTGCAGCTGGGCGGCTCCTGACAGATACGTGGGGCTAGCAGCCGCTTTGTCACTGTCCACACGCGGGTGCTGCTTTCACGTCCTAATCAAGAAGAGTGTTTACGGTACACGTGAAATTGGTTATCATGTTTGTGAAAAATCTCAAAGAGATACAAGTCATCAGTTCAGCAGGAGTGCAGGGTAATTTCCCGTCAGAAACGGCTGGCACCTGATGCTTTATGCCGGTGGCAGCTGTAGCTTTAGTCCACCTCATCCCATGTGGGTGTGTGGGCCCAGAACCTTGGGCTGTCTCCATACTAGTCAAGCAGGGACCCCAGTGGGGACCCAGGTGGGGACACTGGGCCCACCTGCACCCACCCTCCACACAGTGCAGTTATGCCCTGGTCTGTATGGCTGTCACCACTAGATATAAAGGTCCAGGAAGCCAGAGGTCATGTCTGGTTTGCTCATGGCCAGCAGGCACTCAGAGGGCACAGTTGTATGAATTCAGGACATGTCTGTGTCAAGAGAAGGCAGCGAGTCCATCTGGATGACTTAGGGGTGGTATCTCCCCCCAGGTTTTCTTTCAGCATGAGGACAATGTAGGTATGGTGACAGAGTGGGCATGTCAGCCTGCAGGGCAGAGGAAAGGGTCCCAGCCCTCCCCTCCTAGGGTCTCATACCATCTAAGTAGCTAAAGATCCAGATTCATTCCAAACCATGTTTGTCTGCTTTTCTTTTTACATGGAAACATGGTAGAACAGTGGCCTCAGTGTGCTGGGTAATACTTAGGGCCACCACTCCAGGCAGAGCGGCCACTGGCGAATCCCACGAAGTCCAGACAGGACAAGCTGGACTGTTTGCTCCCCCCATGGCTGGTGCCCCAGGCAGTCTGAGCCCCTCCTTCCTGCTCCCCGACTCACCCTGACCGTGAGGCTGTGCATACTGGAGCGTGTGAGGATGTCTGCACTAGTAGCCGCTCTTCATGTGCATGTTCCAGTGCAGCTGTGTAGGGCATGCAGGTGATGCCCACATGGGTGTCCCCAGGCAGAGGCCAGAGAGAGTCTCTGCCACTCCAGGAGCAGGCCCTGGCACACAGGAGCCCACAGGGAGTCTACACAGCTCTGTAGTCTCATGCTGTGGAGTCTTGGGTGGGTGACAGTGAAAGCTACCCCCCATAGGTTCAGGTACACATGTGCCCATGTGAACATTGATGTGAAGTCACTTCACCCTTGCACGTGTCCCCAGAGCTGGTTATGAGGACCTCCAAACCGTGATCATGTCTACATATGGTGGTCTGAAGCAGAATGCAGAGCAAAGATGGTGAATGTAGTCAGTCTAGCTTGTACTTCCTTAGCCTAATCAGATATTTAGAAGCAAAACAAATGTGTATATGTATGCATGTGTGTGTGAATATGTGCATGTGTATCTGTGCCACGTGTGCATGAGTATGTGTATGCACATGTCTATATATACATGACACATGTTTTGCTCATGTGTATCCTTGTGTGTGTGCTCGTGTGTGTCCTTGTGTGTTGCACATGTGTATAGATGCATGTCTGTTGATGTTTACAGAACCCTGAGCCAACATGTTGTAAGGCGTGACTTTGGGGAACTGGGCCGGGCTGATGCTGGGGTGCTGGCTGGGTGGCTAGGGCTGGGTGGGCACTCCACTAGCCCTGCCCCAGTGTCTTCCTCCTGTGTTTCGTGGGCAGGTGCGGATGAAAGCTGAGATGTGTCTGCAGTTGGGGCTGGGCCGCCGAATGCCGCCTTGTCATGAGGCCTGCCTACTGTGTTGAGTCAGGGTGTGCTTCTCCTGAGTTGGAGGTTTTGGGTCCTGATCTTCCTGGCCCTGCTCAGACCCTTCCTCACATGTCCCTTAACGTGCCATCCTGTATCAACAACATGCCCACAGGAGACCCAAATGCTGGAGCTGTAGTACCTGCTCAGAGACCCCACCCTATGGACCCTGGCTGCTGGAGGCAGGGACGCCCCACCCCTGAGCAGCAGCATCACCTTGCAGAGAAACATCACTTTTTCTTCAGAGCCGCATGAGCTTGTGCTGGCCCAAGCTCCACCTCTGTGCACTCCTCTATGTGTTCCTGGTCCGTGCGTACCTGCTGCTTCTCGGGGTTGTCTCTAACATAGAGTGAAGGCAGCCCAGGCCCAACGCCCCTGAGGGCTGGACTCCATGCCATCTCCTCTGTGGACCACACAGGTCCCTGGCCGGCACTGCAAACCAGTGTGCCAGGGACTCTAGGTAGACACAGATAGGCCAGAGGAGCCAGAGCTGGGAGGGGATATGCCACGCTCCCTCCATGGAACAAGGCTCCTTCTTGGGAACAGAGCTCTCCAGATGCTCTACGCAGAACTGTGGGCCCACCATTGAGCAAAGGCTCACTCAAGGCCATCTCTGCTCACACAGGTGTGGCAAAGCCCCAGCTGCAAATCTCTGGAGATGCTGCAGGAGGCTCAACAGGTGGCCCATAGCACCCTGTGACCCTGAAGGTCCCAGCTGGGCTGGCTTTGCTCACAGGGGCAGTGGCAGGTTTCCTTGGAGGTGGCTTTTGGTCTGCATGCTGTCAGCCTCCTCATGAGGCCTGAGCCTTTCTCTCCTACAGCTGCTTCCCAGAGGCCTGCAGTGGAGAATACTGACTGCCCACTAGCCCACCCCACCCCCCTACCGCAACCCTTGCTGACATCTTGAATGGCTCCCCCCAGGGTTTTCTTGCAGAGAACTTGGAGAGAGCTGGGGGGCTGCCTGGCCTGCACTAATCTCTGGAGTATAGCATCTGAGGTTCCAGAGGTTTCCTTCAAAGCCCAAGAAAAAGGAGAATTAAGAGTTCATTACAACTCCTCATAAGAGGTGAAACTCTGAAGTGTGCGTTTGAGAGCACCTTGCTGGCTGTGTCCTCTCAGTGAGCGGAGTTTCTTGGAGGGAAGGCCCTCATTCACAACAGTTGAAAATCTCAAAGGCAGAACCCGCAAAGATGAGCCCACGGTCCCAGAATGCAGAGCCCAGGAAGCACCCCACTGACCACACCCCACTGTGGTCAGGAGGTACAGCTACAGCCAGGTGGACCGGTGAGAAGTTTGAGCAGTCAGATGACAGACGACGGTCATGTGGTAGTGTTCTCTTCTATCATACGTTCTGTAAAATTTTTGAAAACATTAAAAAATCAGAAACCTAAGTACCCATCACGAAAAAAAGAACCAGCAGACCAGAAAACAGTGTCTAGGACATCGACAAGAAGCTACAGCCCCCAAGATGAGCCCAGGGCGGAGGGCACAGCAGAGGGGAGGACTTAGGACCTGGACGCTGCATGGTGAGCAGCAGAGACACGGGAAGAGGGCCCAGTTCTCATCCAGCAGGACATCATGTGGCTGTTTTCCAGAACTCTTCCAAGTCATATGCCTTCAGGAAGCACAGTAAATCCTGAGCAAGAGCCATGAAAACTTCCCACGTAAGAATGAAGTCAGGCACTAAGTGTAAGGGGGGCTCTACAGGAGCTGAAGGAAGCACCAGGCCTCCTGGACGCAGCAGGCAGGGGCTCCAGAGCAGCGTTGTGGCTCAGCGCCAGCCGCCAGCCCTCCCTTCAGTGGTGCCGACCGGCTCCACGCATTTCCCCCAGGACTGAGAGAGGGCAAGAGGAAGAGGACAGGACAGTCCCGTGGCATGGAGGCACACCAGGCAGGGCAAGTGAGCAGGCATGTGCAGTGATGGCATTCTTCAAGTATCCTGTCCAAGGAGTCGTCACTCCTGTCCCAACCGGCTGGGGGTCTCACAAGTTTGGCTGCATTCCTGAAAATCTCTGCAGTAAACGTAGGGGCAGAGAGGAGCCCAGAGCCCCACCTGTACTTTCCTCTCCAACAGCCAGTGTGTTGGCCAGGCATATCCATTGGCCATGACCCTTTCTGAGTCCCAGCCCTTTTCAAGGGCTCCCACCTCGGCCTTTTGGAAAAGGTGGCTCTGCTCTCAGGTTGGCAGGTGGCTGTGGAGCAAGCACATCTGCCCCTCTCATTGATCACAGGGACCAAGACCACCATGTCCGCAGCAGGCCAAAGCCAGCAGCCTCTTGGAATCCCATCCTCACCCAGCCCTGTGGCTGCTGCTGCAGTGCTAAGTGGAATGAGGGGCTTCCCCTGCAGCAGCCGGGGGCCCGGGCCACAGCCCCTGGTGTGTGATGGGGATCTCGGCTGTTTCTGTTTCTGGCTGCCAGTGAGGCCAGGCCAACCCTGCTGACCTGCGACGGTGATGCTGCAGCAAGCAGGCAGGGGGCTGGCGGCAGCCTGGCACACGGGTAATCACTGTGTACATGAGGCTGCTAATTGCACGTTCAGAGATGATGGATGAGGTGGCAGGAGGGAGGACACGGTATGGTTTCTGAGAGAGCCCCGTCACGATGCCATGGTCCCACACAGCTGTGGGGTGGGACGTGATTAATGAACAGTGTCCCAGAGGGTGAGCACAGTGACCACCAGAGATGTGACTGGTGGGAACCTGTTCCTTTGGGGGCAGATGCCCCCCCAGTGTTTGTTTCTGAAGCACCCTGAGAAAACAGAGCATTTTGTTGCCTCCTTTGTACAAAGAAATGAACATTTCTCTCCAGGCTGCTGCTAGAGTCTCTCTGGTGTGCAAACTTGGGGCCATTCTTCCAATCCACTCCACACAGAGTTGATGTTGCTGGCTCTACAAGTTACTTCAGGCATTGGGTGCGGTGGGAGCCATGTCCTTTCTGTGAGAAAGTGTGGCACGCTCTGGAGAGGACTGCCCAGGCCCAGCCCAGGGAGGGAGTGCTTGCCAGGGTGGCCTGCAAGGGTCTCGGGCCAATAGAGCTGGGCAGCCTGAGCACTATGGGCAGCAGAGGCAGCTGGACAGCAAGCCAAGAGGACTCCTGTGGGTCTTGCTGGCAGTGTGACCTGGCTGCCCTGGGTAGGGCAGGTGTCACTCTGAATGCTTGAGCCGGGTGAGTTTTTAGAAGTCACAAATATCCCAGCCGCACACTAACTACCATGCTTCAGTGAAGAAAGCCCAAGTGACTTTATTCTCTTCTTTGTCTTTTCTTTAGCTCTTGGAATTTGACAAAGAGTTGTCTGTCTTTAAGGACAGACTGTATGAACTGGACATCTCATTCCCCCCCAGGTAAGGACACTGCACCTACGGAATGGGCCCGGTCACCTTTTCACCTTCCACAGGTTCATCTGTGTGAACTGCACCTTTCCCAGCCTTTCTGTGGCCTGAAGAAAGAAATGAGCTGGGAATGATAAAGAATTGCCCTATCTTCATTTTTAAAAAACATTTCCTAGTATGCAAACTAAAGCCAAGTTGTACGTGCATACCCAGGACTCACAGGGTGGTGTGTGCTGTGTCTGTCTGGAACCTCAGGACCGTCACAGTGCAGCAGCTGGGGATCTCTGGGTCTGTGTGTCTTTCAGGCAGGTGCCTTTCTCTGTGTTCTACTCTGACGTTTTTGAATCTACAACACTAACCGGTTTCCCCACACCAGCACAAGGACTCAGGGCTGTGGTGTGAAGAGAGGAATGAGTGACAGAAAGTGGCTTACGAGGTGGCCAGCTCTGCAGCTCTTGCATGGGCCTCAGCACACCAAGTGTTCCCGAGGAGGGCACTCCCTGCCCATGGAGCCTCTCCTGCAGGATGCCCCTCTGGAAGCAGCATGCACAAAGGTGGTGGCTGAGGTCAGGTGCCCATCACAGTGCAGCCTGCTTTCTCCTTTCTCAGGTCCAAGTTGAAGCGCTCAGGACTAAGTGAGAAGTGCCTAGGTGTGAGGAGGCTTCCTAGTGCACTTGGGGACCACACCTGCCTGGCACCTGTTCCATGCCCACTGGTTTACATGAGGCCAGCAGTCAGCTCTGAACCCTTGCCTCAGAATGAGCAGTTGCATGTTTCCATGTGCCTGACAGCAGGCAGCCTTTTACCCTGTCTACCCCCACCTCTGTGCCAGCTGTCAAGGGTTGGGTCTGTACAGGCTTGAAGGGGCCTCTGGCTTGCACAGGGCTCAAGACTCTTGTGGCTCCTGGGTCATGGGCTGTGGTTAGCTGCACCCCTATACTGGGGGGTGGGGGTGTTGCTGTTGAGAGGGCTAGGTACCCAGATCAGTGGGTGGAGACACAGGGACTGTGGGCCCCATTAGGCATCAGGTCATCTGGTCAGTGCCCAGGCCAAGGCCTCAACACATGTGTATATGTGGCCTGCAGCCATAGGCCCATGGAGGGGCCTCACAGGTGCTGGCTGAGCATGCCTAGTCTCATGCTCTGAACCCACAGCACCGGCTCTGGATCACAGTTAGGCGTGCAGTGAAAAGTCTTAAAGTCTTTCCAGACATGTACTGAATCTAAAATGCACTCAGGATTGCTCCTGGTCTTGTGCTGAGTGTTGCCAGTCAGATACCATGAACATCCCTCGTTCTGTGAACAGCGGAACTCTAGACATCAGGGCTTCTCTGGGCTGGCTGGGAGCAGGGAGGCTTGGGGACCACAGCAGGCTAGGGATACCACCCTGAGGAGCACAGGCCCAAGTTATCACCTGGGCACCAGAATTGCAGAGCAGGACCTGGCTAGACTGGGAGTCTAAAGGGCCTCCTGGTCAGTGCCTGAGTGGGCAAGGGAGATCGATCCCCTGGCCCACACAGCAGCAAAGGACCTACTGTTCACCCCTGGGCAGGAGAGGTTCCAGGGCTCACAGGTTTGGTGACCCCTTGCCATGCTGGTGTGCTCTAGAACTCTGAGCAGCATGCTGTCATTAAGGGGCTGTGTGGTGGCCTCTGGAGACTACAGGCACTGGCCTCCCAAGATCATGGCTAGAGCCCAGGCCTGCTGAGCACCAAGGCCAGGCTGGCAAGATGCAGGGACCAGCAGCTCTCACCCAGCTTAAAGGGCCCTGCATTCCCTGGACTAGGGCAGGAAGGGCAGCCATAGGTTTTATGTACTTTTATTTAATTTTTTTTTTTATTTTGTAGATGGACAGTATACCTTTATTTTATTTATTTATTTTTATGTGGTGCTGAAATTGAACCCAGTGCGTCACACAGGCTAGGCAAGTGCTCTTGCTCTGCCACTAAGCCACAACCCCAGCACCAGCAGTAGGTTTTAAGAGGGAGACTTTCGCAACAAGAGGACAAGATTTGGAGCTGGGGACAAGCTCAATTGGTAGAGTGCTTGCCTCACACGCACAAGGCCCTGGGTCCAATCCCCAGCACAAAAAAAAAAAAAAAAATGGGAAAGAGGACAAGACTTGAGAGCTACCTTGTTCACAGGGGTGCTGGGGTGGGCTGTGTGCAGACAGCCGTGCCCCAGCCAGTGCCTGTGGGGTGTGAGCAGGTAGGATGGTAGGAGGTACGTCAGGGTTCTCTCAGTAGCAGAACCAGGAGAATGTAGATGGAGTGGTTAGATTGGCTCAGGGTTGGAGGCTGGAGAGCCCCGTGAGGCTGTCTGCATGCTGTAGAGCTGGGAAACCAGCAGCTGCTCCGCCAGAGAAGCTGGAGCCTCCAAACAGGAGGGACAGTGGTGACGCAGCTGAGGTGGAGGGCCTGGGAGCTCCCTGGAGAGTCTCTGGAGTGAGCCCAGGTCCAGGTGCTGAAGCCGCTGAGTCTGAGGTCTGTGGTGGCAGCAGCCCCGAGACGCACCTGCTGGAGGAGAGTGGAGCTGGCACGCCCTTCCTCCTGCCCTCCACACAGGCTCCAGCCCACAGGATGGTGCTGCCCACACTCAGGGTGTCTGTCCTGGCTCCGTTCACCGCCCACACTCCAGTCATCTGGAACACTCACAGGCACACCCAGATGTTTCAAAAAGCAATGACATTGGCAGTCATGTTTGACCATCACAAAGGGTAGCCCCCAAAGGTGTCTGTGTCCTTATTCCTGATCTGGATTGTTTTCCTGAGTTGCCAGAGGGACTTTGTAGAGGTGATTAAGAAGAGTGTCCTTAAAAGAGGGATAGTAGCTCAGATCACCCGGTGGGCCCAGTCTAGTAATGTGAGCCCTCAGAAGCAAGAGTTCTGGCTGGAGGCCGAGATGGCAGGAAGCAAGCCAGGTTCACAGTCAGGAGGTGACTGAGTCTCTGTCGGCTTGGAAGAGGAAGACAGCCTTGAACTGAGGCACCAGCTTCAGGGCCAGCGAGGAGAGGGCACCCATCTGCCAGCACCCTTCAGGGACTGGAGCTGACCCCGGCCCTTGGATAAAGCCAGGCTGATACCTTGGCTGATACCTTTGAGACACTGAGCTGAGCCCACCCAAACTTCCCACCCAGGAAGACTGAGATGGCCATTTGTTGTGCCTGTGTTCTGCATGTGCAGACTGTTGGAAGGCAGTGCAGGAGCCGAGTGGAGGGTCTGGAGCCCCACGCTAGCTGTGGCTGTGAGCTGTGCCCTTGTCGTCAGACCTGAGGCTCCCCAGCAAGTGCAGCTCACCTGTCTTCCGGGGTCATGGTAGTCCTCTCAGCAACACCAGAGTCTGCAGCCCCCTCACTCCCATCTGGTGGTATGTGCTTTGCCCTGCAGCCAGGATCCTGCTGTGCCTGGCCACCTGCCCATGTTGCCCTCCTGCAGGATTAAGGACCACGGCCTTCAGTGAATAGACCCCTTTCTCCCCTACAGCTTGAATGGATTGCCCCATAGTCTCTGCTCATCTTCTTTCCTTCCTAGCCTTCTGGCTTCATGGGGCACCCACTGCCCAGAAGCAGGCATGTGCCCTCACCCAGCTTCCTGCCCTACAGTCCTGCACGCCGCGGGGAGTGCACATGAGCACGTGTTGCCTGCTGAGCACACAGGACGGGCCAGCACGTGTTGGCTCATTGGCTTAGTTACAAATGTTTTCCTTTAACCTGGAAATAGCACTGAGGTGTTCTGAGGCAGTGGGGTTAGGGAGAGGATGCTCCAGACTAAACCATTGACTTTCAAATGCCAGGGTCCAGTTCATAGTCAGAAATACCTTGACCTCTCTGCTCAGTTACAGCACGCACCTGTGTGTGGGCCTCAACCAGAGGCTCCTGAGGGTGTCCCTGCCACCCAGGACACATCCAGTGTTCCCCCATTGCCAAGGGTACATCTGATGATCCTTCTTCACCCAGGATGCACCTGACATCTCCCCACTTCCCAGGATACACCCACTGGCCCTTCTCCCATTGGTTCTACTGTGTTTTAAAACTCTGTGATCACTGAGTAGCATTCATGGGCCCCTGATGGGTGCCATGTCGGGTCTAGGGAACCGTTTTTAGACTGGGGAAGTGGCTTGAGCAAAAGGGAGAGCTGGGAAGACCAAGGCAGTGGTTAGAGGTGCTGCTTTGTGCTCCATCCTACTCAGACATATCTCACGGCTGGCTTGCAGGTCAGTGGAACCCACACTTGGCACGTACCAGGACCCAGCACAAATAAATAAGTGAGGACAGATGTGTTCTCAGATGACAGTAATGCTAGCTGCAGCATGGTCAACTTGTGCAGGGAACCCCAGCACACCCAAATGTGCATGAGCAGCATGCATGTGCTCAGGAATAAGAATTCATGCAGATAAGTGTAGATGTGGTATGAATGTGATGTGTGCAGAGAATTGTGCAGATGGCTGTGCTATGTGCACGTGTTAGCATGTGCTCATGTGTGTGCAGCACGTGGGTTTGCATGTGTGTGTCAGTGTTTTCACACATGCAAGATGTGTATGAGTGTGTGTATGTGGTTTTGAGTGTGTATACTTTGAGTGTCCATGTGTACATGTGTGTGTACATGTGCACACAGATCAGTCATATGCATGTGTGTGCTCATAGGCCTTTGTAGGCATGTGCATGTATGCTAGGTGTTGGAAATTGCATGGGTGTGTTCATGAGTATGCATGAATGTGTGTGTATAATTGTGTGCATGTACAAGTGCAGGGCTTAGGCACACAGGATATGCATTCTGTGATTGTACACACGTAAGTAGGCTTGTGTGCCCATGCATGCTTGTGCATGCATGCTTGTTGATGCGTTCATGGGTGCATGTACATGAGTGAGCATGGGTGGCCGTGTGTACATTTGCGTATGGTTGCCATACAAAGCAGTCTTCCTGCTGGAGGTGGTTGAGGACTTCAGCCTGCACATACAGGATTTATTCTACTTGGAGTAGAGGGTAGAAGTCCGCCAAGATGCTGGCCTGGGAGAGCTGAGGGTGTAGACTTTCCCATAGCCTGGTCTGCCTGTTGCTTGCCACAAGGTGAGCATTGTAATATGCAGGGACAGTTTCTGGGTGAGTTGGGAGGAGCCTTTCTGGGAGGCATGGTGGTTGAGGTACCCTGTCCTCTTCATGAGCTCCTTCCTGCCCTGTGCTGCCGCTGGTGTCTCCTCACCAAGTGCACCCACACCAGTCTGCAGGAGGGCAGCAGTAGCTTGATTGCTATGCAGGGTGGGGCACTGTGGAAAGCCCCAGGATCACCTCAGGGCTGTACTGCAGGTGGAGGCCTGGGCCCACAACTTGGGTCTGAGGTCTGCTGCTAGACATGTGGCTACCTGGGATGCCCCAGAGACCCTGTCGAGCTGTTCTCCCAGTTCCAGGATACCCAGGGGTAGAGTGAGTCCACAGTACCTGCAAGCAGCTGGCCACACTGCTCCTGGATAAGACACGTGCCATCCCAGAGCTGGTCCTTCCATCTTAATATCAGGACGTGTTTGGGCCCAGTCATGCTGTGCGCCTTCCCAGTACCTTCTGGAAGGCTGTGAGGACTCTTAACTTGGGGCTTGCCCCTGATAAGAGGCAGTGTCTGCCTTGGCCCATGAGCAGCAGCAATGGGATGGCAGTGCCCAGAGGCTGGCCTCTGTCTGGCAGGTATGCCAGGCCAGCAGACCTCAGGGAACCCTGCAGGCTCTTCTTTTGCATGCAATTCTGGATTTTCAGAACCTTTCCAGAATCTATCTGGTTTTGCTCTTTCATTCAAGTGAGCAAGTTGCAAACTCCTTGATCAGCTGGGTGTGTCTCGTGTGGCCTCTTCCCCCTGCTGTCTGGTCCCTCTGTTTTGTGGGAAGGACCTCCTCCCTGGTCAGCAGGAACTCCACGATTGAGCCTAGCACCTGGTGGCCCCTGAAGATGCGTCCCCAGTGCACTCTATAGCAGATGGTCTTTGTGATGGTGGTGACAGGGCTCCTTCAGCAAGGGCCCTTGTGGCTGTTCCACTGTCCCCATGGGCTAGTGGGTCTGCATTCCTAAGGGACTGAGCCTCACCAACCACTTAACTTAGAAGGTGTTCGTGACCAGGTACTGCGAAGCCCTCCACCTTCACTATTTCCCACTGAAGCCTGGTGTCCTGGCACTTTTTCTTAGATGACCACAGGCCTGATGGCTGCAGGCAGCTGGCCCAATCCAGGCTGCTGCTGCCTCTACCAGAAGGAACCTTCTGGAGCCCTCACCTGCCCTTGAGATGCAGGGACCTTGAGATGCCTGCCCTTGAGATGCCCCGGTGCAGGCCTCTGTGCCCTGTTTTTACATGGCTGTAAGTGCGTGTCTTGGGGACTACTGTGCCCTGGCACACCAGCCCTGCCCTCACCAGTGTGCATGGAAGCAGCTGCACTGGTGAAGGACGCACCCCAGGGCCAGCTGGTTGATGCCGGCAGAGGCAGGACCCTTGCACATGTTCTTTGCTGGGTCCCAGGACAGACCGAGGGGTCCTGTGTCCCCAGCAGGCCTAGATGCTCGCACTTGCAAGCCCAGATCCAGCATGTTTCCACTTGTGAGTTGTGTAAGGGGTCTTTGTGTTGGTTGATGACTCATTTTCAGCTCTGCTGATGTGAACACTGCCTGTGTTAAAGATGAGGTGTCTGCCATAGTTCTTGCTTTGGCAAATAGCAAAGAGTAGCCAAGTATTTGTAGGTGTCCTTAGAAGGTAGAGCAATGGATCTTATCATGTATTAAACAGAAAAACCACGTCCCACTGAAATAAAAGTTTGAGATGAGACTTGATTCTCCACTTCTGTTGGTGGTGGGTCTGTGTAAGCTGAAAGATGTTTCCATCCTAGTCTAGAGTGCTGAGGAACAGGTGTCTCTACCGGGCTGGGCTGAGCTGCCTCGGCAAAATAGGTTGGTGCTGGCTGGCCATGCCTCAGGTCCACGCTGGCATGGCGGGCTGTGCACCACCATGACCCATGATCTCTCACTGCCTGCTTCCAGCTCCTGGGCCACCACTCTGTGACAAGTGCTGGGCTGCACCGTCAGCAGATGGCCCTGATCACTGCTTGGGGAGAGCTGCAATTCTGTGGGCCTGGATCCCTACACTCTTCAAAGTGTCAAGGATCCCAAGGAGTTTTTGTATCTGCTGATAGTTTCCATAAATTTTAAATATTTAATTATTCATTTTAAAAATAACAATAATAAACTCTTAGGTTTCTATAAACATATTTTTATAACTTTTAATAAAATGTAATTATTTTCCAAACAAAAGGAGAAGATGAGAAGGGTGGTGGTAGTTCAGATTCAGTCTGTAGTCTGACTGAAGGCGACCAGCGGGGCAGAGCTGGCTTCCCACAGCACAGAGCTGGAACAGAAAGGAGCGTCCTAACCCTCCCAAGCTGTGGCTGTTCTCTGCTCTCTAACTGAGAAACGGATTGCCTAGAACCTTACTGTGCCCAAGCCACCCAGGTGCCCTGGCTCTGTTGAGGAGTGCCTCTGCCCATGGGAGGGTCCTGTGGAAGTAAGTGCTGGCCCAGCGGGCAAGTGATGGATGTCCACATGGCTCCCTGGCAGAGCCCAGGGCACCTTCTTCAGGAGGGACACCGAGTCTCATCAGAAGAGTCTTCAGGAAGGGATGCTGTCCAACTCATGGGCAGATACATTTTCCAAAGTTCTAGATTTTTCTCAAAAGCTTGAGTTTTGTCATTGGCAGCAAATGCTGTCAGTGCTTCTGAGAGGCAGGCTCACCTCATCTTGTCCTTTCTCAAGAGGATGGCTGCCAGTCGCCCATCTGAGGAGCCCCACTCGTCTGCCAGTCTGCAGGAGCAGCTGCAGAGGTGGGAGCTCAGGGAGAGCAGGCCTTGGTACGGCTGGCTCTGGGTGCTCGTGGGCCTGCTGGCTGCCCCGCTCAGCCCAGCACTCTGCATTGTGGCCTAGGCCTCTCCGTGCAGTAGCCACACTGGGAAGCAGCCAGTTGTCTTGGCCATGCTGTGAGGCTTGCTAACCTCTTTGCCTTCTGAGCCCTGGAAGGTCCCCGAGATCCCCAGAGACCCACATGCCAAACGCCAATAACAGCCCCAAATGAAGCAAGCGAAAAGCACCCAGTGCACGTGTGCTGGGCGCTGAAGCAGAGGCCTCGCAGCAGGACAGCGCCGTGTCAGCCGCACAGACGGGGCCCAGCAGCCCTGTGTGCCCTTCCTGGCCAGCCGGAGCCCAGGGCTGGTGTGCATTGGACACCCCTTGCACAAGCACAGCTTGTCTCACAATTCCACACTTGAGCAGGCCATTCACAGAGGAAATGGGAAATGCGCACCTGCGCCTCCCCGTCAGAACTTCCCAGAACACGTCAAGTGGGGAGAGGTCAGCGCCCAACTGTGAGGAAGGAATGTCTTTAATGAACAGACCACAGAATAGGATCAGGCTCTGGTGTTTGAAAAAGACGAGGCCGTGAGTGACACAGGCTGAGGCCCTGGATGGCCAGCAGAGGTGGCCTCTCCTGGAGCACCTACTTTTATTAAGGGCTGCAAGGGCCAGGATGTGGTGCCCCACTGCCTGCAGGTCTCTGCTGGGGTCATGGCAGCAAGGTGAGCCTTCCTGCCACCATCCAGGCCAGGAGCAGGGACGTCCTCCGGCTGGCGGAGCCCTGGCTGGATGCGGGCTGAGAGTGTGAGTGGTGTGTGGAAGGCCCTGCCCACAGCCTGGCCTCCCGGAGGAAGCGAGAGCCGTGTGTGTGCAGCCTCCGCTGTCTGTGGCTCCTCCCCCGGGTTTAGCGTTGCCTCCAGTCTTGCTGCTCAGTCCCTGCCCTCCGTCTCAGGCTCTGTCCAGGCGTCTCCATGGCAGCTGGCGACTGTGCAGTAGGAGACTGCACCACCCTGCTCACTGTGACCCAGGCCTCGTTCTCCCTGTAATGAGCTCAATTGTCCCCTGCTTGGTACTCCTGAGGTAGCTGTATCTAGGTGTTCACCAGGTGAGAGCTAGAGGAAAGGGTGCCTTCCCAGGGTCAGCAGCCTCACAGCCACCTGCTGTTCAGGCGCAGGGAGACCCGTGGCCCTGTGCTCAGCACGCACGCCTGTGCTCGCCCGGGCGTTGTGGCCACAGAGCCATGGCAACACTATCCAGCCCAGCCACCCAGGCCTCAAGCCCAGCCGCCCAGCCACAAGCAAACAACCTGCCGGCATAAGAGCTTCTGCCCACATCCTGCGGGAGCACGAGGGCCAAGGAGGAAGGAGGCTGGGTGGCTGGGAGCACAGGTGGGCGATTGTTAATTTTATCACCACTGCAATTAATTATGACGATCATTCCCAGAGCTATATGGGGCCAAGATAGGGCAGTGTGTCCTGCCTCCTGCGGTGCAGGTTTGCATCCAGATAAGTCTGGGGGCATAGCACCACCTGCGACAGCCCCTCAGCAGACAGGCCTTGCTCGTCCCGCCCAGGTGTCAGCTTTGCAGTGTGAGTGGAGCAGGACCTGAGACCCTGGTGTCCACACTGGCCTCCCAGGCCCACCTGGGACCAGAACCTCCATGTTCACTCTTTGGGCATCAGGATGCACCCCACAGTGAGGGCCAGGACAGCCCTTCAACCTGGGCCTCTCCCTTGGCAGCCAGGATCTGTCCTGAGATCCAAAGGAACCAGAGCACAAGGGGCACCAGGGTCCTGGTACAGCTGGGTTGCGCTGCACAGGGAATCGGTGCTGCCATTCCTGGCTTTCCTGTGACCAGCACGGAACCCAGTGTGTCCATCAACCACCCTCAGTTCCTTTCCCTGTGGCCCAAAGGGGTGGCCCTTGCCTTCTGCCAGCTCTGGCTTCAGGGGTCAGCACAAGCTCCCATGCACCATGGTGTTCTTGAGGAACAGAGCCTCATTTAAAAGGCACCTGCCATGCTTCAGACCCAGAACTCATGTTTACCCTGGACTCGGGCCCTGGGGCGTGCTGTGGTGCAGACTCCAGGGCACCCAGGCCACAGGTGCTCATGGGCAGGCTTTCTGCTGCTCCTATGCACATAGTGACAGTCTCTGAAAGCACAGGGTCTCAGTTCTGTGTCCTAAGCCAGCTCCTGCCAGGGACATGGTTGAAGCTAGGCTTGGTCAGACCCTGCCAGGCAGTGCAGTAGCTGCACGCTAGATCTTGTCCGGAGAGAGCTGGGAACAGCAACTGGGACAGACACAGCCACTGCCCGCTGAGACCTCACTCTTGACAGGGAGAGCTGACACTCACTCCATGCAGAGAAGCCAGCCAGCTCCCACTGGGCAGCTGAGGGGCAGGCAGTGGGTGAAGCGTGTTTTCATGGAGATTTCCGTCTGCGCTTGAGCCAGGAGGACCTCCTGGTGCGTGGAGGGCCTGCTGCCTGGTCCTCATGGGGCTCCCTCCCCAGCACAGCCAGAGGAAGGCAGAGCTCACATTGCAGCCTCCTGCCCAGCTGGCCCAGCCCCACGCCCTTCCTTCCCCTGGTCTCCTGCCTGCGTGGGGCAGACTTGTACGGCCTGATTCTGCAGCCCAGGGGCTGTGCTGCCCTTGACCCCAGGGCCCACGCGAACCCTGGTGCCATTCCTGCGTGGCTGCAGCAGAGCCGGTGGGGTGAGGTGCGGCCCTGGAGGGGCACCCTTCCTTCACAGCCCATGGTGGGGAGACGCACACTGGAGCAAGGTGACCGTCAGCTTTAGACAGGCCATCAGCTGCGTATGCTCCCTGGAAAACATGCAGAGGTCTCTAGTGTCCTGTACTCTTAAAAATACAGTGTTGTTACAAGTGGGCGTTTGTGGATTTTGTTTTTAGCCAAAAACAGGCTCTGGTTAGGCCAAGTGCTGACTTCCTGTGAGAGGCTGGGGTCACAGGCTACAGTTCCCGGGATTGTCTGCAGGACCCCCCTGGAGAGCCAAAAGAAGGCGTGTTCCACCAGGGTGTGCCACTGGATGGGTGAGGCGCAGGGGTAATGTTAGGTCCCTGGGCCTCCCCAAGGCAGTGGGAGCGGGGCCCGCCTGTGTGTGAGCCGCCCTAGAGGCCCACAGAATCAACACCTGGCAGCGCCCAGGGCAGCCTACGCCTGCAGAATCGATTGCACTCTTCTCTGCCAGTAAAGTAATAGGAAAAAGCTCATGGAGCACATGCCATTCTCGGCAAATGCTGTGTGGCATTTTGAGATCAACTTGAGCAAGCACAGTGACAGCAGGCTTTTGGAAAGACGGCCTGTAGCGTCCTGAGGACCCTGACTGGGCAAGCGGGGTGCACAGCGGAACTCAGAGGTGATCTCCCACCCAGCCACGCGAAGCAGTTATTACCACGGGACAGTCCCTGTCAGAATACCCAGACAGGCAGGGAGGTGGATGACAGGGAACTGGCAGTGCTGGAGGTGGACACAGACGGAGCCGAGGGCTGCTCCTCAAGTGCAGCACATGTGGGGATTCTCTGGGCAAGCTATTCTGGGGACAGATGCCAGGTGCCTGAGGCACAGATACCAGCCCCCTGGATGATGCAGGGTGGTGATGCTCAGCTCATGGTCAGCAAGTCCAAAGGGACTGTCACCTGCAGGTCAGGCACTTGAGATGGTGATTTGAGCCCCTTCCCAGGTTCTTAGAGGG
This sequence comes from Marmota marmota marmota, assembly GCF_001458135.2. Classification (NCBI taxonomy): domain Eukaryota; kingdom Metazoa; phylum Chordata; class Mammalia; order Rodentia; family Sciuridae; genus Marmota; species Marmota marmota. Next base: position 12,749,332 of record NW_026000206.1, read on the forward strand.
AACGGACAGGGACAGAGAGGGCACCAAACCAGGGACAGCCATGCCCACCATAGTGTGGTGGCCCCAGGGTTGCAGCCTCAGCACCTGGACCCTCAGGTGGGCACTGCAGGCACTGGAGCAGGTCGAGGAAGCATGCGTGCAGCTGGGTTGCCCTGAGCTGTCTGCAGACCTCGTGCAGAGGACTGTTTGATACACGAACTTAAGCTGTGAGTTTGCCTTTAAATTCTAGAAACTTCTGTTCGTACATTCTTTCCCTGAGTAGCCAGCTTCCCTTTGGAGTGTGGAGGCTGCCTGGAGCTGGGGTGCTGATGACCCTTTTCCTCCGTGTCTCCCCAGCTACCCGTACAGCGAGGACTCCAGGCAGGGTGAGCAGTACATGAACACCCGGTGCCCAGCATGGTGTGACCGCATCCTCATGTCCCTGTCAGCCAAGGAGCTGGTGCTCAGAGTAAGTGGGAGCTGCCTGGATCGGCCACTGGGAGGCACAGAGCAGGCCTGGGCTTCAGGGCAAGTGCGATGAGCTGCTCAACCTGGGAACAACGTAGGTAGTGTCCTGACCTTTCCCTGGGCAGCTGAGCCGAAGCTCTGGGGTTCTTCCAGCTAGTGCTCAGGCCCCAGTGAGAGCCACTGTCTTGGTGGGACATGCAAGGTAGGGTGGTGGGCAGGGTCTGGAAGTCCCAGCTTCTGCCCGCTGGCACTCAGGGCTCGGCCATGGATGAGCAGGTAGGCCGCAAGCCCGGAGGTGTGTCTGTCAGCATAAGGTGTGGTCAGAGCAGGTCCACCCAGGGCGCCAGCAGCCAGAGAAGGGTGGGTGCCATTCTGGGAGGCCGTAGGGTTCCGTGTCAGGGAATGGCTAGGCTACATGCGATTTCCAGGGTTTTCCCACCTCCCGACACCCGAGTGTTTTTAAAAGAGCCAGCATGTGAGTGATGTCACCCATCAGTGAAGACTGGCGAGGGCAGCAGTGGGCGCACAGGGCAGGAGGCTGTGGGTCTGAGGCTTTGTGTGCTCTGCCCCCTGCCTGGGCCCAGAGCAGCGGGGACCCCCTCTTAGCAGCCCACCATTAACCTGAGTCGCCCTGAGCTGCCGCATCCATGCCCCTCTGCCAGCCAGCACACCCAGCTTCTCTGTGTGCCCTTGAGGTGGCCTTCCCAACTTGCTGCCCCACTGGCCCTCCCGCTGAGGCCTGGCTGGCTGGCCTTTTCCCTGTGGCACTGTCTCCGGCCTCCGTCCTGCACCTCGCTTTTCCTGCCCCACCCCCAAGGCACAGCCGCACTCAGTCTCTGCCCTGCGAGGGCCCTGCTCCCACAGCCAGAGTCGGGACAGAGGGTCCTGAGCTCTTGGGTCTGTTGGGAACGTGGGCAGGGCAGGGGTCTGACCGGGGGCAGCTGTGGCAGGCAGCCCTGCCTTCTAGCCTGGGGTCAGAACGTGCACCACTGTGACGCCCCTTATCTGGGCTGAAGAGAGGCCACCCGGGTTCTGGCTAGGAGCCTCCAGACCCAGGGTGAGTGGGGGAAGGCCTGCTCTGGACACACCCTGGCCCCTCTGGCTGGGGTGGTCATCAGCCCCGTGGAGGTGACTCTGCAAGCACTGGGCAGACAGCAGAGGACACAGTAGCTTAAGCTGGCCAGAACAAAGTGCTGAGAGGACTGAAGTGGGGAGGGTGGCCATTGACCTCCACCAGGAAGACATCCAGAGCCAGGAGAGCTGCCTTCTGTGGCGAGACCTGGGTGTGGCCGAAGATGGCAGGACCCTGCTCAGCCAGGCCAGAGTCTAGACAGCACCAGAAAGCCAGCATCTGTCATGTTTGTCAGCTGCCCACATTTCCTCTGGTCTCCAGACCCGGACTCCACACTTTAAAGTCACTGTGGGCAGCTGGGCTCTGCTTCTGGCCTCCACCGAGGCCCATGGTGCCCAGGAGGCCCTGTCTGGAGGCTGAAGTCCCACTGCCTCCCCCGCCCAGGCTGCCCGTGGGCGGCAGGCATCACAGCTGAGCAGATGGTGCCGTGAGCAGCCTCTGGTGCCATCCATCACGCCATGCTCTGGTTCCCCGTCATCATGTTCTGTTCTGCTTCCCGAGCCCTGAAACACGGCGAGCCGCGCGCAGCCTGGGAGCCGCGGAGCTGAACGCCAGTGAGGTGTGCCCGCGTCTGCCTGCGCCCGCTGTAATTTGTTTATCTGTCCAAAGATCACGCAGTTGAAAATCCACAATCTTGTGCTGCCTTTGCAAGTCACCACGCTGTGTTTGATGAATGTTTCCCCACTTCCGCGGCAGCGGCTCAGGCTCGTGAAAGATGGACAGTGCTGGTGCGTGCGGTGCCGAGGTTGTGTTTTTATGCTTTCTGGCAGATGACCATGCTGGAAAGTAAATCTGACCTTAAGCTTCCTACTGCATTAAAGATAATTCAGTTTCAACTTTATAGTCTTGGATGCTTCAGTTCTGGATGTAAAACTCCAGCCCCATCAGAGCTGACTGATTGCCATCAACAAACCCGCTACCATCCACACTGCAGCATGGGCACCTGCCAGCCTCCCAGGTGCTGGGTGAAGGAGGTGTGCACACAGTGTCCACCAGCACACACAACGCTGAAGTTGGTGTGTCTGTGCGGTAAACGGGGTTGTGGGCTGACAGCAACATCAGAAACAGGTGTCCTAGGCGAGGTAGGGAAGCAGAGGGCCCAGGAGGACCTTCAGAGCAGCACCGACACTCTGGTAACCAGGCCCCATCCACCTGTGGGCCAGGAGGAGGCCTGGGGGAGCCCTGATGCCCCCACACCTCCATGCCACCTCTGTCTTAGGAGCAGGGTTCTTCTCAGTGGGAGGGGCTGGCCAAAGTGCTGAGGTGCTGTGAGGTCAGCAGACATCCCGCCTGGCTGGCTGCTCACTCCCTCCCAGTTACGCTCCCACCCTCCAGAGGTCCGCAGATGGGCAGAGCAAACAGTGTCCCGCCCCTCTGCCCCCAGGATACCCGAAGCCCCTTTCACCTGCTGGTGGGGTCACCCACACCACCCTCTCTCTGTTTGCTTCCAGTCTGAGAGCGAGGAGAAGGTTGTCACCTATGACCACATCGGGCCCAACGTCTGCATGGGAGACCATAAGGTGACGTGCACCGTGCTGCGGTCCAGGGGCCAGGAGGCTGGGGGACTGGAGGGTGGGCAGCGTTTCTCATCTCCTTATTTCTGGCTTTACAGAGTAGGCTGAGTTGGTGGGTTTTTATTTAATCTTAATAAAATGCTGAGAGAGAGATGGCCAGGTAGGGAGAAAGCAGAGGAGGCTAATTGCAGTCAAACAAGATACCTCATTTTGCACTTGCCAGAAGCAGTAGTTAGTTCTGCAGCTTCCTGTGTGCTGAGGCCACTTCTCCCGCTGCTCCAGGACCTGCAACATTTTCTGGCCTCACACCTGGCTCAGGCCCGCCAGGCAGAGTAGCAGCAAGTGCATGTTCTGTGGGTCCTGAGCACTCAGGGACAGCCACAGTCCGCACAGACCACTCGTTCCCCAACCCAGAACAGCCCAGCAGTCCTCAGGGACACTCGGGAGCACGTTAGGTCCTCTGGTCCTTGGCCACGGAGCGTGGTAGAGGCTGGACACACTTTCCTTCCCCACCGGCCTGAGGCTGACTTAGCAGTTCTGTAAACCAGTGCTCATGCTGATTTCTGTCTGGAACTCGAAGGGGCTGTGTGGGGCCCTGTGACTGGCCCCAGGCTGCAGGCCCAGGCCAGCTGGCTCTCGGCCCGTGCTCAGAGCACACACCTGCTCGGGACACATCCCAGCTGCCCTGAGACTCGAGGTTCTGTGGGAGGTGGCGGCGCGTGCGCACTGACACCCTCCTCTCCCGCTGCAGCCCGTGTTCCTGGCCTTCCGCATGGCGCCCGGGGCAGGTAAACCTCATGCACGTGTGCACAAGTGTTGTGTCGTGCAGTGACGTGTGGTAAATATGCCTCCTTCCCTCAGTTCTCCTTTTCTGCAGCTTTCCCTGGTGTGTTTGTACCTTTAACAAATTACTGACTCCAATTCAGGGAAGAGGTGCCCACGCAGCGAGGGGACCCTCCGTGAGACCTCCCTGTAGCAGTGTATGAAATACTCCTGCAGCAGCATCAGAAACCCGCCCAGGCAGCACCTGCTCGACGGCCGGCCCACACTTCGCTTCAGCTCCGGACCACGCCGGGAAAGCCTCACATACCTCACTGTTGTGTCTGTTTGTGTGACATTAAGTAGAAGCATTGGGTTTTTTAAAAAAATAATAAGTCACATCCTGTTGCCAAAACTCTAATAGCAAAGAGGTTCTGTATTTTAGATTTCAAAATCTTCCATTTTTAATGATTGTCTGTGGAGGAGCTTCTCCCGCCTAGGAACCCCACGGTGTCGGTGCCCTCTGCCAGGAGGCAGCCTCCAGTGCCTGCCCAGGCCCAGGCCGCTCCGTGGCGACTCTACTGCCATGTTACATGGTGTCCGAATCACACTGCAGCTGCTTCCCATTTTTATATATATAAATACATATAAATATATACTTTTTAAGAATAATTTATAAATCTTATCAAAACTTATGCTACATACACTCTTCAGTATGAATGCGCGTCGTAGCAGCGGGCAGAGCTGCGGCCGAGGTGTGTGGAGTGGGTGTGGACGCAGACAGGTGACCAGCAGTGTCAGGAGCAAGGCCTCTGCACCCGCTGGGCCAGCAATTTGTCACTCCTCTGCCTTTTCTGTAACATTAAGAACTGAATGTGAAGTTTATTGCTACCCTGTGTGTACCTTCTAAGGATTTTGTAAACTGTTTTGTCTGTCCTTTGTTACCGTTTTATGGTGCCAATATTCTACATTAAACCATAATCTCGTGGGAGAATTAGAAATAGCCTTGTCCGCTTCCCACAGAGATCGCTTCTAACATGGGCTGTACAGACCACGGGAGAGAAGCAGCACTGGGCCGCACTGCGCCTGCGTGCCCACCCTGTGGCCACCTCTGCTCCCCGCCTGAGCACAGGCGGGGCCACTGCAGGGTGGAGACGCAGCGCCGGCGTATTATCTACTTCAGAACACTACAGCTCCTGGACTGGGCACGGCGTGAGGTCGGCGTGGGTGTCTGCACAAACACCACCACTACAACCGCGAGTGATTTGGTCTCTGCTCGGACCCAGGCTCTCCACGCTAAGGGCCGGTCTGTGAGTGCTGCCGTTGCTGCTCACCAACACGCCATCGCGGTACCACGCAGCAGTTCTGTCTGTGGGCTTCAGCGGCGGTGACTCTCACTCGGAAGGCCTTTGGAAGTGACTGCTCGGTTCCTAAGCAATAAAATTGATCATGGTGAAAACAGTTCTCCCTGGCTTTGTCCTCCTTGCTTCCCCTGTCCGTCACCTCTGAAATGCAAAGTGGCAGGAGGGGCCTCTTTTGTGCCCTGTTGTTAAGCTCAACCCATTGGAACTTCAGTCTCACATATTTTCACAGGGTCATTAGTTAGGAATAGGAAATAATCTTTTGGGCTTTTTATAGTAGTAAAAAAAGACATATCCTTCAACATCGTAACTGGGTTATGTGAATACTTTGCTTTCCTTAAAAATTTAAAACCGGAAACTCAACTCTTCCCTTGTACTCAGATAACTCACAGAAATGATACTGCTTCCCTTTTTAAGAGCGTGGCTTCCCTTTAGGACAAGGGACAGGGGCTAAAAAGAATTGATTTAACCTTGGTATGTCAAGTGGCAAAAAGCAAAACCCAGACCTTCATGATTCTCTTAAACATTTCTGAAAACACCTTCCAAGAGAAATGTTGTAATTAACATAAAAATGGGACCATTTACACTTACATGAAGTCAAAACTCAGCGACCCAGGGAGCCCAGTGAGGTGCATCTAGAGAGTGTGCACCCAGCAGATGGGCTTTTGTAACAATTGCAGCTTGTTTAGAGCACTGGATGGGTTTTGTGGTAAGAAAACTGGCCTAGGAAAGGGTCAGCTGTAGGCTCCAGGGCTCTGTGCCCATGGGTTTGAACCACTGAGATGCAGCCCTTGCTGATGGGGTGCAGCTCTGACCAGGAGCCCTGATCATGGGCTGTTCCTTGTGACCTGTGAAACAGCTCCCCCAGGTCCCTCCAAGTTGTGCCCCTCTGAGAAGCTAGCCCTCCGCCCTGGGAGGCCATCCCAGGGTCGCTCTGCATGGAGATTTATGAGCTGTCCTTCTTCGGGCAGAATTATTTCAGATTTCTCTTTGCAGCCCTAGCTTGAATGAAATAGTGCTTTCTGCAGATGAAAAACCTATTACAATGGGAGCCCAAGGGCCACAGGGAAGAACTGCAAACCTGATTTCAAACGAGGTGAATTTGGTAGACATATTAAAAATATTTATCGTTCTGGCTAAAAGACTTAAAAATAATCATTTCAAAATATCCTTGGATGAGGCAGAGCCAGCCTGGTCTGAAAGTAGGACCGCTGCTGGAAGGACAGGGCCAGCCCACCCCCATCAACTGCAAAAGGAGAGAGTAATCGCTCCAGTGCTGGGTCCGGTTGGGGGGACGGCACGCAGCTTACTCGCTATTTGGGAACACCCAAGTGTGGTCAGTTGGCCCAAACTTCATCCACATGAGCCAATGCAACCCTGGGCCTGCCCGAGGTGCGGGGCTGCCTGTTCCGGGCCGCGGGGGTCCATACCTGCTGAGCACCGCGCTTCCGTCTGGCTCCACTGGGGCCTCCGCGGCGGCTCCTTCCTTCTAGTCAGCTGCCCGAAGGTGCGCGGCCGGGTCGCCCTCCCTGCGCGTCGGCCGAGTCACCGCCCGTCCTCGCTGTCTC
>NW_026000206.1:12756158-12784427 GCF_001458135.2 Marmota marmota marmota
GCGCCCCCGCCGGCCGCGCACTCCATGAAGGGCCCATTAGTGCGGCAGGTGCTTCCTGGGCTGTAAATTTGTCCCCTGATTTATCTCCCCAGGGACGAAATAAATCCCGTTGGATGGGAGTTTAGTTAGGCAAAGGTTTTAATGGGAAATCAGGAAAAAAATACGAGAACATATTTTATCGCCGGAAAGAATGCAGATTTGAAGATCAAGCCCTCTCGTTCCGTGCGTCCTTTTCGGGGGAGAGCCCCGGGCGGCCAGACGACGAGGTTCAGCGGGCGCAGGCAGGGACTATGGTCCGAGCCGCGCCCTGCGCTCGTCAGCCTCTGCTGAAGGCTTACAGCGAACGCTGTCCTGGTGGGCCCTGGCCGAGGACGGGAGGAAGAAGCTGAGGCTCGGAGTACACGGATCGAATGGCCAGACTAGACTCGGGCGAATGGGCTGCTGGTCTGGCCAACGAACGGCCCGTTCTGTATCAGGGAGGGCCGAAGGGACAGGGGTCACACTCCGGGCTTTCTATTAATACATACTGGGTGGAGGTTCTGGGTTACCTGCAGCTGGGTGGTGATGTGGCGGCCCCCAGAGATTTCCCGTTGGGGAGATCAGGGTCTCCTATTAGAGGTTACCCGGGAGGTAACTCTAGGCAGGGGCTGCGACCCAGGACCACCAGTGGCCTATGGAGCCGTTCTCTCATAAATCGCAGCCCCAGCGGGGAGAACTGGGACCCCAACTGTCTCAGAGCTCTGAGGCCCAGGGTGCGCAGGGTGTCACTTTCAATTCTGAACGTGGGTGCGCTCTTGAAGAGCAGCAGGCAAAGCACGGCCTTTATGTATTGTTCATGTGGCCCTAATGACCTCCTTGGGTCCAGAGAACTCTCACCCCAGAGAATTGCTGCAAGGTAAAATGAGGCCAAAGTCGACTGGGAGCCCACCCTATGCAGGCTCTGAACAGATGCTGAGCGCTGTCACTTTCTTCCTCTTGGGTAATGCTGTGTATTAACAGTAACAGGTGAAGGCTATTATAATTATCTGCTACCGGTTGGGTGGGAGCCGTGACCCAAATGTGTGCAAGAAGACGACCATTTCGGGTCTGGGTTTCTGGGTGGAAGCTGTGTGTTCGAGGTCGGCTCTCTGGGGCCTGGGCCAGTTCGTTACCAACGACTTTTCCATTTTGCCCCAGCCGCCGGGGTTTTGGTGTCGTGGAAGGAGGAGACCTCCGCGGTTCTGTGCAGCGGCCTAATGTCCACCCCCTCTTCTCCCTCCCGGGGTTCATTTTCGTTTTATGTGCCACGGGTTAGGGACCCATCAGGTCGAGGTTTCAAAAGCCACTCTTGGCTGGGGCGTTGTGTGGATCGGGATTCGGAATCGCTCCTGACCGAGCTTGCGCTCACAGTGCTGCGGAGCCTGCGCGACGCGGCGCTGCACGTCTGGTGTTCCACCCCTGTGAGGTGAGGCCCCGCGCATAGGGGTTTTGCTCTTCTGGTTTTCTAGGCGGGGTCAGCCCTCCTAGTATCCGATTGTGCGCCTCAGCCCGCCGGCGATGGAGCCCAGTTGAGGCAAGCCTACGGCCCTGGACACAGGCACTTGGGACCCTTACAGTGTCAATGGCACCCAGTCCGCCTGGCCCCAAACACTCTCCGGGCCTCGCTCGCCCCCACATCTTCGGAGGAAATACACAAGGCGCGCTACGAGTGTCCGAGCACAAGGGGAACCCTCCCGAGTAGGGTTTGGATCCTCCTGGGCTCCCGAGAGGTATTAAGGCGGGAGGCCAAGGCCTCTGCAGGGACGCGGGAAGCTGTGGGGTTGGGGGCAGGGCCGGAGAGGGCGGGGCGGGAATGAGTAGGAGGGGCCGGACTCCATCGCGGGACCCCAGCTCCGCTCCACCCAGAGCAACCCGACTTCAGGCAGCAGCGGCCGCTAAGCTGTCTTGCAGGAGCGCGGGTCTCCAGAATATGAACAGGGAGAGGCGCGCCCAGACGGGAGGGCAGGTGCGCTTTATGTTCCCGTAGGATCCGGGGAACCTCGGCGCTAGGCAGAAGGAATACCACCGCTCCAGGCTGCACTCTTTGGTTTCTCTCAGCCGGCCGGGAGACCCTTTAGCGCTGTTTAAGACTGAGAAAACAGTTTTCCGGTCGCTGCCCTGCGCACCAGCAAGCCTGGGTCTGTGTAAACCAGAGTCCTTCCTCGGCTGTGGCCTGAACGCGCGGGGTCGCGAGTGGGATGGCAGACTCACTGGGTAACAGAGTGTGCGGCTCTCCAGGGGCTCCCAGCGTGCGGAATGAGGGGGCTGCGGGTGCAGGATGAGGAAGATGGTGCGAGTCTCGGCGCCCGAAGTGCGGTGTGCGTTCTACGGGTGCCTTGTTCTTCCTTGGACACCCTGGACACTTCCCCTCCCAGCTGGAAGACTTAACGCGGAGTCCCCTCCCCCGGTTAGGCGGGCTGCTGCAGGGGTGCTAAACTTCTTTCCCGTGCGCGGTCTCTGGTCGCTGCCCAGAGCTCCCACTCACAACCGCTTCTGCTGCGTCCCCAGGCACCACCCCCTTGGTAGGATCCAAGGAAGCGCCCCTCTTGGAGAAAGATCCCAGAAGCCGCCCTCCCCAGAAGGCGAGCGCCGCTGGGCTCCCTCCGCGCAGCTGTGGAGAGGTTCGCCAATGCCACCTCCTGGTTTAGCAGAAAATGTCCTACGACTGCGGGCACTTTCGTCGCAAACAGTTTGCAGCTGGAAGATGGATCACGCGCCATTTGGCAGAACTCTTTCAGAACTTATTTCACCCTTTCAACCTGTGTTTGTTGGGTACCTGCTATGCCAGGTCACCCTGAGTAAGCGAAGTGAACAGCTGGGAACTCCAGCCTCTGATGCTCTCCCCTGGCAGTAGTGGGCCGATAATAAACCGTTGGTGAATAGAACACCCCGAGTGCCCGCTGGGAGGACAGGTGACCGACCACGCAAGGCAGGGGTCGGGTATCTCCCAGAAGGAACCTTAGGGCAGGGGGAGACAGGCAGGTCACAGGGACATGCACGCGAGAGGAGCTTGGAAGCTATCTGTGGCCGCACAGGGAGCCCGAGGAGTCCCCCGGGAACTCATACACGAAACAGTGACCCAGTGCAGCTCTGGGCAGCTCCTGGGCTGCCCCTGCCCTGGCCTGACCCACTCTAGACTGGAGTTTCCGAGGCAGCCCTCTGTGTAGCGTCTTGGCTTTGTTCTGTGCACAAATGAGAGCGTGTTCACAGCCGTCTGTGCACGACTCGGCTAGCAGGGTGCTTCCCGGCGCCAGTGGTCCAAAGGAACGAAAAGGGACCACTGAGACTACCCAGAATCATCTCTGTGGTTGCCATCCAGCTGGCTCAGGATGAAGAGGAAGACGTGGGTTTACGGAGCCGGAGCTGGAGGGTCCCCAGAGGTGGAGCCCAGGGCGCAGGTGGAGTTACAGGGCCTCTGCGGGGGGCCCACCAAGACTTGTTGCCCTCAGAACAAAGCAGCCGGGAGGAGATGCCAAACCCCCAGCAAAATGCAGGGAGAAGGGCAACCTCTCTAGCGCCCTCCAGTGGCAGATGCCGCGCTGCGACAAGGGCTGGGGCAGAGTGCCCTCCATGGCTGGGTGCCAGAGCATGAATCAGGGGTGGGTGGCCTGGGGCAGGACGGGTGGCTGAGGCCTCGCCCACGTCTCCAACCTGCGGACTGTTTGTGGCTCAGCCGGCCCAGACTCTTGTACAGCCCATTGCCAACAGCCTGGCTGCCCATCCCTCCCATGGGGATCTGCAGGTAGCCTCCTGTCCTGGGGCTAAATAAGTGCTGTAGAATAAGTGAACCTGGCAGGGGTCGCAGGCTTCAGAGGTTTTGGGAGGGCAGAAAGTTAGAGAGGGGAGCCTGTGAACGCTGGGTTGGGGCTACTAAGGAGAGAGAAGCAGCGCCCACTGCTCCTGAGCAGAAGGGCATCATCTCAGGGCCAGGGGCTGTCAGTAGCCAGCCCTTGTGAGGTGTCTGGTGGCCCTTGAGGTGTATGGAGACTTCATTGGCAGGGACCAGGCCACTTGCCAGCAGTGGTCAAGGGGAGGACAGCTGAGGTTGGGGAGATCACAGGCTGGTGGTCTCCAGGCCGAGAAAGACTGGGGCAGAGCTCTGGGAATCTGGGATCCTGAGGATGGCAGGAGGCCCCACTGGTAGGCTAAGGAAGAGGACATTGGGCAGAGTGGGCAGGGGTGCCAGGGCAGCCCACCACTTCCTGCAGGAAGCAGCCTAGACAACAGGCAGACCTGCAGGCCCAGGTCTCAGGAGGGAGAGGACCCCTGGACTCTCCTGAGGACCCCTCTGGAGTCCCCCAGGCCCTCTGGCTTTGTGGGACCTGGCCAGGCACCCAGCCAGGTACCTCCTGCCTTATGCACCTCACTCTGGCTCTGGATCCCTGGTTCTCATCAAGCCCCTCTTATTTCTTTAAGAGTGATTTATTCTGGTAAATATAATGGTGCAGGCAGGTGTCTAGAGTAACTCAAATTCTCCTCATCCCTCCTCAGGGCTGAGCTCCCTCCATTACCCACTTGCTGGGCCTTATAAGGGAAGTACCCGGAGGCCCAGGACCCCCCTTGGCCCACAGCCACCCTTCAGTGTGTGAACTGTGGGGCACTGGGTACATCACACAACCCATCTCCTGGGCAGCTGTCTGGCATCAAGTTCCAGCAGGCTGCAGGGAGGGGCGGAGTGGGGATGTTCCTGATGCCTTTTCCTCTGGTTTGCCTTGGGTCCTGGAGGTCATGGGGAGGAGCCTCGGGGCCTGGCAGTGCAGGGTGGCCCTCAGGTGGTCTGTATGCACCTTGTTCCCTGGGGACGGCATTCAGGGATCTCCGCTTGACCATGGGGTGGAGTGAGCACAGTGACCGTCGTGGGCTCTGGAGAAGTGGCCCTGCCCCGCCACAGCCACCTCAGGGGACCACAGAGCTAGCAGGTGCCTGTGGGTGTGATCAGAACAGGACAGGGCCTGACCAGAGGCTGCGGAGCAGTGCATGGGAGGTGCAGAGGACAGCAGGAGGGTCCCACGGGACTCCCCACACCAGATGCCAAGGGGATGCCATGGGGAAGAGGAGGCACTGTATCTAGCAGCAGAGGCTGTGATTCCTCAGCTTAGGGCCCTCTGCTGTCCATAGCCAGGCCTGGCTGGTGGCCGGGCAGGCTGAAGGGGTCAGGTGGCCTCTCAGGAGTCTGAGATCTGACAGGAGTATTAAGAGGGCAGCTTTTGCCCAGTCTCAACCCTGCCGAGGGGTGTTTCTGTGTTCTGCAAGGTCCATGTGGGCTGCATCTGCCCACCCGACCTTCATGACTTTGGGGACCCATGTGGGCAGTGTCTGTGGCTGCTGTGAGGTGCCAAGTCCAAGGCTTTTGTTCCTAAAGCCTTGGTACCCTTCCTTCCTGAGCTCACCACATCTGGCTCTGGCCACTGGGCTGTTCCATCTTTGGGGCAACTTTCTGGCTACCTAATTTGGCTATTGGCACCCACCTGAGGGGCCCCTGCCTGAAGCCCCAAGTGTCTTTGGTCTTCCTCTCAGGACCCTCCTTCCCCTCCTCAGGACAGCCTGGATCTTCTTCTCTTCCCACTGACAAGTGCTTTCCAAGTCCTCCCCACTCTCCTGTGAGGTTAGAGGCCCCCACCCATGCTGTTGACCTGAGCCCACTTCCTGGACCTCACTCTCCGTGCAGAGTCTGTGTCCCCCCCAAGAGATGGAACCTTTTTTCTTTTTTGGTGCCCTGCCTGGTTCTCTGTACAGATGGGGACCCCCCCCCCACACACACACACACCCAGGTTTCAAGGAGGCACCCGAGGTGGAGTAAGCTGCTCCGGCCAGCAGCGGGGTCTGGAGGATGGAGGTCCTGTGTGCAGTTGCCTGGGGGTCTGGTCCAGACATGCCTGAGCCCTGCCTGTCCCCAGGCCAGCCAGCCCGACTTCAGCTTTGGGTGACCTTTCTACTGTGCATGGCTGCTGAGCTTCTGAGAGGTTCTGGCTCTTGGCTAGAGATCTGCAGCCACCTGGCCCTCCACAGCTACATCCAAGCCAGTTGGGCCAAGTGGGCTCCAGTGCCCTCTGCAATACCCACCAGGTGGGGCCGGCCGGGGTGTGGATCTACGCACTGGAGGTCACCCCACCCACAAGGAAGTAAGAGCTGGGGCAAGGAGAGCAGGGAGAGTGCTTTCCAAGTGACCAGGAGACGGCTCCCTAGGAGCAGGTGGACCTGCCCTGTGACCATAGAGGTCAGGATGTGGGGTGGTGCCAAGTTCTTCTAGGGGACAATCATATGCCACCTGAGAAGCACTCTTCTCTGGGTCCCAAGAATCTTGTCTCCTTCAGGAAGGACAAAGAGCAGGCCATGAGTCAGGGCACAGGGCTCATGTGCCAGGACCCTTGGGTCAGACATGCTGGGCGTGTGAAGACCCTCTCTGGGGTCTTCATGTGCCACCCGAGGAACTGAGTGCCTGTTGTGTGACAAGATGGAACCAGCAATGTCCAAGTTAGGGACTGACAGAGGGGCTCTTGGCCACACTCAAGACCAGGCCATGGTCCCTTGGGGCTTCCTGGTGGATGAGAGGTCACACTGGTGTCATGGTCAGAAGTCTCAGGAGCCCTTTCCTGGTCACATGGACGCAGAGCTGGGGCCAGGGCACCTGGCAGCAGGAGCTGGCCGTGTACTTGTGGGGAAGGCCGGCTGTGTCTGTGGTGGGGCTGTCCTGGGTGCAGTCTGAGCTCTCCCGCTCACAGCTTGGCCTCAGGCCTTGTTGAACATCCTGTCTGATCCGGTGGGGGCAGGAAGGAAGCACTGGGCACTTCCACGTAGAGGAAAGTATACCAACTCACCGAGTGCTTCTGACCACCACGGGCCTCCGACTGTTTGCACTGTGATGTGGCCTGCTGCCAAGGATGCGGGGAAGGCTGCTTCTGAGGGCCCCCAGACCTGAAGTCAGAGAGGACTGAGCCGCCAGGAGCTGGGGATGGCCCTGGGCCAGGTCAAGTGCTGGCTGCTGGCCAGGAGAAGGGCTGTCTCCCGCAGCAGAAGCCCCTCCCAGGCTCAGCGGGAGAAAACAAGGAGACAGGAACAAGGCCCTTGGCCTCCAGGGTGGCAGGAGGCAGGGCCTCAGTCTCAGCCAGGCCTTCACACTGTTGTCTGGTGTACAGGAGAGGGCCCCTGTCCTGTAGGGCGGGGAGCAGGGGGTCATGGAGGTCAGCACCTCAGGCATTGGGTTCACCTGCTGTGGGAGGCCTGCCTCTTCCCCACTGCTGGCACTGCACAGGGGCTTAGGGCCCCAGGCCACCTACCAGGCAGGGGGTTCAACAGGAGAGCTGTCTGCAACTAGCCCATCACACCTCAGCGTCGGCTCACAGCTGCCAAACAAGCTTGCCACCCCAGCCCGGGGAAAACTCCCCAGTGCACAGGTCAGGCCCACAGTGGTACTCCAGGCCGTTCTGGGCCAAGGCCTGCAGGGCTCAGGTCTGGTCCACAGTGGTACTCCAGGCCGTTCTGGGCCAAGGCCTGCAGGGCTCAGGTCAGGCCCACAGTGGTACTCCAGGCAGTTCTGGGCCAAGGCCTGCAGGGCTCAGGTCTGGTCCACAGTGGTACTCCACGCAGTTCTGGGCCAAGGCCTGCAGGGCTTCAGGAGAGTCAGGGTCTCTGGGTAGGGATGGGAGGGCAATCCTGATGGTTTAGGGCCTCTAACTTGGAGACGGGAGCCCCGGGGCTTGGCTGGGTGTGGTCAGCCGGCCCCCAGGTCTCAGGGTCTTCTTGGTCTAGGTGGCCTGTGATGACTATGTGAGCTAGCCCCAGCCCTAGGCCCAGTCCCCAGCTCCCAACCTCTAGCCCTTATCCCAGCCACCCATCCTCAGCTCCCACAGCAGCCTCCCCTGCCACCACGGCCAGGAGTGGCTGTCCCTGACTCAGGGAAGCTGACCCACCCTCTCCAGGGAACTGTCTCCTCCTCCCCAAGCCAGGTGTCTTGCTTTGCTTTTCCTGGGAGACCAGAGGATATCCCATCAGCTTGGCCGACTGAAACAGGCACAGAAGGGGTGTCTGCCAGGCTGGGAAGGACCGCAGGAGCCCCTGTGTGTGCCCCCCAGTGTGTGTTCTCCTCTGAGAAAGATCTGCGGGGTCGCCTGGGCCTCCAGCGTGGGCAAAGACCTGCATGGGGCCTGATGGCACTCCGTGTGCAGTGCTGGGTCAAGCCAGGGAAGATGCAGGCTGTTCACACCCCTGCAGGGGCAAATGGTGGTGTTCCGGAGTCTGGCTGTGTGGCCGGGAGGGCTCCTGAGCGGGGTGCTGTCCTCACTGTCGCTCCCCTTGGCTCCACACAGTGGCCCAGGCCCAGGCCCCAGGCTGTGCACAGGTATAAGGTGTCTTCATGTGGTTCCTTCCCTCATATAGAAGGCACAGTGGGGTCAGAGCCAGCAACCTGCCAGGGGTCCCAGAAGGCCCCTGAGGAGGTGACCCAGAGCTGAGCCCCCAGGAGGCGAGGTGGTTCTGGAGAGTTCTCTTCCACTTGGGAAGAGGGCCAGAAGAGGGTCCACTCATTGCTGGCTGGTCCTGCAGTGCCACCCCCCAACAGGACTCCCCATGCCCTGGGCAAGTGGAGTCCAGCTGCCCAGGAGTGGGAGGCCAGGGCAGAGCCAAGCTGCTTGAGATGTGGCTGGAGGAGATTTGGGCCAGCCTTATCCCAGCCCCCTCCTTATTCCCTGGTGCAAAAGCAGAGAGCCAGGGGCCCATGTGGAAATACGTACCCACAGCACCCCAGAGAGGGTGCTCCCTCCCAGCCACAGGTCTCCAACACACTCGAGGCCTCACAGACAGAAACATGGAGTGCAGTGCTGATGTGCACTCCAGGGGCTCTGCATTCCAGACGCAGGCACACCCAGAAGCCCGCACACTCGGACAGCTGCTCAGGGAGCATGTGTCCTCTCAGGCCATCTGCACACTCAAGTCTCAGCAGCTTTTTTTGGTGGGGGGCAGGTACCACGGATTGAACTCAGGGGCACTTGACCACTGAACTACATCTGCAGCCCTATTTTGTATTTCTTATATATAGAGAGGGTCTCGCTGAGTTGCTTATTGCCTTGCTTTTGCTGAGGCTGACTTTGAACTCTCCATCCTCCTGCCTCGGCCTCCTGAGCCACTGGGATTTCAGGCATGTGCTACAGTGCCCGGCCAAGTCTCAGTAGCTTTTGGATCCAAAATGATAAATGGAAAACTTGAGAAATAAGCCTTTCATAAGTTTTAAGTTGCATGCTGATCTGCAATGTGATGGAATCTCTTGCTGCCCTCTCTGTCTCCTGAGACCTGACTTGTTCCTTTTAATGGATCCATGCTGTATATGCAGCCCTCCTGGTAGTCACTTAGCACTTGTGTCACTGTCCGATTGCGTGTTGAAGTTGGGCAGTGTTATGTTCAGGTAACCCTTATTTTACTTACCAATGGCCCCAAAGCACAAGAGAAGTGTTGCTGGTAATTCAGATACACCAAAGAGAAGCTGTAAAGTCCTTCTGTTAAGTGAGAAGGTGAAGGTTCTCAAAACCCCATGTTGAGGTAGCTGAGAGCCGTGGTGAGAATGCATTGAGTTATCCCTTGGTATCTGTGGGGGAGCCATTCTGGAGCCGCTCAGGGGCCCCGGAATCTGTGATGCTCAAGTCCTTGTAGATGCACCCACAGAGACTTGGGACAGACCCCCGTGGGTAAGGGGAGCGACTGTATCTGGAAGTGGGGCCTTTGCAGATGTAAGTAAGTTGAGATGAGACCATAGTAGGGAGACAGTGCAGCACAGGCGGCCTCATAAGGCAAGGGAACGCGGACAGACCTGGAGAGTGCTTGAGAAGACGGAGGCGGGGCACGACCCGAGCCCACGAGTGCCGCAGAAGCTGAGGAGGGGGAAGGTCTTTCCCAGGCCTCCCAAGGAAGCAGGGCTCTGGCAACACCTTGATTTTGGACTTCTGGGCTCCAGGACCATGTGAGTATATATGTCTATTATTGAATTATTCAAAGCCACCCAGTTGGTGGCACCATCTAGTTGGTGGCACTTTGTGACACTGAAGATGGACACCAGTGAGCAGATGGCATTGAGCTGCTGACAGTTTCAGTCCCCCGTGCTGTGGTAGGCAGCCCTACCTGAGGGGTGCTGTCCATCTCCCATGTCATGTGGCCATGCCATAGGTGTCTACACCCCAGGTGGAGGAGGGAGTGGGCTCAGAGGACTAGCATGAAGGGAAACTTCATTCCCAAAGTGACATCTGTGTCAGCCACTGCAGAGAGAAGAGCCGACGCTGCTGACTGTGGTCGCAGGTCTGAGGACGTGCTGTGAAGGCACAGGGCAGGAGGGCCACCACGTGCCCACAGAGGGGTGGAAAACAAGCCGGAGCCGGCTCTGCTCTTCTCTCTCTCTCAATTTTTTTTTTTTTGTTGTTGTTGTTGTTAAAAGTTTGGTACTGGGGTATTTGCCCTCTGAGCTACAGTTCCAGCACTTTCTATTCTATTTTGAGACAGGGTCTTGCCAAGTTGTTGAGGCTGGCCTCAAATTCGCCATCCTCCTGCCTCAGCCTCCTGGGTCTCTGGGATTACAGATGTGCACACCACACCTAGAATTTGATGCATCTTGTCTAGCTGTGGAAGAATCAAGCAGACCACACACAGGCCTATTAATAATATGTTGGTGTCGTTTCTAGAAATAATCTTGATTTGAAAGCACTGATGTGCATGCAGAGGACGAAGGTGTTCTTTAAGAAGCTCTCCTGGTCAATTCTGAGATGTCCTTCTGTCTCAAGCTATCCGTGAGGAAAGGTGTGACTGTGGCTTGGCTGTTCCCATGGTCACGAGGTTACAAGACGAGGAGCAAAACTCCCTAAATGTCGTCTACTGGCTACCGCCATTTGTCAGAGGTGACAGTGCTGGTGGGGTGCCCTGTGATGGGCACACTGAAGTGCGGGCAAGGGGACCCCACAGCCTCACTGGGGGCAGGGCTCCTGCAGCCCCTCTGGCAAGTTCAGTCTGGTTTGTCACCAGCTCTGGGAGCTGTGGGCACAGAGTTTCCCTCATCCTGGCCTTGGCCACTGTGGGGCAAGGACTTGGGTGAATAGAGACTGTCCCACACCTGTGGCCACTGACCAGCGGTCTCAGCGAGGCCCCGCTCAGCGGCTTGTTGAGGTGGAGACTGGCCAGCTTCTCAGCTCAGGACTTCGGAGGGTTCTCCTGGAGGTTGGACTTGACTCCTTCCCTGGGACCGGATGCTGCTCCCCTGCAGCTGTCACCCTCTGTCCTGGGACCCGACTGACACCCCACATTCTCCCCCCAGCAGCCAGCTCTGCTGCCTAGGCCCAGGTTTCCTCAGCCCCCATCCAGAGCCGGAGTCTGTCCAGGTGCAGCAGCCCTGCAGTCAGGCCAGCCCCTGGAGAGCCTACTGCCCCAGGCCCAGATGAGCCTCTGGCAGGGTCCCCGCACTGATGCCAGGCACAGAAGGGAGTGTGCAGAGTTTTGACTCTGCAACATGAACATAAGTGAGACAAGTCCTCAGTGGAGCCTGGACAGCTTCAGGACGGGAAGATCCCTGAGCAGGGCTGCTCTCCGTCCTGGGCGTCACGCTGGGGATGCTGGGTGGTGCCCCTGTGCCCTGGGCATGGTGGCCTGGGGCAGGCCCTGTCCTCACCTGCTTCGTCAAGGGTTAAGGGACTTGCAGCCGGCTGCGCAGTTTGGAGAGGCAGCTCCTGTGCAGTCTGAACCTGGAGTCGTCTCTCCTACAGCTCACGTGTGAAGACTTTGCGGTGAGCAGATCTAACGGTGAACGGCAAGCCGCGTCTAAGACAGAAGAGAGTCGGTGCCAGAATCACCCCCAAAGATGGGGACTGATTTTGAAAAAGCAAGTGATCCAAACTGACAGAGGAAAAGGCCCAGCCACAGAGCAGGAGTCCCGCTGGCCTCCAGGGGCGGAGGTTCACTAGCTGACACCCTGAGGTCTTCCAGTGCGCTCCCTGGGAGGCAGGACCAGCGCCCACGGAGGCTGGATTTCTTTGGGAATCCAACAGATGAATTCTAAATTTTACATGAAAAAATTGAAGTCTCTCAGAGCTGAAGTTTGAAAAACAAGTACAAAAGGGATCGGTTAGCTAGACTTTAAGGCGTGTTGCCAAGCTGTGATCAAACTCATACAGTGTTGGGTCCGGCCCAGGAGGAAACACATACAAAGGGGCCCCAGTGACAGATGTGGAGGAGCCAGGGATGGAGCAGGGAGTGGTGCTGCGAATCTTGGCTGGGGAGTAAGGAAAGCAGGTCACTCTCTGGTTCTCACCAACAGTGTCCCCCAAGGCCTCCTCTCAGATGCCCTGAGCAGGAAGAGGGGCAAATTTGAGGGTTCCCCAGGCCCCCGCCCTTAGCTTCCTGTACAGGGTCAGATTCTGAGGAGTTGGCCAAGCAGGACGATGGCTCCCTCAGGGAGTCCTGAGGAGAGCTGCTCGGGAAGGGCACTGTGAGCCCACGTGCATCAAGGGCTCAGGCTCCTCCCAACTGTGGCTGTCCTCCTGACACGTGGTCCTCCCACATAGTAGGAGGTGGCTGCCACACTGCCTTCAGAAGGGAGGAGGAGCTCCGCCCCTCCTTTCATGGGCTTTCCTCTGCCCGTAACTTAGTAAATGGCACACCTCTTGCAGGGAGGCTGGGAGGGTGGTCTCTGTACAGAATGGCTATGCATTTAGCCCAGAATGGAAGGCTCTGCTGCTGAGATAGTCAGTTCCCTTCAGTGCCCTCAAGGGCATGGGCATGGGCATGGCCCAGGGAGGGGACAGGGGTTCTGAGATGTCTGCAGCTCTGTCGGCCCACTGCCGGATCCCCACAGTCCCGCGTAAGCCCAGTTGCCTTGGGCCATGGGCTCTTCCTCTCAGGGGACAGGAAGAGAGGCATCTAGGTGAGCAGCCTGGGTCACCTCAGCTCACTGTGGGGCGCCAGGGTTTTGGGGTTGGGTCTCCAAGTTCGTCAAGGGTGGCAGGACATGCAGGGCTGGGCTCCCCAGGAAAATTCCCCCTAAGCCATCTGAAATGTTCCCCCACCCCTGACAGCCTGGTAGTCTGCTGCTGCAGGGCTTGAGTGGCCCCAGCAGTCTATGTTCTTGAGGGACAGTCCTGAGCCCAAAGAGCATAGCCCAAAGGCCTGTGTCCAGGCAGGGTCCACCTGGTCTCTGCTGGATGTCTGAGCCCCCGCCCCTCCCCTCCCTACCCCAGTGTTCCTCAGCCTGGGCCTGGCTCAGAGCAGGTGCCCAGGGAGAGGGAGGACAAGGAGCACTAGAGAGGACAGTGTGTCCACCTTGTTACCTTAACACCATCTCTTGCCTCCTGTCACAAAGAATTAGAATCCGTAATAAGAACATTTAAGGAGTCCCCTGTAATTTGGCCCATCAGCTCCATCCCGCCCATTAGCCAACTGTGTGGCGGAATTAATCGAGTCATTTCTCTCTGGCCTGGGTGAATTGTGATAAAAATGTCAAACAATTAGATTATATTGGCTGCAGTGCTGGTGTGATTGAGTGGCGAGGTGGGCACGTCCCCTGAATCACCCTGACAGAGGAGCTGGGCTCCCGGGACTCGGGGCAGATCCCAGAAGCAAGGGCGTCATCCTGGGAGGACTTGCGGTGGGTGAGCAGGGCTGCTCCTCGGGACACTCAGGGGCCCTGGGCCCCTCAGAAGGGGCTGGAGCCTCTGGGGCCTGAGGATCACCAGTGGACTCAGGTCAAGCGGCCCCAGGGGACAAGGGGCTGTGGAGACCCTGGGTTCAAGCTGAGCCCCCAGCTCCACACAGGAGGGTGGCCTCGGGTGGGGCCCAGTGCCTGTGTGCTATTTCCCTGGGCCCTGGGACTAGGGTTTGCAGTGGCCGCTGGCTGCAGCCTGCCCGGCTTGCCCTTCCCAGGGACCATGGCTGCTTCTTTTTCAGGGGTGAAGACATATTGCAAATTGATCTCACTGTTGGAAACAGGATAATTAAGGCCGTTGTTTCTCTCTTCATCA
This sequence comes from Marmota marmota marmota, assembly GCF_001458135.2. Classification (NCBI taxonomy): domain Eukaryota; kingdom Metazoa; phylum Chordata; class Mammalia; order Rodentia; family Sciuridae; genus Marmota; species Marmota marmota. The sequence continues at coordinate 12,770,159 of NW_026000206.1, forward strand.
CCGTCATAATAAAATGAGGGCACAGAGGCTTGTGACGGCATGGAGCAGGGTGCGTCTTAATGCAGGGGAATCTTAATTGAATACAGATGGCTGGGCTTGAAGTTGCTGAGCTATATTCCAGAGATATGGGATAACGATGCCATTTAATCATCTTTACAAGATATAAAATTACTGGCTTCTCCAGGAAGATCATTAAGGAAAACAATTGCTCACAGAAATTGAAAATAGGGTTTTAATTATTTAATACAGAAATTAAACTATTACAGACCAGGCTGGACAAGGCAGCTTAATGGGAATTTATGGAAAGTGTCTGTGAGCATTTTAGTTTTATTAACCTCCCTAATTCCTTAATCCAGAGCAATCCGAAGGCTGACCGGCCAGGTGGGTGAGCACTGGGGTGTGGACTCGCTTCCCTGAGGGGCCTGAGAGTGCCAGTGGTCACCCAGGGAAGCCCAGGAGCACCCCCTTCCAGGGAGAGGTTCCGGAGCTCAGAGAGATTCCCAGAGGGAGTACAGACAGGCAGGAGGCCACGTGGGGAGGGCAGCCCTGGAGCACTGGGGCCGGCAGACGAGGCCCGGCCTCCCATGCTGCGGAGGAGGCAGTGGAGGCTGGGAAGGTGGGTAGAGAGCTGGGCCTCAGGCACTGGTCTTACGGTGGAGCTGCCAAGGACATGCCCAGTGCTGCCCTTCAGGACCGAAGAGGAGGTGCTCTGAGGTCGGTGGTCAGCTCTCCCCTAATCCCCGTCGGCAGCGACTTCAGGGCAACTGTCAGGTCTCAGGTGTGGCTGGGGCAAGGGCTGGCAGAGCAGGGCCCTGACCTGGAGGCCTGGTGCTGATTTGGGTTGGCAGGGTCGCAGTGCACCCCTCACCCTCCCTGAGGACCTGGACTGGGGCCTGCAGCCGGACACTGGGCTTTGCCTCGTTCCTGCCTGACTGCAGGCGTTTTGGGCCAGCTTGAGGGCTAGGGCTGTTGGGATGGGTGGGACCCGGGCTAGAACCCTGATGTGGGAAGTCCTCCCCATGGTCAGTGAGGATACTGTCGCTGATGGTGCCAGGGAGAGGCCTGGTGCTGGCCCGGACGAGGCCTCACACTTGGCCATGAGGGAGGCTTTCCCCTCTGACCTACTCTTTTTTTTTCATATTTTCCAAATTTCCTATAATAAAACCTTTTGTTAATAAAAACCTTGATTTTAAAAGTATGGAAAATTTCAAGAGAAAAACTAAGGACATTAATAGTGGAGGTCTAGGTGGGGGCTCAGGCCTCAGGCCCTGCTCCTCCCCGCCCTGCCCAGGGGCATCTCTCACCTCCCAGGAGGCACAGCAGGTGCCTGCTCAGTCTCCAGGAGAGGAGCTGGGCTCTGGAGTGGCCTGCTGGAGGCCGTGAGCCCAGCAGGGTCTAGCTTGGTCCAGGTCCCTAATGTCCATCCAAGGTGCATCCCTCAGCTTTGATTCCAGGAGGTGACTCCTCTCCTCCCTGCTGCCCCAACCCATGAGGGTCACTGGCAGTGGACAGCCCAAGGCTGGGCATGCTGGGGAGGTCGTCTTCTGGAGGCCAGGCCCTTGAGCCCAGCGCCCTTTGCTGACCTGGTCTCTCTGCTGTGTTCAGAACCCTCAGAGCCGGGCGCTCTGTCTCAGGCCATCTACCATTCGAATTGCCTCCTGTCTCCCATTATTACCAATAAATCCCTCGAGATCTTTTTTCTTCTTATAGTTTTAGGGTTACATAAATTTCACCTATACAATTTTTTCATGCGTGAATATATTACAGAAAGCCACTTCTGCTGTAGAAGCTAATTGATAATGTGATTTGTTATGTTGCCGGCACATAATTCAGAAAGTTATTTTAAGGCTCTGATGCGTGGAGAGCACTTGTGTTCCATATTTCTCACTCGGGGTGGACACGGCCTGCGGAAACAGATGTGCTGCTGCAGGTGAAATATTCTCAGAAGCTTTTACCCTTGTTGTTTGGGTGGGTGCCAGCGTTTCCCTGGAGAAAGCTCATATTTCCAGGGCGTCTTTGATTTGAATTTATTCCCTGGTCATTAGTTAGGTATTTCATAAAAGCCAGAACAAGTATGTGTGTATGTTTGAAAAAAAGGGAAATCAACCAAAGAAGAGTCGCACATAGGATGGGGAAAGAGTCCCTGCAGAACGGGGAAGATGTGCGTTTGACACATTTTTATGTCAATCAATGATTGATTGACCCCAGGAAGCTGCAAAAGCAGTGCTCAGCCCCTGCCCTGTTCCACGTTGTGGCTTCAGTGACTTGTGGTCCACCCTGCTGGAAAATAGGTGGAGAAAGCCTAAAAGAACCAAATGGCTCCTAGTCCTCCGGGTCAGGGTGCTGTGGCAGCACAGGGAGCCTGGCACGGCCCCGGTACAACGCAAGTCAGCCCCGGCTGTGGATCCTGCTCCATGGCTGCCTGTATCCCAGGTCAGTGCCACCCCCTGGTGTCCCAGCACTGGTGTGGACCCTTGCTGTACCCACCAGAGGCCCAATACAAAGATGGTGCTACAAAGGAGGCACCAGCCCATACACACAGACGGCAGGCCAACTGCATGGCCCATAAACACGGACGGCGGGCCAATTGCGTGCTGCCGGTCCACACTGAGGGCACTGGGAGGAGGGCACAGGGTCCCCCTGCTGCAGGCAGGGCACCTGGCCCCTCCACCTCTCTGGGGGAGGCTTTTGCACAGCTGCAGTAAGTGGCAAAATCAGGAACTGACCTTGGCTCAAGTTGCTGGAGAGCCTCATGAGACCTTCAGTCCACCTAGTGTAGAGCTGACACTGCCACAATCAAGACACAGAACTGGTGGTCACAGGCTTCCTCTGCCACCCACTCCCATCCCTGCCCAGGGCAGCCCTAATCTGTCCATCACGTCGCTTTCATGGTTCTGCGAGTGACGTTGTGAGGTCCAGTTGACACTGGAACCCTCGTGGCCTCCCTGGCTGTGGGCCCAGTGGCTCATTTGGTGATGACTACTCTGGTTTGGGTCTGGAATGTCCCCAGAGGCCCATCTCCCCAGGGTGGTACTTTGGGGGGTGAAACCTTTGGGGGGCCCAGTGGAGGGTCTTCAGGTTAGTGGCCTTGAGGACCATGAAGTCAGGTCGGCTCTGCCATCCACTGCCCACCACGATGGGCCTGGCCCCCACTGAGGCATACTGGGGCCTCCGAAACTGGAGTCACAGTGAAGGCCGGCTAACGCGGTACCTCCAGGACAGGCAGGCTCGGCTCACCTTTTGCCCGCCGGGTGAGGTTGGGTTTCCGGCTCCTGCTGCTAGGACCGTCCTGCTGGGTGTTGGTGCAGCAGGGCAGCGGCAGGTTTAGTCTTGTAGGACCAGCTCACTCCCCAGAGGGCCCGAGCCTCCCTGTGCCCGACAGGGGCTGGGCGCCCCTTGCCGGCCTCTTCCCTGGCAACAGCACTGTCCCCTCAGCTACTTCAATGTCGCTGTATCCTGGTGTCTCGTCCCAGTGCTGATTCACTTGGGCTTTGGAGGCTGGTTTTTGATCACGTGTCCTGACCCAGGAAGTCTCAGCACTTGCGCCTCAGTGTCACTGTGCCATAGGGGATCAGGTGGGGGCTGGCCAGCAGGTCCAGTCTTGAGGGATGCCTCCTGAAGGTGGGAATGTCCCCAGTGCATGGGCCCTGCAGACACTTACTTCCTCCCCTCCATGCGCACGGCGAGGACCCACCGTGAGCTCTGCCCTGCTTGCTTCTGCAATTTCAGCCCCAGAATGGAGAACAGCTCCACTTGTGGGGTTTAGATATGATCTGAGTGTCCCCAAGGGCCCAAGTGCTGGAATGTGTCCCCACAGTGAGGCACTCAGAGGGTGGGAGCTCATCGGCCTGTGGTGTTTGGCCCTGGGCCAGGATCTGATGCAGGCCAGATGCAGTGATGGGGTACAGCCCACGACCCTGTGGCTTTAAGAGAAGAGGACAGAGACCAGAGGAGACACAGTACCTCTCTCTCCTCATGCCAGCAAGGAGTCAGCACCAGGCTGGTCCATGGAACCTCCAGAACTGTGAGCCCAGACTCAGCCCGCTCCTTCTGAGCCACCCAGCCTGTGACATCAAGTCATCAGCAATAGAAAGGGCCAATAGGCCCCCTGGACCCTGGCGGACCTCCAGCAAGGAAGCTGGAGGGACAGTGGGGGTGCAAACTTGGCCTGGGGGACTGTCCTGCCTTCTCTTTCCTTGGTGGAGAGCCCTTGAGGAAGGCAGGCAGCGGGCCTTCTCAGCCCCATGGGAAGGGGCCACCCAGTGCCCCTCCTGGCCTCGCTGGCCCAGCCAACAACATCAAAACGTGTTGGGAATTTTAAAAGGCCACTCAAGAGGCTCCCCACCGGGAGCCGCAGCCCCCGGGCGCTAAGATGAGCACACCTCTGACTGTGGAAGGCACAGCCCGGGGCCCATCCTCCTCCCGGGCACAGCTGCTACCAAAAGGCAGGAACAGTGCCCCTTTCAGTTCTGATGGTGTCTGCACCCAGGGCGATGGCAGGAGGCCAAGCGCCCCACGGTGGGGCTCCCATGGTGGGGCTGACCCTGAAGGGCTGGGGTCTGGAACCATACTGCAAGCTTGTTTTTATTGTTTATTTAAACACCAAAACCAAAACCAAGCTTGTGGTCTGACCACTTCTGTTGTCTGAGAGGTGGACCAGGAACTGGGGAGTGGGCCCTGATGGTGGTGGTCTCTGGGGCTTGTCATGGGCAGAGGCCTGTCCAGGGCTGGGGGAGCCACAGGTGGAGGCCAGGCCAAGGAGTCTGGGGCAGGGGCAGAGCCAAGGGTGGTGGCTTCGGAGGAAAGTGGGACAACCTGGAGCACTGTCACACAATGGCTTGGTTCGGCAGCCCGTAGAGGACCAGGCCCAGGGTGGTGGAGAAGGGCTCCACACTGGGGACCGGCTGGAGGGGCACAGCCCTGTCCTGAGAAGCCTCATCTGTGGAACACAAAGGGAGCCCTGAGGGCCTGGGAGTGGAGGCAGCGTGTCCACCCCCACTGAAGGTCAGGGCACAGGGGCCTTGAGGGCTCCCAGCGGGCCAGACCCCAGCTCAGGCCCTTGTGAGCTCCACCTGTGGTGGCTCCTCTCAGGCTGCAGCCACACGAGGGGACAGTGGCAGGATGACTCTGCTCCCCACCATATCCTGCTCTAGGTGGGCATGGCCCCAGGACCAGGGCTCTCGGACTATTCCACATGGGTGGGTCAGTTCAGCCTCACCATATCAGGGCCTTTAAGAACACCTAGGTCAGTACCTGATAGCGGGGATCACGTGGGCACTGTGTGGTCTTGCTACCTGACTGGAAGGTAATGGCCATCCCTGCTCAATAGCCAGGAGCCTGGGAAAATGTCCAGTGCTATTTCTCAGGGCTAGGAAGGGTACTGCCCCACAGCACCCTGCTGATCCCTCACTCACCCACTCCTACCATCACTCATTTACGCACTCACTTACTCAAATTCACCTATTCACCCACTCACTCACCCACTCACCTACTCACCCACTCACTTATTCACTCACCCACTCACCTATTCACCTACTCACTCACCCACTCACCTATTCACCTACTCACTCACCCACTCACCTGTTCACTCACTCACCCACTCACCTATTCACTCACTCACTCACCCACTCACTCACCCACTCACTCACCCACTCACCTATTCACTCACCCACTCACCTATTCACTCACTCACCCACTCACCCACTCGCCTGTTCACTCACTCACTCGCCCACTCACCTGTTCACTCACCCACTCACCCACTCACCTGTTCACTCACTTACTCACCCACTTACCTATTCACTCACTCACTCACCCACTCACCTATTCACTCTCCCAGTCACTTATGCACTCATCCACTCACCTGTTCACTCACTCACCCACTCACCTATTCACTCACTCACTCACCCACTCACTCACCCACTCACCCACTCACCCACTCGCCTGTTCACTCACTCACTCGCCCACACGCCTATTCACTCATCCACTCGCCTGTTCACTCACTCACCCACTCACCCACTCGCCTGTTCACTCACTCACTCACTCACCCACACGCCTATTCACTCACCCACTCGCCTGTTCACTCACTCACTCGCCCACTCGTGTATTCACTCCCTTATTTACTCACTGTGCCAGGCTTCACACTGTCTCACAACTAACTGCCTTCTGGGTGCTCATGTGGGCCACCGCCAGCTGTGATCATTCTGGGGTAACCCTCTTGGTCAGGGTAGGTCACCCCTAGTGTGTGGCTCAAAGCTTAGCCTGCATGTTTTCTGATCTCGCCGCATCCGCATGTGAAACATTTCTTTGCTGTTCCACATGCTGGCATCAGGGTCTGCTTGCTCTGATGGGTGGGCTTCATCTCATCTGCGAGAGCAGTCACTTCCTGTCCCCTCCTGAGACTGTGCCCATGATGCTGGGAGGCTGTGGAGACTCAGAAGCCTCGAGGTTTGTCCTGGAGGTTTCGTCTCATGGCTGGGCTGACTGTCCCTGCCCTGGGTGTAGGGAACCGCAGGCATCCCTGGGCTCTCCAGCTCTGTACTTCATGCCTGTGCTGCCGAGAGGAAGTGGCAGCCCAGCGCTGGCCTGTTTCCCCAAGGGCTTGTGCTGGGTCTCGCCAGCCCTCCTCTGCAGAGGGTGCAGCGCCTCAGCTCGCCCTGCCCGCTGTGCAGGCAGCAGCAGCAGCCTGCAGGACAGCTCTGTCTCTCTCTGGTGCTCAGCTCCTGGCTCAGAAACCCACTTCCTCAGCAGAGGCAGGGGCACCTGTCCCTGCAGGGCTCCAAGGACACCACCAGCCCAGGTGGCTGAGCCCAATGACAGAGGCAGGTAGGGGAGTAGAACTGCAGGAGGGAGGGGCGAGGAAGGTGGACAGGTGCTGCCTTACCTGGCTCAGCCATCTCACTGCTTTCCGTCTTCTGAAGGAGCCGGACGGTCTTCCCAATCGGCTTGCCCAGTGCCAGCAGATCTAGGGCAGAGCAGTGCCCTCAGATGGGCTGTGGACGCCTGGCAGGCTTCCAGGGCACCCCAAAGGGCTCCGGGCAGCCAGGTGTCCACTCACTGTCCCACAGGATGCTGGCCCGCAAGGCATTGTCCTGCAGTGATGTTGGCCACTGGTTGGCCACGATGCTCTGGACCCCCACCAGGCTCAGGAGGATGGCAGTCTGGACAGGCTTCTCCAAGGACAGCTGTGAGGTGCTGTGGGGACCCAGCATTGAGTGAGGGTTGGAGAGGGTGGGAGGTTGCCCTGAGGTGGGCAACTCTGGATGACGGGTCCTCCCAGCTGCTGCTCCGCCGTCCCCGCCCCCTCAGCAGGCCCTGAAGCTGTGGCCAGGCCCAGGTTTCTGGAGAGTCCCTTCGCCACCCTCACTGCCCGAGACACTGCCTCCTGCACCACTCCCCGGGGCCTTGGCAGGGGGCAGCATGGGAGCACATCCTGGAACCTCAGAGCCCTGTGGAGCTCTGTTGTGTCGGGTACACGAATACTGTGTCCTCCTGCCCCGTCACGGTGCCAGTGGGCACTCTCCCCGCTGGGCTCATGTGCTGCCCCACCCCAGGTCCGGCCCGTGGGCAGGGACTCCGGGCACCTCTTGCTCTCCGAGACCTCCTTGTGCCTCTGCAGGCTCTCGTAGGACCGTGTCAGGTGCAGCAGGACCATCATCTGGCAGTCTGCAGGCACAACAGGGCCGGCTCAGCCACGGCCAAGGGCCATGCCAGCAGAGAACCCCGGAAGATTGCAGAAACACTGACCATCAGCCTGAGGCTGGGACTTGCCATCCAACAGGCCTTCCTGCTCAGAGACCCACTGACCACATCTAGGCCAGACACCAGGAGGTGGGGACGGGCACTTGGCCCCAACAGTTCCCTGCCAGCAGCATGGCCCCTGCCTCCTAAGCTGCTTGGAGCTCTGCTGTTCCACAGTGATGGAGGGCTCCGGCCTTCACCAGTGCAGAGAGGCCCCAGCTCTTGCCTGGGGTTCTCCCCTAGGTGTGTGGTAGAGGAGGCCACAGGGAGGGCCATGAAGGCTGATCAGAGGCCTCAGCTGGCTAGGGACATGGGACATTCTGGGAGGTGAGGCAGTCACTAGAGGACATAGACGACAGCCAGTCACCCTGGGCAGGTGTGCCCGCTGAGATGGGTGCCAGAGTCCAGAGTGCAGCTGGGCGTGACCGTCGGCAGGAACCCCCATGGATGCAAAGGGGATGGCTGTCCACTTGCCCCTGAGGCCTGGCTGAGAGGGACTTCGGGGCTGTTTCTCAGGCCGCCTCTGTCAGGCCTGGTGCAAAGTGTTTCTTACTTCCTGCACCATCTCACTTGGAATCAGGCCCTCCAAAAGGCCTTGCCTGGACCCCTGCCTGGGATAAGGAATGGGCTTCCAGGTGTTCCCTGTGGCTGAGGCCCCAGTGACAACTTAGAGGGGTGGGGGTTCTGCTGGCCCCACCCACGTCTCCTGGTGCCTGCCCAGAGGCCATGGGGGCTGGAAAGGAGACTTGGGCACCAGGCAACTGTGGTGGCCACGGGCACCCTGTTGTGGGACAAGCATCCAGGAGCTGGCCATGCAGCCACATGTGGGCCAGCACATCTCATGAGGGCAGGAAGGGATCCTCCAGAGGTCCCTGAAAAGGCTGCCTGCGGTCCATGCACAGCAATGGGTAGCCCCATGGGCACCCCGGCAGCTGCAAGCCCTCCGTGTGAGGGGTGTCCAGCCTGGTGTCCTGTGGTAGGCTGCACCCCTTCGGTGTGGGTGGAGTGTGGTACTGCACCCACAGACATGCTCCAGACACTGGGCCGTGCCTGTCACCTGGTTGTGCCCCCCGGGAACTCCTCTCAGTCCACCTCCCCACAACAGACAGTGTCCTTCCTTCCCCTCCTGCTGAACCGCTCCTGCAGGTCTGTTGGAGTCCAGTTCTGCACCCAGGGCACGGGGTTCCACCTGGAAGGCCCTCTGTTAATGGTGGATGGTGAGAGAAACAGCCAGGCTCCAAGCCCCACCTTCAGACTGGACGGGGTCTGGGGAGAAGAGCTGTAGCCCCAGCCCTCCTGGATCCTGCAGCCCAGCCCTGGAGGTGACACTACCCCAACACTTGACCCTGGCCTCGAGGTCTGGTGATCTGACCTGGGGGCCTGAGAAACAGAGGAGGGGGCTGAGGACTGCAGGACCCAGGAGTTCAGGACCCTGTGGCTGCCACACTGGAGCAAGCCAAGCGAGGGCTGCAGGGCCAGGCAGAGGAGGCCTGACTGCAGACAGGAGCTTGTGGCTGGAGGTGTCAGAAGACGGGGTGTGGGGCGGGCTCTGCTCGGCCTCCCAGGGTGCTCACAGTGCACCTGCAGGTCCTGGTAGGTCTGACTGTGGTGGAGGGCACTCACCCGGCAGGTTCATGGCCACCAGTCTCTCCACTAGTATGTGGGACAGGAAGCTCTCCATCCCGTAGAAGAAGAACCCTCTGCAGCTGCCCAGCGCCTGCTCCCACTCTGCCTGGCTGCATGGGCGGCGAGAGGGGGGTGCTGTGTGGCCAAGTGCTTGGGCCAGGCCTGCCCCTCCTGGGGATGGATGCATCTTGAAGCAGGGTGTGTTCTCTGCCTTTGACATGCCACCCCACATCTGCCCTGGAACCCAGCTTATTTTCATTTTCCCATTGCCCATGGTGGCTTCTCTCCCATGGAGTCCGTCTTAGAATGGAATAGACACTCAGTAGACAGGGTTGGCTCTGGAAAGTACTAGAAGGGGCTTCCTGGACAGCCGAGCCCAGGAGGTCAGGGAGGAGGCACCTCCAGTGTCCTTAATATAGGAGACAGTGGTGAGGCAGGATCCTCACCCCCATGCTCCTGCCACCTGGCCCACACCCACACCACACCATCCTCAGGCAGTGGTGCGTGGGGGCTTGTGGCACAGAGCAGCCTGGCCTGGGAACCGTAGTGCTCCCTCCCTGCCGGTCGCTCCTGGGGTGTCAGGCCTGCGCCTTGGAGCTCACACCCGGTGGAACCCTGAGGTCAACTCGGGACCCTGCTGGACCCCACCCTGGTGTGTGATCCTGGGGCTCCAGGCCCAGCTTCAAAGTGGGACAGCCATGGCCCCCCCACCCCCAGCTCTATGCCTGGGGCCTTGGCAGGATAGACCTGGGAAGAGGAGGGGAGAGAAGGGGCTACGTGAGGGTGCCACAAGCGCTTGACCACTGGGGACTGGCTACTGGAAACCCAAATCCGAACCTTGGAAAGTTCTGATTTCCCAGATGCCCCGACCACCGCAGAGTGTATGTCTCTTGGAATCTTTCCAGAATATCCCGAGTCACAGAGACAGGAGTCACCATCTCTGCAGGGAGAATTGGAGGGAGACAAAGTCCAGGCTCTGACCCTGGGACCTCCAGGGCTCGGCCCAAGCCCTCTCACCTCCTTGACTGGGGGTCAGATGGAAGGTCAGCCCTGCCCCTCCCTTGGGGAGAGACTGCTAACAGCAGTCTAGCAAAAGAGAGAGAGGGAATGTTCTCTCTCTGTCTCTCTCTGTCTCTCTCTCTCTCTCTCTCTCTCTCACACACACACACACACACACACACACACACACAGTGTTCAGAGCAGCAGGAGGCTCCAGATGCCATGTGGGGTCATTTCCAGGGGGTTGGAGGGGGAGCAGTGGCCTGGAGCACTCACCAATGACACTGATGCTCTGGGCCTCATCGAAGGGGTCTATGATGACTGGATCTCAGTCAAGGACAAGCAGGAGCACAGTGGGGGATCTCGGGCCAGGAGCACCCACCCCTCAAAGGATACACCTGAAGCCGTCTGAGTCAATGGTGATGCAATCTGGCGGGATGACCCGGAGCACGCCCTGCAACAACAGCCAGACGTGTTGGGGCCGTGGGCCCAGAGCCGCCCCTGCCCGACTCCCTGCCCTCATCCCTACCTTCACACCCTTCTTTGTGGGGCTTTTCCTCTTGAAGTCTCTGCTTCTGCCCTCCTTTTTCACTTCTGTTGAAGACAATGAGAGGAGGGCTGTGCTGCTGAGCCCTTGCAAAATCAGCAGGAGCACAACTGATTCTAATTTCTGTAAAGTTGGAACAGCAATAGTTTCTAAAAGGCAAAGCCTCACAGGGCTGGGAAAGGCCCTCAAGAAAGGACCAGCCTCCAAAGGCTCCCAGACTCACCAGCTGCCCATTTGTATAGTGTAGGAGGCTCTCCAGTGTGTCCTCTGGGTGCAGAGGCCTCTGTGGGAGGACTCACAGCCCTCCCTTTTCCATGGCCCCTCGAGGCTGGCAGATTTTCTTGGAGGCTCTGTGTAGACAGCTGTGTACCCAAACGAACCTTCCCTTCTCTGCTGCCAGGCCCTGGGCTCACAGAGTAGAGGCCCTGCCTGGGCCAAGCCGTCCAGCCTCTCGGGAGCTCCACCAGGGAGCGAGCTCTGGAGCCTCTAGGGTGCCACCAGCTGCACACGGCCCGAACCCTCAGGATCCTGCTGCCCCAGCCCCTGCAGGAGCTGTGCCTCTGCTTCCTGGGCCTGGAGCGGTGGCCCTTCAGGAATGCTTTTGTGGACACTCTCACGCTGGGGCTCCCCTTTCCATCCGGCTTCTTCCACGGGTGTGATCCCGCAAGCTCTGTCTTCACTGCCACAGGCACCAACGCCCGTCCTTCCACTGCCACTGAACAGTGCTCACGGCATAAACGCGCTATGAGTATCCAACCATCTCAATGGAGTGCTCAGTGACCGCCAACTGGCTGGCTGGCTTGATGGACACTGGGTCTCAGGGGCTTCCAGATCTGGGCCACGGCTGAAGAGCTGCTCTGCCTTTCTCATGCAGGTCTTATGCTTTCTAACCCCAGGTAGATTCCTGGGAGTGCAGTGGCCCGGCCACATGGCAGGCCACGCTGGACTGGGGGGTGGAACCCAGGGTCTCTACCACTGAGCTACATCCCAGCCTTTTTATGTTTTATTTTGAGATAGGGCCTTGCTAAGCTGCTGAGACTGGCCTCCAACTTGGGATTCTCCTTCCTCAGCCTCCTAAGTCGCTGGGATGACAACCGTGTGCCATTGTGCCTGGCCTGTGTTTAACTCTTTAAGAGACTTTTCAGCTGTTGTCCAAAGTGGCTGGGCCTTTTATCATTCCCCCTGGCAGCGAGAGAGGGCTCCTCCAGTCTCTCCACACCCTTGCCAATTTTTGTCATGGTTGATCTTTTCAATACTTGAAGATCTTAGTGTATTTTACTTGTCTTCTGATCCACACAGCAGGCTGCTCCCGAATCTGCGTGTTCCCCATGGGCCAGATCCACCAGCTGAGACAGGCGCTCTCCCACCCGTGGCTTCCCCTTGCTAAAAGTGCCTGGAGTCTCGCAGTCCTTCTGCTGAACAGACACCTCGCCTCCTGCCCTGAGCTTGTGCAGCTCCTGTGCCTTGCCCAGGGCCTCCCGCCTCTCCCTGCCACCTGGTTGGAGTGGGACAGTGAGGTGTCTGCACCTGGCTCACCCCACTTAGGCCACATGCTCTGGCCCCTCCACGTGGTCCCAGACAAGATCCCTTCTTTCTGCAGGGGCAGTGCCATGTGGGCCTGAGTGCGACGTCAGCCACTGGCTCCACACTGGCAGCAGGCCCCGTGTCCCGGCTGCTCTGAGCTGCGTGGAGCTGCCCTCCACACGTGGCTTGGCCGCCCGCCCTCCCGCAGGCAGCGGTTGTGGCAGCTATGGTGGCACCTGGCCCAGTGGGTCTTTGCTCAGCCAAGTCTGCGGTGGCTTTCCTGCCCCTCCCCCAGGCACAAGACCTGAGCACCCGGGAGTGCTCACGCCTGTTCACGCCGGTCCCCGCCTGTCCCCGCTGCACGGCCCTCAGCGTGAGATCCAGGGTGTCTGTTTCTGTCTCTTTAGTGGTTGCCCAGGGCTTTGACTTTGCAGTCAACTTCAAGGGCATCCTTCCACCTTACACGCAGAATGAGAACATTCCAGAACACTCCCTTACCTCCCGTGCTCTTGCATGTTGAAACTCCTCAATCAGTATTATTTTCTTCTTTGTTTTTGCTCAAATCTTTTTGAAAGATTTTAAAACAGGAAGAACTCATGTATCTCTGTACGTCCCCTCCTTTCCACCACGTCTGCTGGTGGGAGGTCTTTCCCTGACCTGTGGGTCCCTGTGCCAAGGTTGCTCACGCTCATCTGACCTTTGTCAGGGCCTCTCCCTGGTTCCCTGTCCCAACTCCACTCACCCTGGTATCCCAGCTGCCGCTTCCTCTCACCCAGGGGACCCCAGGCTTTCCCTGGTCATCCCAGCCTGGCTTTGGCCTGAAAATCTGCAGGAGCACCCTAGGGCCTCCCAGGAGCACATCGGGGCCTCCTTTTTCTCGGTCTGGTTCTCAGTTGTTTCAGTTGGAAGGGCAAATCTGGTCCTTGTTACACCATCTTGCATAGAAGCAAACGTGTAGTCTACTTATTTTGGTTAAATGTGGTATATACTGAAGCGCAACCTATGTGCCCAAGCTATGTGCGCAACCATGTCCCCAGAGTACAGGCGGGAGAACCTTCGCAGACCAGGAGAATCTGTGCAGCCAGCACCAGTGACAGCACCATCAAATCCCGAATCCCCACGGCCATGCTCTCCAGGCTGAGCCCGTCCCCCTGGCCTCCCCTGCAGCTGCCATCAGCTAGCTTAAGTCTCTTCACATGGCTGGTTGCCCACCACCTCCTGGGACGGTGTGTGCGAAGCTCTTCCTCCCCCATGTGGGCGGGCGCCTGTGAGTGAGCACAGCACAGAGCAGCACACAGTGGCTGGATGTGGCTGGGCGTGTCCTGAATGACCAAGCACCTGGGATGAGGAGGCGACATTGACTCGTTGTTTATGGCAGGAGTTAGCATTCTCCTGTCTGGAAAGCACCTGGGACATTTCCATTCTAAAAACCAAACCCAGAGGTGCCTGGGCAGCTCTCACCTGGCTCCTCACGGTGGAGGCGGTTGAACAGCATTTGGAGAGAGAACTCCCGCGACACAGAGGAGGCCGCCCCCTCCTGGAGCACAGAGAGTCCTTCCAGCGGCAGTTCAAGGAGGTGCTTGTCTGCCACCAGGATCACGTTGCTGGGACCCTCAGGCTGAGCTGCAAGGGTGGAGGGGACAGAGGCTCCTGGGGGGGGAGGGGACGGCAAGCCCCAGGGCTAGTCTCCTCAAGTCCCAGCTGGCAGCTGGGCACCTGGCCTGGCATGTCGGCGCTGAGACTTGGGAACAAGTCTGCCCTCAGCTGGGCTTGCAGAGAGACAGGGCTGCGGGGCCAGGCTCACAGCTTGGGCCCGGAGAGAGCCTCCGCTGTCTC
>NW_026000206.1:12784959-12807138 GCF_001458135.2 Marmota marmota marmota
GGGGGGGGGGGAGCAGGGAGCCTGGCTCCCTGCCTCGGGATTTCCACCCAGACGGATCCTTTAGAGGGTCCTTGGTAGAAGGGCAACATTACTCTGCTGACCCTGCAGCTTCTCCAGGTGACCAGAGACGGGGCCCCAGCTGGAATCCTGAAAAATGCTGAAATCCTGCCATTGGCTGTTTTCATTTAAAAAACCAAAAAAAGAGTGCCTGGGACAGAGCATGACCCTCCCTCCTGATGCCAGGAGCCAGGCAGAGGCTCAGCTCTCGGTGGCCCCTGGAGTGGAGCTCTGTTGCCAGCCAGGAGTGCGGGGGACTCCCGACCACTGCTGGAGACCCAGACCTCCCTCCCCAGGTGTGGGGTCCGCAGTCCGCAGCTCGCAGGACACTGGGTCCTGTGGCACTTCTGGGAACCAGAGTGGTTTTCTGGCAGTGTCAGTGACCACCCCTGTCCTTGCTCAAGGATTCTTTGTGGGTGACAGAAAAGCAGACAATGACATCTGCTGGGACAGGGTTGTGAGCACAGCCAGATGTTCCCCAGGTTGAGGAACAAGAAGTGGGCCTGTGGGAAACAGGGGCAGGCCTGGGAGCCCCCAGTGGCCAGGCCGGGCAAGGTGAGGGTGGAGGGGCCTCTCCTGTGAGCTCTCTAGGGTGGGGTTGGCAGCACTCTCCTCCTGTCCCTCCCTGGCCTTCCCCGCCCCACAGGGCCTATGGTCCATGCCCGTTGCTCTGGGCACCTCATGCACAAGGGTGGGGTGCACCAGGGTGGGGCGCCCCTCTCAGTGTGCTTGACAGCGGCTGTGCACAGAGCCTCCAGGGCCTCCCCACTCAGCCTGGCACCCAGGGCCCCGGGGGGCCTCAAGTTGAGGCCAGCAGATCTGTGTGGGGCTCCTGGTCCACCTCAGCTTTCCCCGGCAGGAGGGTGAGTCCCAGCCCACCTCCCCCCTTCCCCGCACCACAAGCTCCCATGGCCTGCCCGGTCTCCCCTGGCACCCCAGCTCCCCAGGGTGCCGGGGCCTGCACCACTCCACACACCTTGTACAACAGACGTTCTCCGCTCTTTCTCTTTGCCCTTTGACTTTCCTGGGTCAGTCACAACCACAGGCATCTGTGTTCTGAAAGCCAAAGCTACGCATTGAGGCTTAAAAACCAGATGACACCACACGCAGAATAGAAGAAGTGCCCCTCCGGCCTGTGTCTTGACAAGGCCGTGAGAGCAGAGGCTTTGTCACTGTGAGGGGGGGCGGGGGGTGGTCTTCCTGGGCCAGGGCTGGGCTGGCTTCACGAAGTGTGAGCAGAGAAGGGCTCAGAGGGATCTCTGTTCTGCTGGCAGAGTGCCCATCCCCCAAACCCCCTGATTTCCTCCCAGATTAGATCTGAGGGGCCAGACCTGGACCCCGGGCCAGCTCCTTCTCCCTGCCACGTCCAGCCTGGGGCTCACAGGCGTGGCAAGGCCCTCCTGCCACATGCCCAGTGCCTCTCTGGAGAAGGAGTCTGCACGGCTCCCCCTCTGCAGTGGCAGCGAGCTCTGCAGTGCCACGGCCTCAGACCTGAGTCTCCAGGGAAGCAAGATCCAAGGAGAGAAGCCCTTGGCCCCTGCTGCCCTCAGTGCCCCTGTTCGTGGGGTTCCGGCGAGTCCTGGGTGTTGGAGCTGGCTTCCAGGCGGCTGGGCTGGCCCTCGCATTCCCGCGCCCGCACCCTGCCTGGGCTCCCAGGAGGATGCACGGAGCCCCAGTCACACACTCCACACAGGGGAGGCCCCCATTCGACCTCGCCCAGCCCTGCCACCGCCCCAGGGAAGTGGCCGGACATGCTCAGCAGCCAAAGGCCACGCAGGCACCTGGACTCAGGGAGGCTGAGCAGGGGGAAGAGCGGCTTCAGATATTCCTCCATGAGCGCCAGCACGCCGCTGCTCCTCTGCTGGCTGCTGCCCGGCTCCTCAACGTGCGGGCTGTCTGATTCCTGCCTCAACCCAAACCACAGCCTGCCATCAGGAGGGCTGTCAGGGCCCCACCCCACCCAGGTCAGCCGAGAGGGAAGACCCACGGGAAAGGACCTGGCTCCTGTCCCTCCGGACACAGCCTGGTGGACGTGGGGCCCAGCTCAGGGCATGGGCAGACCCTGCCCTGTCACACACCCCACCTCTCCCAGGCCCCCAGAATTTCATTCTGAAGCCACTCTGACACCCTATTCCCCTCTGGTCTCTGTTTATACCAAGGAGGGGGCCACCTGTGGGGACAGGACGCTGTGAGATGACCCTGTGCACTGCAGAGCATAGTTGGGTGGGCCCCCTCCTCAAGGGTCTGACGTGGTCCAAGGATTCGAGAAAGAGCCCTCACCACAACCTGGGTGGATCGATCCTCACCCACCTGGGCTCTGGGCCCAGTGCCTGCCCGTCCCACCTGGTTCTCTGACCTGGGGCCTCACCATGCCTGTGTTCTGGGTGGTGTCCTCACTGAATATCTGATCCTGGATCTGCTCATAGAACTGCTGGGCACTGGCCAACAGGTCTGAGAGGGCAGCTGGATTCACAGTTACACGAATGACCTTGCAGTGGCCTGTGGAGACCCAGACACACCCATGGTCCCCATCCAGGGCTGAGCAGAGCCCCTGGGAGTGTGAGGAGGCAGGTTTGTAAAAGTACTTGGGAAGGACTCCCTGTGCAGGCACCCAGCCTAGTGCTGCTGTCCCCAGAGGGAGCTGCAGGACGGGTGGACCTTCCTCCTTGTGGAGTCGCCCGTCCTCCCGGGGCCACAGGAGGGGCAAGGTTGTGGTGCTCAAGGAAGAGGGGTCAACAGATGGTGGGAAGCTTCAGGTGCTGCAGGGAGAGCAGAGCAGGGTGGTGGAGCCCGTTCCTCCAGACCCCTGGAAACACCTGGGTGCCTCTTCCTCGCCCATTCTGGCCTGGCACAGCTGCCCCAGTGGGGCACCGGGCAGGCATTTACCTCCTGGAAGTGAGAGGCCTGCGGCCCAAGGTGTCTCAGCTGGCTTCCCACAGCCCACCTGCAGAGCACCTGTCCAAGCCCAGACTCACCACCCACTTCCTGCACCTTCCCCTTGGCTGAGGGCTGGTACTGGGGTCTCTCGTAGGCAGCGCCGTACAGACGGGTCCTGGGGCAGGATGTAGGGGTGCAGGTGAGTCCCCACAAGAGATGGGGTCAAGGCTTGTGGGTCCTGGGGAAGCCTGAAGGGGCCAGTTCTGCAACCACACACCCCGACAGGTGCCTTCCCATTGTGAGTGGCGGGCAGAGGCTGGGCCAAGGGCTGCCGTCAGACAGAGCAGGCACAGCGGCGTGGGGGACTTCTCAACCAGCAGTGCTGGTTCTCCTGCCACTGGGGACGCTCTGTGCAGACCAGCAAGAGCAGGCTGTCCAGCTGTCCAGCTCTCTGCCGCACTTCCACAGTGACCTCAGGTCCTCAAATCTAGGCCCACCCAGACCAGACACAAACACCCCGTGTGGGGATGGATCTCAGAGGTGGCCCCACCCCTCAGAGAAGGGGCCCATGTCCCTCTACTGCAAGTGGGCCGTCCCAGCTGGGTCCACACCTCCCCAGTGGACTTCTCCAAGGGAACAAGGCCTCACCTGTCTTGTGAATGATGCAGGAAGAGGACTCGGTAGGTGGGTGGAATCTCGTGCAGGAGATTGAAATGCTGCTCTGTTACACAGAGGTTCTGCCAGGCCTGTGTGATGGGAGGCAAGGATGCACTGAGGACCTGGGGCTGGCTTCCACGGCTTTCCCACAAGAAGCAACCATAGCGGTAGGCATCCTGCAGAGCACCGGTCCAGAAGTCCTTCCCATGAATGGGAGTGACTCGTGGCCACCACAAGGGGGCAGCAGGGAAAGCCATTGGCCAGTCAGAAATGTCCTATTCTGACCACTTGTTGAGTGAGCAACTGGATTTGTACAGAAACCCAAACAATACAATGGAGCACCTGGCCAGTCCTCCTCAAGTCCCTGTCCCCCGTCCTGCCTCCTGCACCACATAAGTGCATGCACATGCAGACTCACACACAGTTGTCCCTGTGGCCCTGAAGGAGGCCTTCCCTTGCCCAGCCCTTGGGGTGCTCTGTGGGGCCCTGGACTGTGGTCAGGGGTGGCTTCTGCCATTGTGCCCAGGCCTTTACACCTGTGTACTGTGGGCCTTGGGCACTGAGGTCCTGAGTGACAGAGACTCTGCACCCTGGCTTCTCCCTATAGTGACAGACGGCTGCACACCTGGGCTAGGGGGTCTGGGCGGCCTGTGTCCTCTGTGTGAGCAGCCCTCCCTAGTCCAGCTGTGAATGCTTGCAGCTTCAGGTCCAAACTTTTCAACTATGCAACAGAAAACCCACCTGAAAAGCAAGGTGGCTCTTTCTCCATGGGCCGTGCCCACGGCAGGTGAACAGATGGTATGGCTGGCCTCACTGGCCGGCCCTTCCCCAGGGTTTCTGAGCAACTTCTGATGGCCCAGGCTGGCCCCTCTGCCCAGTGGCTCATGTCCAGCTCCATGCAGGTGGCTCCTCTTTGCTGCCACATCTCTGATCCACTGCCGTGAATGTGGCCATGAAGAGCCCTCCAGCATGTGTTCTCCGGAGCACAGTGAAGCATTTCTGTTGGGCCCAGAACCCAGCAGAACTGCTGGGAACTGCCGGATCTGCCTGTTCTCCAGCGGGATTATGGTACCACCTTCAGCCAGGCTGACCAAGAGTCACCGTAAGAGGCCAGCCCCCATTTTTTTTTTTTAATATTTATTTTTTAGTTGTAGTTGGACACATGCCTTTATTTTAGTTATTTATTTTTATGTGGTGCTGAGAATCGAACCCAGGGCCTCGCACATGCTAGGCGAGCACTCTACCACTGAGCCACAACCCCAGTCCCCAGCTCCCATTTTCTATTTAGCTATTCCAGTGGGTGTCTGTTGGTATCTGATGTGGTTTTAAATTTTGCATTTCCTTGAAGACTAATGAACTCAAATACATTAAAAATGTAACTGGGCCTGTGAGTACATTCTGTAAAACCCTAGTCTTGGCCTGAGTGTTTGTCTTGTTAAGGAGGGATGCCAGCCCTTCAGCGGCAGGACAGGACCTAGCCAGTGGTGTGCCCCGAGACCTCTGTGTCCCACTCCATGGCCCCGCGGAGCTTTTCCTTCAGTGCACACCATCAATCACTTCTCCCCTTCCGCCGTTAGTGCTTCTACCTCTCCCCACAAGGGAAGGAGTGTCACCTGCCCAGGAGCAGGACCTGGCACAGCGGCAGGCTCCCCACAGGGGGTGCCCAGGAGGGCAAGAGTGGCAGCTCTGTGGCTCACCTGTGAGGTATTTATAACACCAGGCCAACCAGGTTATTCTTGCTGACCAAAGCTCAGGGGAACAGAGATAGGGCAGCAGCTGAAGGAGAAACTGGCCTCCTTTGTCCACACAGAGGAAAGGTAGCTGAGTACCTGGAGCCTCCAGCCCAGGCACATGGACCTCTCTCCATTTGTTCCACTCGTCCTCATCTATGAACACGGGACCTCTCTCCACTTACTTCCTTGTTCTCCATTGACTTCCGCTTCACCAACCTCACACAAGGCACCCTCTCCATTGGCTCTGTTCTTCCTCGTCCATGGACACGGGACCTCTCTCCATCTCTCATTCTTCATTTCTCCTGAAGGGGTTTGCAGTTTCATTATCTAGGTTCTATGAGTGGTTTCCTACATGGTTCCCTACGTACTCACTTCTGCTTTTTTCTTTTTTTTTTTTGATGCCACTGAGAATGAGATGGTATAATTTACACAATTTCCATTCTTCACTTCACTTCACTTCACTACTGTTTGTAGCTGGCATATAAAAATACAAGGGATGTTTGCAGATTGATACCTGGTAGTCTTTAACAGAGTTGCTTACTTTTCATGGTGATTCTGATTGATAATCAGTCTCTTTATGACAGTTGAGGCTCATAATCATGTTGACCATGGGTTCTATTATTTGATCTTCTGTCTGAATATTTTCTATTTTTCTGGAGCATTACATATTTTTTTTCAGAATCATTTTTATTTTGGGGTGATGTGGTGCACAGTCCTTTGCTACCTTTTTGGTGTCCTGTCTTTATGTTGCAAGCATTGGAATTTCGTCTTTTCTCTCCTTTTCCTTTGATGGGTCTCTGTGTTTACTAGTCTTGCTGCCCTCCTCTGGGGGCGAGCTTTGCAGGTGTTGGTTTTCTCTGCTCCACAGGTGTTTCCTGCATCCAGTTTGCTGTCAGCTTCATCTGCTCCCTTCATGCTCTGTTGATGTGGCTGCTGGCTATTTGGCCTCTTGGGAAAGCTGAGTCTGTCTCTGGCCTCCTTCTCCTCTTCCAGGAGGCACCCTTCCTGGGAGCTCTGCTGGGGCCAAGTCTCTAGGTCTGCCCTTGGGCCATTTCACCCTCTGTTTTCTAAGCTCCGTGGGTCCCTTGCCGACGTGGGGGGTGATTCTGAGCGTGCTGTCTGACTTCAAGGCCACGGTGCTGTCCACAGGCCTCATCGACACTGAGTCTGATGGTTGTTTGGAAACTGTGCCGGGGATCCCAGTCTCCTGGGGTTGGTGAGGCTGTGTGGCCCGGTGCTGGTGGGTTTGGTGGACATTCTGCCCGCTCGGGCATCAGTGGGGCAGCAGGCTCTGGCTGTCCCTAGACCAAGGCCACCTGGGCCCTGCACAGCCTTGGCTTTCCCTCTACCTGACCCCCAGGGACTGAGACAGTCTGCAGTGTCCCACTAGACTGTGGGTTTGCCATGACTCCTTTTATTTCTGTCCATGTTTTGTGCATTTCAAAACCACAGTACTTGGTGGACGGTGACTCCTGGTTGGGCTGACCCCTGCACCATCAGGAGTGCCCCTCGTGCTAGTGATGCACTGTCCCAAGTCTGCTCGCTTTCATCTGATCTGTCTTTTTGTGATTTATGTGTTTTTCACGTTTACTTTCAACATTTCTGGGTCCTTATATGTAAAGTGCCTATTTAAGTAACGTACAGATAGATTTTTTTTTTCTCTTTTCTTTTTTTTAAAAAAACCTCAGGGGGCTGGAGTTGTGGCTCAGTAGTAGCATGCTTGTCTTGCACGCGTGGGGCACTGGGTTCAATCCTCGGCACCCCATAAATAAATAAAATAATAAAATAAAGGTATTGTATCTGTCTACAACTAAAAAAAAAGGAAGCCCAGGACTGGGCCCAGGGCGTCTGCCACTGAGTGACAGCTTCAGTCCTTATTATTTTGAGACAGGGTCTTGCCAAGTTGCCCAGGCTGTCCCTGAGCTCCAAAGCTCCTGGCTCAGCCTCCCTAGGAGCTGGGCTGCCAGGTGTGGAGCACTGTGCCTGGCCTTTGTTTTTCTTTTATCCAGTCTGACTATCTTGTCTTGGAGGTGGAGTGTCTAGTCAATTTATATTGTAATTACCCATATATTGCTTTTTCCCTGCTACTGAACTCTCCTTTTTTTTTGCCATCTTGTGGACAACGGTTGTATTGTACTGACCTGGCCACACATGTGTCAGTGCCACCCTTGGGGTGTAACAGTCATCTCTGTGGCTGTGCGGCCTCTTCCCCCGGGGTGGCTGGATCTTAAACGGTCTGCCCTTCTGGGACTGTGCAGCCTCCCCCTGTGGCTGCAGCACTTCGCCCTGGCCCCATCTCCATCCCCTCTTGCCGATTTCTGCTTCTGTCTGGGGTATTCCTCCCTGCCTGAGCCCCCTTTCAGCTTTTCTTTTGTTTTATTGTCCAATTGCATTTTTATTAAAAGGATCTGAACAATGCCCTTATTTGCCTAATGCCCTTATTTTGAGCCTTCGAATCGGGGACTGGCCGCTCTTCTTCAGCTGTGGAGGCGTGCAGGTCTCTCTGGCTGCCTGAGGGCTGTCTCTGTGCTCTCTGCTCCCACGTGCCCAGGGTGATTTTCTGGTGTTGTCCAGTGGGGGGTTGGTTGGGGTTCGGAAGCCCACGCTCCCCAGCGTTAGAGGCTCTTGGCTTCCAGCCTGTGCACCCTGTGCTCTCGTGACGACGCAGCGAGAGCATGTGCTGGGCCCTCTGGAGGTCCATCGTTGCTGCCTCTGTCCCCAAGCCTCCTCTCCTGCTGGGCCTTCTCCTGTCTGTATTCCAGCCTCCAGTCCAAGCTGAGGCTGTCATACTGTTCCTGAAACCTGCACATCTGACTCTCGATCTTTGGTGGCCTCTATGGACGCTTGTGGGACCAGAGTGTCCTGGAGACGGCTGGAACCCATGGTCTCCCGTCAGTTTTCTGGGTCACTGCCTTCCGGAAGCTTTGAGGTGGACTCCAGTAAGCCCTGGACACTGCTGGGTCCCCCAGCTGGTGTCTCGTGACCCCGTGGGACCCACAGCCTGGTTTTCCACCCCCGGGGCTGTGCTGATGTACTCTTTGTTGAGTCCGTCCTAGCCAGCGACCTGGGACTGGGGATGGACGCTTGGCTCACTTTCTGTTGTCATTTCAGCTTACTACTTCTCACTACTGCCGCAGCTGGGACTATGCACTGGCTCTGTGGCGGTGGCCATGGCCTTACCTTGGACGGAGCCCTCCTCCGCCCTGTCCCAGGTCTGTGCTCTTCCGTGCTCTGGCCCCAGGCTCCACACTGTGGATGCCATGACCTTGTCCCGGCCTTCCCCACGAGGTCAGCACTGCCCTATCCCCAGTCCCAGGGCCCGGCTGGCAGCAGCAGCAGCTTGGGGCCCGCCCCCGGCTGGTGTGTGCTGGCGTCCCGCAGCGCTCACTCAGGTCCAGCCTCCTTGCTCTGAGGACTGGGCCAGCCTCAGACCTCCAGCCTCTGTTCCCATCTCCCTCCTGGATCCAGGAGACTGGGTTTCCGTTTTGGGCTGAAGGCGCTGGTTCTTGGAGGGATGATTTGCTCCTATTGGTAACACCTGGAGACGTGGTCACAGTAGGGATAGGAGTGGAAATGCCCTTGTCCTTATGGGGGGCAGGGATGCTGCCCAATATCCTCCAGTGAACAGGAGGCTCCCCTGACCCCATCAGCAGAGAAATCTAGCCCCAAGTCTCCTAAGAAGCGTGGACGGAGGCACCTGGAAGCAGTCAGTAGGAAGAGGGCAGGAGGACCTGGCCAGGTGCTCCCGCCTGGTGGGTGTCCAGGAGGGTGGAAGTTCACCTTTTCCCTCTCAATGCTTGGATTAAGCTGCCGGTGTGAGTAAAAGAAAGGCAGCTGCTGCCCGCTCTGGAGCCCCTCAGCACACTGTGGCCACAGGGTTCTGAGCAAGCAGGGCTCCCGCAGACCCCGGGCGGAGCACCCTCATCAAAACCCTCCCCACCCTAGCACGCGCAGCCGCCTACAGAGTGAGGGGTCACCATCCCACAAGGCCAGAAGGCCACGAGGCTCAGAGAGGTAGAGAGGCCTCCCAGAGCCACACGGCCCGAAGCCAGTAGCAGAACCTGGGCATGAGCCTGCATGACATAAAGCTGCCCTCTGGGCACTGGGGCAGACGGGAGGGGGTCTGCAGGGTGCAGGAGATCACCTTGGAGATGGTGGCCAGCCTCTGCTCCACGCTGGCGAGCAGGCTGGTGGAAGTCTTGTCTTGTAGCTGTAGCTGGTGCCGGAGCTGCAGCAGGGCTGCCAGCTGGGAGCTGCTGGTGTTGGCGGCGGCTGTGGACAGGATGCCCCGCATGACCTCGGAGGCTGTGCAGCTCTGGAACAGATCAGCCAGGTGCTGTGGGGGTGAGGCTCACTGGGCTGGACGGAGGGCAGTCAGACTGGGTGGCACACTCCCCCGACAGCCACGCCTCTCCAGGCCATGCTCTATGGTCTCTGTGCTTGCCCACTGTGGGGACTGGGGGGGGGGGGAGCTCAGAGTGTGTTCACTTGAGCCCCAAGCACCTGTGGCTGGACTCTGCAGCTACAGGCCCCGCCTCCTTCCAGCCAATGGCTGTGGCCAGGCCCATTGGCCTGCGGCTCTTCTCTCTGATGGAGCCTATTCCCAGGATGACAGTCCCAGCCAGGAGGGCCCTGGGTGCTGGGGGACGCCTTCCATACTCTGAGCTGCAGACACACAGGGCAGAGCCCTACCTGAGACAGGGCCAGGAACTGGCAGGTGGCCACAGGGTCCAGGGTGCCGATGCATTCCACCATCTCTAGGCTGGCGGCAGCTGCGAGGCCCAGGAGGCCTCTGTCCAGGGCTACCTGCAGGCACTGCAGCAGCACCTCAGAGGTCTGGGCCAGGTACCTCTGGGCCAGCACCATCCTCCTCTGCAGGTAGAAAGGGCTCAGGCTCAGTGCTGTGCAGACAGAGGCCACTGGGGGGCAGCAGCAAGGCACATACCCTCAGACTCTCGCCCTTTTTGCAGTTCCCCTCGGGGGCTGCTCGGAAGGCTGGCAGGTCCCTGAGAAAGGCCTTGGCACTCTTGTTCTCTGCTTCTTGCTCTAGAGATCGGAGCCCGCTCAGCTTAGCGCCCACCTACAAAGCACACAGCAGGAGGCAGAGGGCACTGTGGATTCCTGCTGGGTCAGCAGGGGCCCCCAGGGTCACTGTAGGCCGTGGTCTGGCCTCCCACCGCCCAGAGCCTGCCTGCCCTTGTCCAAGCCTGGTTTAGTGGACTTGGGAAGGTTTTGGTCTGAGGGCCTGAGCTGATGGCCAGCTGCCACCAGGTGGGGAGGTGGCACCCAGGGAGCCCAAGCACCCTGGTCTTGGGACAGAGGCATCATGCTGGCGTGGCAGCATCAAGCTGAGGTGCCCACCTGTGCTCTGGGAGCTCAGTCTGGCCAGGAAGCAAACAGAAGGAAGGGAAGGGGACGGGCAGGTCAAGGGAGAGTGGCCGGAGAACTGGGGCTGATGGGGAGCCCTGGGTGTGTGGGGCCCAGGGTCACAGTCCTAGTGGGACACTGCAGACTGTCTCAGTCCCTGGGGGTCAGGTAGAGGGGAAAGCCGAGGCTGTGCAGGGCCCAGGTGGCCTTGGTCTAGGGACAGCCAGAGCCTGCTGCCCCACTGATGCCCGAGCGGGCAGAATGTCCACCAAACCCACCAGCACTGGGCCACACAGCCTCACCAACCCCAGGAGACTGGGATCCCCGGCACAGTTTCCAAACAACCATCAGACTCAGTGTCGATGAGGCCTGTGGACAGCACCGTGGCCTTGAAGTCAGACAGCACGCTCAGAATCACCCCCCACGTCGGCAAGGGACCCACGGAGCTTAGAAAACAGAGGGTGAAATGGCCCAAGGGCAGACCTAGAGACTTGGCCCCAGCAGAGCTCCCAGGAAGGGTGCCTCCTGGAAGAGGAGAAGGAGGCCAGAGACAGACTCAGCTTTCCCAAGAGGCCAAACAGCCAGGAGGAAGGATCAGGTAAGGCGAGACCGGGCCTGGGGTGGAGAGGTGTGTTTCATGGGGCCTTGTGGCCCCATGTGTGGGTTGATGCATCTCTGGGGACAGCCTCTGCTGGCCAGGGTGGTTAACACCATCAGAGGATGAGACGCCCACTCGGGCTCACACAGAGCACGTTCAGAGGCACCTGGGTAGGTATCATGAACACTGCTGAGTGAGGAGCCAAAGCTCCATCAGTTTACCCTTAGGATGCAGGACAAACGAGCTCGGGGATCACCCAGGCTCATGGTCTCCTGCCAGGATTTGCACTGGTGCTCAGCCTGGTGGACACAGCTGTGCTCTGGGCAGGAAGAGGTGTTCTACAGGAGCCAGTCAGCAGGGAAGCCCTGGCTTGTGCCCTGGGCTGCCATCCTGGAGGAGGAACCACCTCTGTGTGGGCTCTTGGGAGGGTACCTGGTGCATTCAGGGCCGTCACTGGGGTCCTCAGTGTGCAGGCTGTTCCCACCAAAGTACCAGCCCGGGGAAGCAGCCCTGCCCTGGGGAGTAGACCAGCCCCACTACCCCAGGGATCAGCCCTGCCCTGGGGAGCAGCCTCTCCCGGGCCCTGGGGGGGTTGAAGTGAAAGGTCCTCACAGCTCTTCTCGGAGGTGCCTGGGCCCACTGGCGCAATGGGCGCTGAGCTTTGGTTTGGCTCCCTGGGTGGTGCATGTGGGTAGAGGGCAGGGGCACTGGCCTGTGGCCTACACTGTAACTGTTACGGTGGCCAGAGGGGTGTGTGTGGGTGCTTCTGAAGCTCCCAGGGGCCTGTGTGTCACCAGACTGAGGTGGGGAGACACCAGGGCAGACCCTTCCATCATCTCACCCCCAGGTCTACTGCAGAGCCTGGACTGGGAAGCGGGATCACCTACCGAGAAGCCGTCTTCCCAGCAGAAGTAGGGACGAAGAGGGTCTGCCTGCATGGCCAGCAGGTGCAGGGCCCTCCCGGCCAGGCCCAGGAGCCGGGCACGGATCTCCACGCAGCCTGCGCTCAGTGGCTGCAGGCTCTCCAGCTGTGCCAGCACCGAGTGTGCCAGGGTGCGCTTCAGCATGAACCATTGCTTCAGGGGGAGGAGAGGCTTTGTCAGGGGGCCTCTCTGCGGCCGTCTACCTGCCCACCACACGGCGCAGCCCACCAGCCCTTAACAGGCCCTGGGAGGTGGGGTGGGGGTCTCCGGGGCTTAGGTGTGGGAAGGCCAAACAGTGTTCTTATATAAGCTTGACTGGCAGCTCACTGGAACATCAAGTTCAATTTCAGGGCTGTCTTTGGTTCATTTGTCTTTATGTCAAATTGGTTTGATTCCTATTTCATGATATCTAAGCAAAGGTAAAAAGGAAGGCTTCATATTTCCTTCCAAATATCTTGCAGATTCGATTCATTTTTCGCTTTTGCTTTTGCGGTGCTGGGGCTGCAACGGAGGCCTGAACCCCTGAGCCACACCCCAGCCTGCCGCTGGGCCTTTTTAAGTGCAGTGTGGCCCTCCACTGTCCCTCTGCAGCCCGCTGGCCACTCAGCTGGAGCCCGGCGCTATCACACCATTAGTCTCCAGACCTGGGGGACAACCCTGAGGTGGCACAGGGAGCACCTTGTCTACTTAGCCAGGTGGGCCCTCAAGTGACCAGGTGGCTGCTCTCCTCCCCATGCTGGGAGCTCACAGCTGTGCAGGGCTGGCTGGGGTCCCCACTAGAGCCAAGGGAGCCCTAGGTGTGACTAGATGGAGGCAGCCCCTGAGGGGATGTGTGCGGGGCTGCGTGGTCACCAGGCCGCTGGACGTGTAGTCGCTGGTGCTCTGCAGGTAGGTCTCCAGCAGCTTCTCCAGGGCCCGTGGCTCCAGCTGCTCCAGCCCCTCCTCCCACATAAGCTGCAGCAGGTCCAGGGACCCCTCCGCCAGGCTGAGCTTGTGGCGGGCCAGCTTCCTCATCAGAGGGGTGTTGGTGTTCTGCAGCTGACAGAGCCAGGCGGGCGTCAGGGCACTGGGCACTTTCCGTGCACCCAAGCCCACGCTTCAACAGTGCTAAGGGGCAGAACGAAGCTGTGAGCATCTCAAGTGTGACATGCACCCTCAAACCACCACCACCGAGGCCACAAAGGTGCCCTTCCATGTCCCTGGCCCTGGCCACTCCACATGCCACTGCCTCCGGAGCCTCCCTCCTAGGCAACCACTGGGGCTTTCAGTGAGCTGCCTGTGCCCCATCCAGTGTGAGGGGACCACAGGGCTTCACCCTCTGGCCCATCTTGGTGCGGCTGTTCTAGGTCTCTCCATGCTGTGGCCGCATGCTTATTACTTTCCGAGTCACTTGACCCCACTGTGTGGGCTACTAGAACCCAGGTGCCCTGAGCACGGCACACCAGTGTTCCTCTGGATGGAGGGCAAGCCTGGGGTGGGGTGCCAGGCCACCCCGCAGCCCAAGTTTCACTCCTCTCAGGACTTCCAAGGGCCTTCCAAAGCACTCCTACAGCTCCCATTCTCACGGCCTGAGGGCTCCAGCCTCCCCACACTCCTGCCACCACTGGGGTAGTCAGCTTTGAAACGCCACCATCCTCACAGGTGCAGGGGCTCTCACCATGATGACCTGATGACTGATGATGCTTGTCTTCCATGAGCTTATTCATCATCTATACAGTCCCTTAGAGGAGATGTCTAAATTGTTCAAATATCTCCCTTTTTTTGTGATGCTGGGGTTTGAACCCAGGGCCTTGTGCCTGAGAGGCAAGCACTTTACCATCTGAGCTATATCCCCAGCCCTATTTTCACTTGTTTTTGATTGGGCTACATGTTTTCTTAATTAGCTTTTGAAAGTTCTTCATATATTCTGGATATGCTTTGCAAATATTCCACTCCTGCCCCATCTGTGGCTTCTCTTTTCATCATTCTCTTAACAGTATCTTTTGAAGAAAAGTCCAGTTTTTCAATTTATTCTTTTATGAATCATGCTTTGGGTGTCAAATAAAAGAAATCTTCAATCAGGTGTGGCAGTGCACACTTGTAATCCTAGGACCTCAGGAGGCTGAGACTGGAGGATCACAAATTTGAGGCTGGCAACTTAGGGAAACCCTCAGCAACTTAGTGAGAACCTGTCCCAAAATTTAAAAAAAAAAAAAAAAAAAAAATATATATATATATATATATATGTGTGTGTGTGTGTGTGTGTGTGTGTGTGTGTGTGTGTGTGTGTGACTGGGGTTGTGATTGAGTGGTTAAAGTGCATCTAGGTTCAATACCTAGTATCCCCCCCAAAAAAGTGTGCCAAATCTGAGGCCACAGAGGTGTTTTCTGTGTTCTTCTAGATGTTTTATAACTTTAGGTCTTCTGCCTAGGACCACAAGCCATTTTGAGCTGACTTTTACATGCAGTATGAGGTAGGACTTGGACTTCCTCTTTCTGGACATATGCTTCCAGTTATTCTAGCACCATTTAAACAGTGTCCTTCCTGCTGTGGACAGCTTGGGCTCCTCTGTTGGGAGCCAGTCCCTGATGTATGTGTGTGCCTGCTTCTGGGCTGCGCCAGATTGATCTGTTGGCCTGCTCTTACTCTAAAAATATACTCTCAATTCCTGTAACTCTATAACAGGACTTAAAATCAAGTAGCATTAGATGTCTAATACTGTTCTTTTCCAAAGTTGTGTTGGCTGTGTAAGGCCTTTTGCATTCCCATATGAAATTTAATTTCATTCTATTTCTATTAAAAATCCTGCAGATAATGTAGGGAGAATTGACATCCTAACAATTAACTGTTCTGATCCATGAACCATATGGTTCTTCATTCACTTAGGTCTTTTAATTTTTCTCAACAATGCTTTGTAGTTCTTACGGTACAAATTTTCACATTTTGGGGGTAAAATTTCATTTTTTAATGCTACCATAAATGATACTATTTTTGAATTTTTACTATCTGATTGATAGTTCCTAGTTCACAGAAATATACGATTGATTTTTGCATATTGTTCTTCTGTCTTGTGACCTGATTAAACTCATTGGTTAGCTTTAACTTAATTTGCTTATGAGCTTTAATTTAGCTTTACTAGTAGCTTTAATGTTTAATCAGTACATTGCAAATAATTTTCTATACCATCATGTTACTGTCAAGCTTCTTCCTACCCAAGCTGGATCCTTTTACTGTCTTTTTCTTGACTTATTGCATTGGCTAGAATTTCCTAAATAATGTTGGATAAAAGTGGTACAAAGATACTTCCTTGCATTCGTCCTAATTAAAAGAAGGAAACATTCAGTCTTGTCAATAAGGATGACTTTAGCTATAGTTTGTTAATAGATACCTTTCCTTGGGTTGAGGAAATGTCCCTCTTCTGTATATGGATTTTTGTGTGTATGTGTGTTGTGGGGGTACCTTGGATTGAACTCAGGGGCACTTGACCACTGAGCCACATCCCCAGCCCAAGTTTGTATTTTATTTAGAGTCTTACTGAGCTGCTTAGTGCCTCGCTTTTCTTAAGGCTGGCTTTGAACTCGCCATCCTCCTGCCTCAGCCTCCTGAGCTGCTGGGATTACGGGCGTGCTCCACAGCGCCTGGCTTTGTCAAACAATATTCCTGCATCATATGGTTTTTATTTATTGGGTCAAAAAATATGCTGAACCACATTTTTTAAATGTAAAATTATTCCTGAGATAACCCTAACTTGGTTATGATGTATTACCTTTTTTATATGTTGTTGGATTTAATTTTCTAGATTTTTGTTTAGGATTTTTTGTACTTTTATTCATGAGAAATATCGATTTTGTTGTTGTTGTTGTTGTTGTTGTTTGCAATGTCTTTGTCCTATTTTGGAATCAGGGCAATAGTAGACTCATAGAAAAGTTGGGATATATGCCCTCTTTTTCTACTTTCTGGAAGGATCTGTGCAGAGCTGGTATTATTTTTCTTGCATATTTGGTAGAATTCATCGTAAAGTCACCTGAGCCTGGCTTCTCCTCTGTGAGAGTACTCCCAATCCAGAGTAGATTCCTGGGCACAGAGCTGTAAGTCACCTCTTTCCTCCAGGGACTTGGTGGGTCATGCTTTAAAGGAGTCTGCTCACCTGAGTTGCAAGTTCATGACGTTCCCTTTCTATGCTTTCACTCTCTGTGGAGTCTGTGGCAACGTTGCCTCCTTTTTGATATTAGCTACATATGTCCTTTCTTTTTTGTCTGATCAAGTTTGACTAGAAGGTATTAACTTATTGGTCCTTCAAAGAACCAGCTTTGGCTTTGTAGGCTTCCTCTTTTCTGATTTCTAATTCACTGATTTCCACTCTGACCTTTTAATTTCTATTCTTCTACTCATTTGGGTTTAGTTTGCTCTTTACTTTTTAAGGTGGAGAGTGGACTGAGATCTGATCTTTTTTCTTTTTTCAGGTGCTTACTGCTGCAAACCCCAGGTCCCTGCCCAGGACTGCGCCAGAAACATCTTTGCAATGATGGACATTTTTTCCTTGAATTCAAACACTTTCCCTTTTGATTTCTTCTGTGGCCCATAGCTGTGTGAGTGTATGCTTTTAAATTTCTGACTATTTGGGGCTTCCCACATATATAGCTTTTGATTTTTTGAATTGAGGTAAAAAGTATCTGACATAAAATCAACCATTTTAAAGTGTAGAATCAGGGGCAACCACACGGTGCAAGCTTCAGCTCTTGTTGCTGAACATGTTCATCCCTCCTGGGAAAGGCCTTGTCTACCAGGTCAGCCTTCACCTTCCTCACTGCACCCCCACACACCCCCTAGTCTGCTTCCAGTATCTGTGGATCCATCCATTTCAATTTTAACTCCATTATGGTGCCAGTGCATGCTTTGTCTGACTTAAATCCTTTGACTTCATTAAGACTTGTTTTATGGTACAGAATACAGTCTGTGTTGAAGGTTCTTTGGGCACATGAGAGAAGGTCATCCACTGTCGTTGGGTGGGACACTTTATAAAAAGCTATCAGAGCCTATTGACTGCCTGGTTCAGATCCTCCAGTCCTTTGCTCATTTTCTTCCTACTCATTCCACTAATAATTGAGAGGAAATTGAAAATTTTCACCATAATTGTAGATTTGTCTCTGTCTTCATTATAATTTTAAAAAATCAGGTTTTACTTAATCTTTTTAGAAAATCAGCCACTTTGGAAAGTAGTATGGAGATTCCTCAAAAAATTTGGAATGGAACTCGCATATGACCCAGCTATCCTATCCCCCTCCTTGGTATTTATCCAAAAGAGTCACTATAGTGACACTACATTCTCACGTTTATTCAGTGCCGTCCACAATCACCAAGTTAGGGAACCTCAGTGCCCACCTCCATGGGCTAATAAAATGTGGTGCATATACACAGTGGAATTCTATCAGCTAAATAGAAGAATGAAATCATGGCATTTGCTGGCAAATGGATGGAACTCAGCAGATCCGAAAAGTTGAGAGTCAAATGTGAAAGCTAGAGAAAAGGAATTTAAATAAAAGGAGGAGGAATCTCGTGAAAACAGGAGGAGGAAGAGTGGAGTAGGGAGTGGGGGTTGAGGGGGGAGACAGGAGGGACAGCAGGAGGCCACTGGCCCAATGAGGCTGTGTGTGGACATGTGGACACATCACAGTGGATGCCCTTTATGCCTAACCCTAATGCACCAATTTAGGAACCATAAATAAAGGGAAGGAAGACCAGAGAGCAGAGGGGGACAGGTAGGAGGAGGGGAAGGGGAAGTGCTGGGGACCCTGGAGTAGGTCACCTTTGGTGTGTTCCTGCCAGGCACACAAGTGTCTGGAGAGCCAGGTCCTCCTGCCTAGTCTCGTGCAGGGCAGGGGAGCAGCTTCCCCGGACCCACTTATCTGACCAGTTGTGGCCACCCCACTTTTCCTGGGTCAGTGCTGGCTTGAGATACTTCCCACCCTCTCTGTCCTTGGGTCCATGTGCTTTCTGGCAGGTGTGCAGTGGTTTTGCTTCCTTACATGACCTGGCCACTGCTCAGGGCACGCCCTCTCTGCCCTCGCCCAGTACCCCAGGCTGCTGCCGTTTCTCAGGGGGCTGCAGAGAGCAGGCACTGCTTCTGCCCTGTTCCTACAATCCTCCAGGCCGCTCTGCCCAAGCTTGAGCAACTGTGCTGACCAGGCTCAGCTGCACATGCTGGGCACCTGACCACCTAGGTGCAGCACTCTCCTTCCTTGGGCTCCATCCCACAGGGTCTGGTTGCCTGCTTCTCAGCTCTCAGCTCTGCCACCTGGACTTGGGTAGCCGTCCCCACTGGGGCTTCCTGCCATGGCTGTGGCAGGCTTGGACTCTGGCTCAGGGCTGTGGTTTGCCGTGTTAATGCTCAGCGTTCTGGCAGTGCAGGCCTCATGGGTTCTGTCTGTGTTCTGGTTGTGTAATGAGAGTGTGAACCTGGTCATGGCTGCTCCTCACACAGAAGCATAGGGCAGCGAGCATGCAGATGGCCGGCGGTGCTCACAGAGCCCGGCCACTCACCTCTTGAAGGGCCAGCAAACCTCGGATCCTATGAAACAGCTCTTCCTCTGCAGCCACGGCTTTCTGGATCAGGTCGTGCGCTTCCAAGTAATGTGTGACTTTTTGTTCTCTATCTGTCTCATTTTGGGCACAAAACCTTTACAAGACATGAAGGTGGAATTAGGAACAGACAGGTTACACGTGCAGCTCTGGTACCCACGAGTGTGGAGTGCTCCATCTCTGCGTCGGCACCGGGGGCACTGTAATGACACACTTCCATGTGAAGCGTCCTCAGAATCTTTCAAAGCTAAGGTGAGCTGCTGGAATGATGTGGCCTGCGGTCTGACCCTCTGCCTACAAACCAGGGGTCTGCCCAGGAGACGTCTGGGGAGCATCCCACAGCACCAGGAAAGGTGATCAGTTGTCCCCCACAGCACCTGCACAGCACTTGCATGGGGTGGACACGAGGGCATCCAAGGCTGGTGGAGCATCCACCCAGGCCTTGCTGGAGGAGTGGGTCCTGCCCTGGGAACGGGGTGTGAACACACTGGAGTCTGTGGAGGTGTGCATGTCTGCAGGGTGCCCCACCTGGGTGGGACAGGAGCAGGAGGAGAGCAAAGTGTGACTCCAGACAGGTGGGCCAGGGCAGGGGGAGGAGCTGCCCAGCACCCCATGGGACTGCAGGGAGAGGGACAGGGATGAATGAGGGCTCAGGAGGGAGGCAGTGGATATCCTCCATGAAGAGGCAAAGGCTGTGGCTGGGCCTGCTGTGGGCAGCAAGGCCCTGGGGTGCTCCACCACAGGTGGAATTGGGAACAAGGCCCTCACCTCCTTATCTTTGCACGCTGTAGCTTTATATTGACACAATTCTCCTCATAGCCACACTTAATAAAGTCTTCTTCAATTTTCAGCAGTTGATCATCCATCTCCTTGAACAAAACCCAGCAGTCAGGAAGTTTGCTGTGCTCTGAGTTCTGGGTGATTTGGATCTGAAGGTTCATGATCCTGCAGGGACAGAGGGGGCTCATGCATCTGCAGGGACAGAGGGGGCTCACGATCCTACAGGAACAGAGGAGGCTCATGCTCCTGTGGGGACAGAAGGAGCTCATGCTCCTGTGGGTACAGAGGGGGCTCATGCACCTGTGGGGACAGAGCGGGTTCATGGCATCTGCAGGGAGAGAGGGGGCTCATGCTCCTACAGGGTCAGAGGGGGCTCATGATCCTGCGGGGATAGAGGGGGATCATGCTCCTGAGAGGACAAAGGGGGCTCATGCATGTGTGGGTACAAAGGGGGTTCATGCTTCTGAGGGGACAGAGGGGGCTCATGCTCCTGTGGGGACATAGTTCTGTCCAGGTATTTGGCTTTGAGGTTTCTGTCTAGAATCAAAAGCCCAGGACCGTGGAGATGCTCTCACTCTCCAGTGTCTGCACAGGGAGACTTGGTCAAACACCTTCAGCCTTTCTCACACACTGCAAGTCATGCAGTCCCATTCCTGGGTCAGACACAATGAAGTGAGACTAACAGTCCTGCTTCAGACATGATATCTATTTGGCAACTAAAAACATGTCCCTAAGTCACTTAGAAGTTAACAGAACACCATTGCCAAAGGTCTCAGACTAGACTGAAGGGACACTGCCAGTGGGACTCAGGTGCATGCACAGGACAGCTGCGGGCGGCTCCTTCTGCTGCAGTGAGCACTGCACGGAGAGCAAGCAGAAGCAGATAAAACCAAGAGCATCCACACTGCTGTGGTCCGTGAGTCAGAAGCCGCGGCTTCTCACAGAGACCCAGTAAGTGGAGCCCATGATTCTGCTCAGAGACAGAGGGAGGCTCCAGTCGCCCACCACCACTGGCTGAGCCTGAGAGAGGCTTCTGGGGCAGGGAGAAGCCCACGCCCAAGCTGGAGGGAGCACCCCTGCGTACTCTGCCCACAGCACCTCCCCAAGCCAGGCTGCGGCCCTGAGCAAGCAGAACCCAGGGACCTTGAGATCCTGGAGAGTGTAGAAAGGGATTGTGGCCCAGGCAGGAAGGGAGCCAGTGGCCTCGTGGGAGCTGGCATTCTACCTGGCTTCCAGGTCCATGGTGAAGCACTTCAGTGTGTGCACTCGGTTAGGCCTGTCTTTCTGGAGGTTGCTGAAGGCATCTATGAGCTTCTTATATAGTCGGCAAGCCTGGGGACAAGCAGCCATGGTGTCACTGTGCTGCTCAGCAGGGCCAGGGACCGAGCCGCCCCTCGCCGGGCACCAAGGCTGCTGCACCCTGCATCTTCTCACCGCAGCTTCTCTCCCATTGTCTTCTGAGGACAAGACGGCGTCGGCCAGAGTCAGGGTCAAATTGTACCAAAACTCCTCACATCCGCCCAGGCACTGGGCCTTCTCGATCATCCTCTTAGCTTGTCCATGGTTCTTCTCCTGGTGGGCCAGCTGGGCCAGGAGTAACAGGCACTGTGATTCTGCACAAGGATCATTGAGCTCCTAAGGACACAGACGTATGGAGAGAGGAGAAAGTGTGGGTGGGCTTGGGTGGCCCTGGGACTTCTCTGGCAGCTGGAGATGAGGCCCTACCTTTGCCCTTGGAGTAGGACCTCTGTATGTGTTAAAACCTAGCTCAAGGGCTTGGGGACTGTCACAGCCCTGCAAAGCTGAGGACCAAATCCTGTTCCCTGAAGTGCTTTCCAGAGTGACTCCTGCCTGCCAACAGAGGTGGTCACTACCTGGCCTGGTTGCCTCCCAGCCTGGACAAGAGCCCATGGAGAGCTGCAGGTGCCTCTCCTGCAGGACTTCGTCCGTCTGCTGTGGGTTCCCCGCTGAGGATCATTGTCCTGCTGCCCTGAGGTCTGGAGCCTTCTCGTGGAGGTGCTTTGGGCCTGCTTCCCACGCATGCCTACCTCTTGCTCTAGCATCACTTAGTTTGGGTACCTGATGGATACCACCTGGCCCCCGAGGCTCAGATGTGAGTGTGGACCAGAGGGGCTCTCGGAGAGGAGGTGTGTAGGGTGCTATCTGGGCAGAGAATGCCAGCTCCCTGAGACTCCTGGGCAGCTGCTGGACCCTGCCTGACCCTCCTCTTTTCAGGTTCCTGCTTGGGGAGAGGGCTCTGAGTTTAGGCCTGGACATTCCTCAGTGTCCAGAAAGGCTCAGGCAGCTCAGAGGCCAGCCTTGCCCTCACTGCCCCGTGGGCCTGCCGACCGCCTGGTAAATGCCAGAAAGGAGGGAGATTTATGGTAAGAACAGGAGGGAGAATCCAGTGGGGACAGCACCTGGACATCAGCACCCCTTCAGCAGAGCAGGAAGGCTGCGTCCCCTGGTGCTGGGCAGCACTTTCTGAGAAGTGTGAAGTCCTGTGCAGCTTGGAGGAGACAGGAGCTGCACACACCTGTCCTCTGACACCCCCCACCTGTTCCCCGCCTGACACCCTCCACCTGTCCCCTGCCTGACACCCCCACCTGTCCCCTGACAACCCCCACC
>NW_026000206.1:12811692-12826952 GCF_001458135.2 Marmota marmota marmota
ACACCCCTACCACCTGTCCCCTGCCAGACACCCCCCACTTGTTCCCTGCCTGACACCCCCCACCTGTCCCCTGCCTGATACCCCCTACCTGTTCCCTGCCAGACACCCCCCCACCTGTCCCCTGTCTGACACCCCCACCTATCCCCTGCCAGATACCCCCTCACCTGTCCCCTGCCTCACACCCCCACACACCTGTCTCCTGCCTGACACCCCCACATACCTGTCCCCTTCCTCACACCCCCACACATCTGTCCTGACACCCACACACCTGTTCCCCTGCCCGACACCCCCACAACCTTTACCCTGCCTGACATCCCCACAAGCTGTTCCCTCCTGGCACCCCACACACCTGTCCCTTCCTGACACCCCACACACCTGTCCCCTCCTGATACCCCACACACCTGTCCCCTCCGGACACCCCACACACCTCTCCCCTCCTGACACCCCACACATCTGTCCTAACTATATGAGATGGAACCCGAGCCTGACAAGGCTTTCTTGGTGTCATTACATCTAAGTACTCTCTTCTGGAATTCTTCAAAACAAGTGACAGGCGGTCTGCTTCTGGGGCTTCATCCCAACCTACAGTCAGGTGGAAGGTGGGCCCACTCAGCTGCAGGGGAGTACCAGTGGGTTCCCCCAGCCTGACTTGGACAGGGCAGCTGTCTGTGGGAGCAGCACCAGGAGCACAGAAGAGACCCATTGCATCCAGAGCAGGAGGCTGCCAGGGTTGAGCCCCAAGGGCCACTTCTGGCTGCTTGGAGCAAAGCAGGGTGTCTCCACACACACAGTAGAGAGGAGCACGGGGTTCCTGAGCTTGGGGAGATGAGCTGTGCAGCCTGTTGGGAGACTGATTGGAGCCCTTCCAAGGGGCCCCCTAGGGACTCCAGCAAGGCCACAGAAGCTGGGCAGCCCAGACCCTGTGAGGACACAATTAAGCAAGGCAAGACTGGACCACAACCGCCAGGGCCAAGCGGCCCTGAATGAAGTCAGCCTTCTGGAACAAAGATGCTCCCTGGCAGGAGACACCATCCAGGGCTCCCCCTGCACAGCCTGAGAAGTGAAGAAGAGTTATGTAGCCACAGAAACCCAGGGAAGAGCAAGAGGGGCAGCAGAACAAACAGGAGAGACCAGAAACAGGGACTTTCACACACTGCCATCAGTGCACTAAAGAAAGTTGCAGGAAGACAGGCAAGGGACAGAAAAGAGCCTTCCCCAGAGAAGGGGTCCCGTGAGGCGTGGTGTGGGTCTTCCTCCACAGAAAGACACAAAACCAGCCTCAGAGGGGACAGGCCTACGTCCCAGCCAGAAGCATCTCACCTGTGCAGGTGGAGGGAGCTGCCTCAGATGGCCACAGCTGGGGGCTCCTTACCTGGAAAGCCAGGTAAGCCTCTGACAGGAGCAGCCGTGCAGGCTGGTACAGGTTCATTTCCAGCAGAGCCTCGGCCTTGAGCAGCCACAGCTGGGGGTAGGACGTTCCATCCAGACCCCTCCCGGTCTCTCCGTTTATCTTCAGAATCTGTAAGACACCACAGTACTGAACCCCACTGACACACCCTGGCCAACGAGGCATAGAGGCCAGTTGAAGCCACAGGTGCACAAAGGCCATGCTCTGTGGGGCTTCTCCAGCACCGGCCCTTGGGGCGCTCGCGGTCCCCCTGTGCTCAGAGCCCAGGTCTCTGGGCGCTGCCTGTTTCTCTGACAAGTGCTGCCACCTGGACCTCTGTCTCGTCTTACTTTCTCCCTCAAGCCCACCCAAATCCACCACTGGCTGGGAGGCTCTGTACCCCAGGGCCCAGGCACCCTCCTCAAGTGCTGACCCTGGTTCTGAGGAGTGCCCCAGCCTGGCATTCCTCGGAACCAGGGTTCTTGACGCAAGAGCTGCTGTTTGGGAATGTGACTTTCCCTCCTGGGCAAAGCTATGGGATGAGCCGGATGGTCTGGGGGGAGCCGGTAGTCAGACAGCGGTCCTTGAGGGGCCAGCTGGCTGCAGGGGCTTCCCAAGGATGTGCTCTGCTCCAGGGGAGTCCCTTCTCCCTGCCTGCTCTCATTTGCTGCCGGGGCCCCTGGCAGACTTGCTCCATGGTGGCCTGGGTGCACATGAACCTTGTCTTCCCTGAGGACCTGCAGGGTTCCAGGGAGGATCACGTTCCATTAGGTCTCTGGGTTTCCACAGGAGTTCACGCCGTAAGCACTTAACTAAATTCTGGCTCTCTGGTGCCCTCCATAGGCAGGACAGCGGCCAGGTCACCAGCACACTGGGCTTCGCACTTGGTTACCTTGTCTTGGGCTATGAGTGGCTTCACCTCTTCTGGGTGGCTTGGAGCCTCAGGCTCAGTCAGCACTGGCAGGCTTTCTTCCAGGACGGGCTCCTTGTTCTCCTTTCTCAATGCGATCTCCTTCCTGCAGCTGCTGGGAGATGAACATGTAGCAGGTGAAGTGCGGTGACCACTTTCACGGCAACAGCCACTTTCATCAGTACCCGAGAGGTGATCGCAACGGCCACAAGAAGCTGTAGTCCACACTTTTAAAGAGACTAAAAATGTCCCTGGGATTTGGCCACAGTCTGGCCCCCAAACTCGTGTCTTGGGCTTGTTTTCTCCACAAAACAACGACACCTCCTGATGTAGAGGTCTAATAGCAGACCCCAGTCTCTACACACCCAAAGCAGATCTCCCGCCACCCCGGGCAGAAAGACTACGCTCCCCGGGGCTCAGCACCCACAGGGAGCACCTGGGCGGCCTCCTGCTACTCACTACCAGCCCCCGGCATGGCATGTCCAGAGCTGTCCTTCAGAAAATGGACTAGCCTTCAAGAGCTCAGCCCAGGCCTGCCCAACCTCTCAGCCCACACAGGTCCCTTCCTTCAGGACCTTTGACACTTCCCAGTCGTCCAGGAGTCTCCTGACCACCTGCGCCTAGAGTGGGGTCCCCCACCTCTGGCATCACTGAGCAGAGCACACCTCACCCTGTTCCACAGCCCCCGCTTTGTCCTGCATGAAATCATATACAGCAGGTGCTGGCCAGTGAGCCCACCGCAGAGGGGAGGGGCTGCCCCACCTAGGGCTTCCGCAGCTGAGACCTCAAAGTCAGCAGGGGACTGTGAGATGCTGAGCCAGGACCAGCCCTGGGACACCCCCACATTTCTGGAGGCTTGGCAGCTCGCAGAGGCCAGTCAGGCCGGGACAAACGGATCATGTAGCTCGAGAATGCAAAAGTGATGTTGGACACGGACACTTGTCACCGTGGGCTGCAGAGTGAAAGGTGCGGACAGCATGATTCCCTCAAGGAAAACAGTGTGAGTTTTATATCATGGGGAAAGTGTGTTTTATGCTGATGAGGTACATCACCAGAACCATGTATCATCGCAGGAAAAGAGCGACTCCCCAGGGATGTCTGGATCCTGGTGGGTCCAGCTGTGGGACAGCTGACCTCTGCAGACCTCTAGAGCCTGGAGTGACAGGGCTGGCACCCATGCTGGTGCTTTCCCAGGCCCTCCCGAGCGTCCACCTGACTTCTGCGTGCACACCCCCCCCGGCTGTCCCGGTAGGTGCTGCCCACCAGGACTTCCAGGTCATATGGCTGCCTGAAGTCCCCTGCCTGGCCCTTCTCTGTAGGGGAGCTCTGGCCCTGGCTGTACAAGCCCCCAGGAGTGAGTGCCCCACTGCATGGGAGTCGCACGCACCTGGCCTGCTCCATGTCACTGATGTACGTCTGCCCGACCACCGCCTCGTGGTGGGCAGCCGCTGCGGTCAACCTCAGGTCCCAGCACACTCGGGCAAGCCTGGGGGCAGACGGATGGGAGAAGAGACAGTTACACAGGCTGCAGTCAGTGGGGGCAGGCAGCCCTTGGGCTAAGTGAACCTTGTGATCTGGTGGATGGAGAAGATGCAGATGCTTTGATAATGTTTTCAATAATTTTTAAAGCTAAGCAAAATTACCAGGGGAAAAACTGTCAAAGCTCAGTCACTTGCTCACACATTATCTTCCCTGTGTCATTTTCCACCACTGTCACCTTCTGAAGGAAGGCCAGGCACAGAGGTGCGACAGAAAGCTGTCTCTTTAAAACACTCTCCAGTGGAAGTGACTGCAGCCTTTGGCAGAGAGGAGAGAGCGTCCAGGCCTCCACCCCATCGCCATGTCTGTCCCGTCCTCCCTCTCCTGCTCCTGGAGGGCACAGGGCCCCCCACCCCTAGTGTGCGCTTCCTTAGCATCACGTGGAAATCTCATTCCACCATTTTTACGTCAAGTGTCTTGACATGCCTAGATTACAAACCTCGGGATTCATTGTTTACACAAACACCCCAGCCTTAGAATTCACATTTCAAAAGATTGTTTCTGCATTGCTTTGGGCACGTGTTCAGCCTGGCCACTTCAGTGTGGCCAGCTTCCCTGGAGGCACAGAAGGCAGATGCACCCACCGAAGGTGGTAGAGGTCTGCCAGGCTCTTGCTTTGCACCACTGCATCTGCGATGAGGACGCCCAGCTGCAGGAGCGGGATGGTGAGCTCATGCAGAGACATCTTCTGCAGGGCCTTGACCAGGAGGTCCAGGTAGTACAGAGTGTACGTCTGCAGAAACACAGCGAGCACGGTCACAGGCGGGGAGCAGTGGCAGCCTCCCTCCTGGGGCCGAGCAGGGGCCTGGCACGCAGGGTCAGCAGGTCCTACCTTCTCCTTCTTTTTATTTTTTATTTTTTTTTAAATTTTTTTATTGTGGGTTGTTCAAAACATTACAAATTTCTTGACATATCATATTCCACACTTTGATTCAAGTGGGTTATGAACTCCCACCTTCACCCCATACACAGATTGCAGAATCACATCAGTTACACATCCATTGATTTACAAATTGCCATCCTAGTGTCTGTTGTGCTCCGCTGCCTTTCCCATCCTCCACCCTCCCCCCTCCCCACCTCTCCCCTCCCCTCCCCTCCTCTCTCTCTACCCCCTCCACTGTATAACCCTGAGGGTCTCCTTCCATTACCATGCAATTTCCCTTCTCTCTCCCTTTCCCTCCCACCTCTCATCCCTGTTAAATGTTAATCTTCTTCTCCTGCTCTTCGTCCCTACTCTGTTCTTAGTTACTCTCCTTATATCAAAGAAGACATTTGGCATTTGTTTTTTAGGGATTGGCTAGCTTCACTTAGCATAATCTGCTCTAATGCCATCCATTTCCCTGTAAATTCTATGATTTTGTCATTTTTTAATGCAGAGTAATACTCCATTGTGTATAAATGCCACATTTTTTTTATCCATTCGTCTATTGAAGGGCATCTAGGTTGGTTCCACAGTCTTGCTATTGTGAATTGTGCTGCTATGAACATCGATGTAGCAGTGTCCCTGTAGCATGCTCTTTTTAGGTCTTTAGGGAATAGACCAAGAAGGGGAATAGCTGGGTCAAATGGTGGCTCCATTCCCAGCTTTCCAAGAAATCTCCATACTGCTTTCCAAATTGGCTGCACCAATTTGCAGTCCCACCAGCAATGTACAAGTGTACCCTTTTCCCCACATCCTCGCCAGCACTTGTTGTTGTTTGACTTCATAATGGCTGCCAATCTTACTGGAGTGAGATGGTATCTTAGGGTGGTTTTGATTTGCATTTCTCTGACAGCTAGAGATGGTGAGCATTTTTTCATGTACTTGTTGATTGACTGTATGTCCTCCTCTGAGAAGTGTCTGTTCAGGTCCTTGGCCCATTTGTTGATTGGGTTGTTTGTTCTCTTATTGTCTAATTTTTTGAGTTCTTTGTATACTCTGGATATTAGGGCTCTATCTGAAGTGTGAGGAGTAAAGATTTGTTCCCAGGGTGTAGGCTCCCTATTTACCTCTCTTATTGTTTCTTTTGCTGAGAAAAAACTTTTTAGTTTGAGTAAGTCCCATTTGTTGATTCTAGTTATTAACTTTTGTGCTATGGGTGTCCTATTGAGGAATTTGGAGCCCGACCCCACAGTATGTAGATCGTAGCCAACTTTTTCTTCTATCAGACGGCGTGTCTCTGATTTGATATCAAGCTCCTTGATCCATTTTGAATTAACTTTTGTGCATGGCGAGAGAAAGGGATTCAGTTTCATTTTGTTGCATATGGATTTCCAGTTTTCCCAGCACCATTTGTTGAAGATGCTATCCTTCCTCCATTGCATGCTTTTAGCCCCTTTATCAAATATAAGATAGTTGTAGTTTTGTGGATTGGTTTCTGTGTCCTCTATTCTGTACCATTGGTCCACCCGCCTGTTTTGGTACCAGTACCATGCTGTTTTTGTTACTATTGCTCTGTAGTATAGTTTGAAGTCTGGTATCGCTATACCGCCTGATTCACACTTCCTGCTTAGCATTGTTTTTGCTATTCTGGGTCTTTTATTTTTCCATATGAATTTCATGATTGCTTTCTCTATTTCTACAAGAAATGCCGTTGGGATTTTGATTGGCATTGCATTAAACCTATAGAGAACTTTTGGTAATATCGCCATTTTGATGATGTTAGTTCTGCCTATCCATGAACAGGGTATATTTTTCCATCTTCTAAGATCTTCTTCTATTTCTCTCTTTAGGGTTCTGTAGTTTTCATTGTATAAGTCTTTCACCTCTTTTGTTAGGTTGATTCCCAAGTATTTTATTTTTTTTGAAGATATTGTGAATGGAGTGGTTGTCCTCATTTCCATTTCAGAGGATTTGTCGCTGATATACAGGAATGCCTTTGATTTATGCGTGTTGATTTTATATCCTGCCACTTTGCTGAATTCATTTATTAGCTCTAATAGTTTCTTTGTAGAGCCTTTTGGGTCTGCTAGGTATAGAATCATATCATCTGCAAATAGTGATAATTTAAGTTCTTCTTTTCCTATTTTGATGCCTTTAATTTCTTTCGTCTGTCTAATTGCTCTGGCCAGTGTTTCGAGAACTATGTTGAACAGAAGTGGAGAGAGAGGGCATCCCTGTCTTGTTCCAGATTTTAGAGGGAATGCCTTCAGTTTTTCTCCATTCAGAATGATGCTAGCCTGAGGCTTAGCATAGATTGCTTTTACAATATTGAGGTATGTTCCTGTTATCCCTAGTTTTTCTAGAGTTTTGAACATAAAGGGATGCTGTACTTTGTCGAATGCTTTTTCCGCATCTATCGAGATGATCATATGGTTCTTATTTTTAAGTCTATTGATGTGGTGAATAACATTTATTGATTTCCGTATATTGAACCAGCCTTGCATCCCAGGGATGAATCCTACTTGATCATGGTGTACAATTTTTTTGATATGTTTTTGTATCCGATTCGCCAGAATTTTATTGAGGATTTTTGCATCTAGGTTCATTAGAGATATTGGTCTGTAGTTTTCTTTCTTTGAAGTGTCTTTGTCTGGTTTAGGTATCAGGGTGATGTTGGCCTCGTAGAATGAATTTGGAAGTTCTCCCTCTTTTTCTATTTCCTGAAGTAGCTTGAAAAGTATTGGTATTAGTTCCTCTTTAAAGGTTTTGTAAAACTCTGCTGTATACCCATCCGGTCCTGGGCTTTTCTTAGTTGGTAGTCTTTTGATGGTTTCTTCTATTTCCTCAATTGATATTGGTCTGTTTAGGTTGTCTATATCCTCCTGACTCAATCTGGGCAGATCATATGACTTAAGAAATTTATCTATGCCTTCACTATCTTCTAATTTATTGGAGTATAAGGATTCAAAATAGTTTTTGATTATCTTCTGTATTTCTGAAGTGTCTGTTGTGATATTGCCTTTTTCATCCCGTATGCTAGTAATTTGAGTTCTCTCTCTTCTTCTCTTCGCTAGCATCGCTAAGGGTCTGTCGATTTTGTTTATTTTTTCAAAGAACCAACTTTTAGTTTTGTCAATTTTTTCAATTGTTTCTTTTGTTTCGATTTCATTAATTTCAGCTCTGATTTTAATTATTTCTTGCCTTCTACTTCTTTTGCTGTTGTTTTGCTCTTCTTTTTCAAGGATTTTGAGATGAAGTATGAGATCATTTATTTGTTGGTTTTTTCTTTTTTTAAGGAATGAACTCCAAGCAATGAATTTTCCTCTTAGAACTGCTTTCAATGTGTCCCATAGATTCCGATATGTTGTGTCTGTGTTTTCATTTATCTCTAAGAATTTTTTAATTTCCTCCTTGATGTCTTCTATAACCCATTGATCATTCAGTAACCTATTGTTCATTCTCCAAGTGATGTATGCTTTTTCCTTCCTTCTTTTATCGTTGATTTTCAGTTTCATTCCATTATGATCAGATAAGATGCATGGTATTATCTCTACTCCTTTATATTGTCTAAGAGTTGCCCTGTGACATAATATATGATCTATTTTTGAGAAGGATCC
This sequence comes from Marmota marmota marmota, assembly GCF_001458135.2. NCBI lineage: Eukaryota > Metazoa > Chordata > Mammalia > Rodentia > Sciuridae > Marmota > Marmota marmota. The sequence continues at coordinate 12,820,008 of NW_026000206.1, forward strand.
ATGTGCTGCTGAGAAAAAAGTGTAACTGCTTGATGTTGGGTGGTATACTCTATATATGTCAATTAGGTCTAGGTTATTAATAGTGTTATTGAGTTCTATAGTTTCCTTATTCAACTTTTGTTTGGAAGATCTGTCCAGTGGCGAGAGAGGTGTGTTGAAGTCTCCCATGATTATGGTATGGTGGTCTATTAGACTCTTGAACTTGAGAAGAGTTTGTTTGACGAACATAGCTGCACCATTGTTTGGGGCATAAATATTTATGATTGTTATGTCTTGTTGGTGTATGGTTCCCTTAAGCAGTATGTAGTGTCCCTCTTTATCCCTTTTGATTAACTTTGGCTTGAAATCTATTTTATTTGATATGAGTATGGACACTCCTGCTTGTTTCCGAAGTCCATATGAGTGATATGATTTTTCCCAACCTTTCACCTTCAGCCTATGTATGTCTTTTCCTATCAAATGCGTCTCCTGTAGGCAGCATATTGTTGGGTCTTGTTTTGTGATCCATTCTACTAGCCTGTGTCTCTTAATTGGTGAGTTTAAGCCATTAACATTTAGGGTTATTATTGAGATATGGGTTGTTCTTCCAGCCATATTTGTTTATTTCTGTTACTAAACATGGTTTGTTTTCCTCTTTGATTATTTCCCCCCCCTTTACTGTCCTACCTCCCACTGTTGGTTTTCATTGTTATTTTCCATTTCCTCTTCCTGTAATGCTTTGGCGAGGATGTTTTGAAGAGATGGTTTTCTAGCTGCGAATTCTTTAAACTTTTGTTTATCGTGGAAGGTTTTAATTTCATCTTCCATCCTGAAGCTTAATTTCGCTGGATACACAATTCTTGGTTGGAACCCATTTTCTTTCAGTGTTTGAAATATGTTATTCCAGGATCTTCTAGCTTTCAGAGTCTGTGTTGAAAGATCAGCTGTTATCCTGATTGGCTTACCCCTAAATGTAATCTGCTTCCTTTCTCTTGTAGCTTTTAAAATTCTCTCCTTATTCTGTATGTTGGGCATCTTCATTATAATGTGTCTAGGTGTGGATCTCTTATGATTTTGCACATTCGGCGTCCTGTAGGCTTCTAGGATTTGGGATTCTGTCTCATTCTTCAAGTCTGGGAAGTTTTCTCGTATTATTTCATTGAATAGACTGCTCATTCCTTTGGTTTGGAGCTCTGTACCTTCCTGTATCCCAATGACTCTTAAGTTTGGTCTCTTAATGTTATCCCATATTTCTTGGATGTTCTGCTCATGGTTTCTTAACAGTCTTGCTGAGCTGTCTATGTTCTTTTCCAGTTGAAATACTTTGTCTTCATTGTCTGATGTTCTATCTTCTAAGTGTTCTACTCTGCTGGTAGTATTCTCCATTGAGTTTTTAAGTTGGTTTATTGCTTCCTGCATTTCTAGGATTTCTGATTGTTTGTTTTTTATAACCTCTATCTCCCTGTATAGTTGATCCTTTGCTTCCTGGATTTGTTTGCGTAATTCGTTGTCGAAGTGATCTTTCATTGTCTGATTTTGCTGTTTAATGTCTTCCTTGATACTCCAGATCATCTGAAGCATGTATATCCTGAATTCTTTATCTGACATTCCATCTGCTGCAGCTGTTACCTCTTCTAAAGTTGCGTTGACCTGCATTGCTTGTGGTCCTTTCTTTCCTTGTCTTTTCATACTGCTTGCGTATCTTTCCTGCAGGTGCGGGCGGCGGCTCTGCTGTCTCCTTATTTCAATTGGGGTGTCGTGGCTACCACGCCAGCAGGTCGCTGTGCCTGTTCTGGGAACTGGCGGCGGCTCTGTTCTGCCCCTACTCCAATTGGGGTGAGGAGTGTACCACGCCGGCAGGCCACCGGTTCTGATCCGCCAGTCGGTTGCAGGTTTGCCTACCCTGCAGACACGGGCGGCGGTTCTACTCTGCCCCTATTCCAAATGGGGTGTCGTGACTACCCCGCCTGCAGGACGCTGGGCCTGTTCCTGGCACGGGCGGCGACTCTGTTCTGTCACTACTCCAATTAGGGTGGTGTTTGTACCACGCCGGCAGGCTCCTGGGCCTGATCCGCCGGTCTGTTGTAGGTCTGCCTACCTTGGAGGCGCGGGCAGCGGATCTGCCCTGCCCCTCCTACCACGCCTGCGGACCCCTGGGTTTGATCTGCAGTTTGATCACTGGTCTGCTCACCCTGCGGGCACGAGTGGCGGTTCCGCTCCGCCCCCACACCAATTTGGGTCACGTGACCACCCCACCGGCAGGGCCTGATCCGGGCGTGGGAGAAGGATCTGCTCTGCCCCTACTCCAGTTGGGGTGACATGTGTACCACACTGGCAGGCCACTGGGCCTGACCCGCCCGGCTGTCACAGGTCTGTTTACCTTGCAAGCGCGAACGGCGGCTCTGCCCTGCCCCTCCTACCACGCCCATGTACCCCTGGGTCGCGGGTCTGCCCACCTTGCGGGTGCAAGTGGCGGCTCCGCTCCCACCCCCTCTCCAATTGGGGTCACGCGGTCACCACGCTGGCGAGCCGCTGGGCCTGCTCCGGGCGCTGGCGGCGGCCCGGCTTCTCCCCTCTGGCTCAACGACAAATTGAGGAGGCTCAGGTGACTGTGCCTCACCCCCCCTACCAGGAGACCAACTGCTTATGTCACCGCTGGTATTGATGGAGTTCTCTCCTCCGCCGCTTTCTGCTGACATCAGATCTCTGCCATGTTGATATCGTATGCGAATGTCAGCCTTTCGTTCCCTTTGCCGGGCAACCAAAGCAACGGGTGAGTCCTGTCCGGCCCTCGGCAGGACCCCTACCGAGAAGCAGTTTCCGCGGGCTCCCAGCCCCGGCCCAGGGAAGTTCCGGGAGCCGGAACTCGGCCTCTCCGAACTCGGTGTAAGCTCGGCCTCTCCGAACTCCTGTAAGCTCCAAGAAGCAGTCCCCGCGGGCTCAGTTCCGGGAGCCGGAGTTCGGCTGCTTAGTGCTTGTTGTATGCTCTGATAGGGGCAGGGTTCATGAAGCAGCCTCCGCGGGGCGGTTCCGGGAGCCGGAACTCGGGCGCCCCGCGCTCGGCGTTCGCTCCGATAGGCTCAGGTTCTAAGAAGCACCCAGGCGCAGAACCCTAGCAATCTGTTTGCAAGCCACAGGCGAATTGTAGCCTGGAATTACCTGATCTATGGCTGAATGAGTTGCGGTCAGTCGAAAACAGGGGACGTGACGTCAGTTTACCAAGATGGTGGCTGCTGGCCTCCTCTGTGGACTGACCGGTGTGTACAACCGAGAAGGACCGCTTCCTTCCCCCGTCTGGAACCCAGAATTCAGCCCTGAGTACGGTGCTTGCGCGGCTGGCAGAAACTGCAGCGCTGTAACCCTGCGTCTCTATCCCAGCGCACACTGCAGACTTTCGCCGCGGGGCGGTTTGCTGAATAAGCAGTTACCCTCCGTGCGACAAACCTCTCGCGTTTGAGTCCCCGTAGCCGATCCTCGTGCGATGGAAATCCTTCCTCCAGGTTCCGGAGCACCCCACTATTGCTGGAAATTCCTAACAAGATATCCTTTAGCCGTCCTGACTTGTCATACTCCCACACAGTGAAGCAGCACACGGGGGTAATGCACTCCCCTCGCCGCCATCTTCCCCCTTCCCTTCTCCTTCTGTCCTGTGCAATGACCAGTAAGCATCAGCACCCGAGAGCAGCTAGAGACCTCGCAGGGGCACACCCACTCCTGTGTCCAGCCATGAAATCCACGCTTTGCTCCCCTTCGTCCCACTGGACTCTCCTGGCCCAGCAAAACCAGGATTCCTTCATGAACACACACAACCACTTTAAAATCAGACCTAGGAAGTGGACAGCTGTGTTCTGTGGGTTGGAACTAAGCGCCGAGTGACCTGTGTTTAAAATCTGCGTATGGGAGCTGGTGGAGCGCAGAAAGCAGCAGGCGCTGAGGTCTGGAAGAAGGTGCCCAGGGGAAGTGGCCAGGCTCACGGGCGCCTGAGGGCTGGAGGCTCCCACCTGTCCGCCCTGCTGCTGGCACAGGCCCAGGCCGGGGGCACTGCAGGTCGGGACACACAAGATGGGGTGCTGTGGAGGTGGGAGGTACCTGAGGCCTCTGCGAATTCCATAAGGGGATACCTGCAGCTCCTCCACTTGTTTTCCTTTCCATGAACAGACCCCACTAGGGCGGGAGGCAAGCCCCGGGCAGAGCAGCCTGCTGCTCACGGATGGGCAACGGTTTCCTCCCAGGACCCGTCCAGTCTTCTTCCCACACCCTGGGTACACAGAGCTCACCACCAGGTGGCACACGTGAAAGGAGGGCACGTGAATGGCCAGCGCCTGAGGTAGGCCAGCTTGCTGCTCCCAGAGCACCTGCTTACCCACAGTGCAGACGCTACCACTACCACGTGGATTGTATCAGGAGGGGGGACCTGGCCACAGAGCTCTGGCTATGGTGGGTGGGGCTGGAGGAAGGCACAGGCATCCCCAAGCCACTTGGCAGCCAGTACCTGTCCATTGTTGAGGACTCCCACGGGCTATGGAGACCTTCTGGAAGGCAGGAATGCCTTTCAGACACGTGGGCTCCGAGGCCCCTGTAACAGTGTTCCCAGATGTGCCAGCTGTGGACTGGAACCTCTACCGTGTCCACCAGCAGGAGAGAGGGCCAGCAGACCATGTCTGCTCACTGTGGCAGATGCTCTGTGGCAGAGGGGAGTGGCCACTGTGATCAGCAGTACAGATGAACCCAGAAAGAAGCCAGTCCAAAGGTGATGAGTCCATGACTCAGTTCCTATGAAGCCCCAAGCTGGGCAGACAAAGTGGGCTGGACTGCAGCCCAGAGACAAGGTCCTCCTCCAGGACCTGGGAGACCACATGGCCAAGATGGGCTGTGAGTGTGACCAGGAGGAGGGTGTGTCCAGGACATAATCCTGGGGTCCCTAAAGAGGGACGTGACAGGGAGAGGGGCTGTGTGGCCACGGTGTGGAGCTGGGTGAGGAGGCAGGCAGGAACTTCCCCTACAGACAGGGATCTCTGTGGTTGAGGCAGCTGGTTTGTGTCTGGTGTCTGGGCACGTGTCCCCGGTGGGGTGTGGGAGGAGGGCATCCTGGTGGACGAGTGCTGTCTGGCCAGCAGGTGGACTGCCCTGGGCGAAGTCCTCACTGCCCTCACACCTGCCTACCGGCTTTTGGATCGTGGTGGAGTTCACGGTGAAGTCACTTTTGTCCTGCTTGAACACGGCCAGTAGCTCCTCAGGGCAGGAGTAGAAAGCCCACTCTTCTGCACTGGCTGGCAAGTCCTCGAGCTGCTTGTTGGGAGCCGAGGCCTGAGACTGGAAAGGAGAGAATGCGGATTTGCTTTAAAGAATGAAGTTCAAAACAGACGCCTCTAGGGCCCCGCCAGGACAAGGGCAGACAGTGACCCTCTGCATAGCCCTGGGGGGCGTACACCTGCCGTCCCTGGTGCCCGGGGCACACGGCGCCTGCCTGCCCTCCGCCTCTGCAGCTTGTCTGCTGGAGCCACATCTGACTTTCCGTGCACAAGGCAGCTTCCGACCTCACTGCCCAGTGACACCAGGGACACTTGTGGCCCGCACGGCACAGGTTCTGCCTGGGCCACCCAGGCTCTGCAGCCCAGGCCGCCAGGCTGGGCATGAGCTCACACCTTCGGGCTGGAGCCTACTGCACTTCCAGCCACATGCAACGTGTCAGATCTGCTTTGACCCAGGGAGGAGCCAATATTTTAAGATGAAATGTCCCATGTGCACTAGCGGCTTCCTAGGTGAAGCATGTCACTGTCTCCATTGTCCAACACAGAGGAGGTTGCAGACCCCACTGGGAGTACCAGGGAGGCTGGGAGGCTGTGGGGCCTTGCCTCTGTCTCTGGGGAGGCCATGTCTGAGAGAGAAGGCACCCTCACCTGCTTCCCGTCCTTGATCTTCTCCTTCTCCTCCTTCCCCTTCTCCTTGACCTTCTCCTTCTCCTCCTTCCCCTTCTCCTCCTTCCCCTTCTCCTTCTCCTTCTCCTTGACTTTCTCCTCCTTCCCCTTCTCCTTCTCCTTCCCCTTCTCCTTCTCCTCCTTCTCCTTCCCCTTCTCCTTCTCCTTCTCCTCCTTCCCCTTCTCCTTCTCCTTCCCCTTCTCCTTCTCCTCCTTCTCCTTCCCCTTCTCCTTCTCCTTCTCCTCCTTCCCCTTCCCCTTCTCCTTCTCCTTCCCCTTGACTTTCTCCTCCTTCTCCTTCCCCTTCTCTTTTCCTTTCTCCTTCTCTTTTTTAGACAATGACATATACGAACTGGCTGCTGCTAGAATTCTATTTTCTAGAAATGATTTTCCGGCTGTCAACAAAGAAACCTGTGGAAAGACAAAGTCCAGGTTGGCAGTATTAGAAGCAGGGCTGAGCCCACCCCCCTGCACCAGGTGGAGGGGCCCTGGCTCTGAGGGTGCTGCTCTGCTAGGGTCAGGCTGGGGAGCCGCTGCAGAGCTGAGCCTCCGGGAGGGCTGGGCCCCCAACGGCTATGTGACCCAGGCCTGTGAGCACACGGGTGTCCCCCAGGGGTACTTCCCCACTGTAGGTGCAGCCGGACATCCTCACACTGAGGCTTCCTGTGGACAAATCTTGCCATCCCCCAGAATCTCCCTCCTGGTGGCCAGGCCTGGGCCAGGGCAATGGTGGCTTCCCCCAGGACACTCAATGGATAGGGGCTGCTGGGACAGAGGCACATATTCCAGATAGGACTTGGGTGGCCAGCAAGGAAGGCACAGCTGGCCCTTGAGGGGCCTTTCCCCTCCATAGGTCCTTAGTGCAGACGTGTGGTGATGGTGGCATCACTGGAGGCTGGGCTTGGAGAGCTGGGGATAGGTAGACTCCAAAGTCCTTCCTGTAGCTGAGGGGCCCCCTTGTTCCTCCACCCTGCTGGGGGCTCTAGGGTCACTTGTTCTCAGGAAACTGGCCTGTCCTGGTGGACACTGCCCACAGGGCCTGGGACAG
>NW_026000206.1:12828053-12895139 GCF_001458135.2 Marmota marmota marmota
GGTCTGGGGCCCTGGCTTGTGCAAGTCGCAGGCAGCAGAAGGTGTCTAAAACCCGGCCTGAGCCAGCCAACCCCATGCCTGCTGCCTGGGACACAGCCTGGGGCCAAGCTGCCCTGGGCCTGGGGCTGCTCTTGCTGAAAGACACTCCCTCTGTCGAGGCCGAGGTCTGCCACCCTTCACCTCTCCCTGTAGCAGCGCTGTGCATCTCAGCTCACTGGGGAAGTATCCCTGGGCTGGACTCAGGGCTCCTTCAGGTAGCCACAGTTGCGGCTTTCCTTGCGGTCCTGACCACTTCCCTCATGGCCTGGGGTCTCTGAGAAGAACTGTCCATTCTGACAGCAGGCTCAGGCCTGTGGCCACTAGGCCAGTGGCCCTGACCAGGCCAGCACCAGGGAGACTGTAGGCTGCACCTGTGTCCCTGCACATGTGTCTAGGGCCTCAGCTCTCCTTCTGCTTAGGTTGGGTCATGGCAGGCCTGCAAGGTGACCTGGGACTCCTCATAGGGAACTGTTCCCTAGTGTCCTTGGGTTGGTGCCCGGACAGTGGGGTTTATAAGCAAGGCTCCCCGTGTCTCCCAGCAAACCTTCCCTCACCCAAAGCCCCCCTTGGCCCCCACACGCGTCACAGACAGGGCCCTGGGAGTTAGAAGCCCATGGGGAGGAAACCAGAGGCCCGGCAGGAGCTGGCTGGATGGTGGGGCAGAGGAGGTGCCCTCCTGACTCGAGGAGCGGATGGCACCTCTGCCTGTCTGTGATCCCAGAGAGACAAGGCCACCTGCCCCTCCCCTGAGCATGGTCACCGGTGGTCAGGGCCCCCCTGCCCCCACAGACCATCTCCTAGCTGACCTTCACTGGGCACGGTCTTGGTGTTTACCACGAAGCCAAGTTCCCCAAGTGAGGACTGGGCACGGCTGCACCAGGACCTGGCACCCCGAGGGGAGAGCAGGGAGGCGCGGGCAGGGAGGGCGGACAGGCGTGGCGCCCTCACCTTCCAGCCCAGGCTCCCACTCGGGCTCCAGCTCGGAGTCACCCCTGGTGGGTTTCATGACCATCAGGATCTCCACTGCCCAGTTGAGGTGGAGGACCACGTCTTCGAGAGGAAACTGATGGAAGCAGAGCCACTGGCTGAACTCCAGGATGTAGTCCACCTTCTGCCACTCACTCTCCGGCTTCTTTGGGATGAGACAGAACAGCAGGCTAAAGGTGCGACACTGCCGCTCCAGCATGTGGGACACTGGCAGGGAAGAACCAGCCGACGGCCTGGAACGGTCACTGTGAGGACCACCTGACACTCATTCTGCTGCGGTCACCACAGAGACCTCTTCCACTGAGACTTGTTTTGTGGCTCCAGAATGGACAGTATGTGGCAGGAGAACGTGCACAGACTAAGGCCTGGCACAACACTGGGCCCATGACCTCTGCTCGACGGCAGCTGTGTGGCTGGCCCCCCAGGGCTCAGCAGCACCCAGCCCTGAGCTCCATCTGGCGGCAGTGATCTTGCCTGCACACAGCTGCTCCCCCAGGGCTCCTTGCCCTCTGCCATGGCCCAGCCAACAGCATCACTCACATCTGCAGCTGTGCTGCCCGTGATCTGCATTCTCTGAGCACCCACCTGTGCCCATGTATTCATTCCACAAGGCCCGTGGGAGGGCAATGCCAGCCAGGCACCCAGGAGTCACCCTCACGGGTGTGGAGCGTGGACACACGGGCGCCTGGCTGGGGGGCCATCCACTGGGGTGCACAGCTCTCAGGATGGGGCAATGGGCACCAGGGACAGGCGTCATCAAGAGGGCATGAGTGAAGGCCAGGGAGCGTGTCCAAGAGAGCACTCCAAACAGGGGTGGGAGGCCTGTGCCAAGCTAAGAAAAGGCTGATTGGGCAGTAGGTGGCAGGCCTGGGCTACGCCACAGCAAGTGACAGGAGAGCACAGAGGGCAGCTGAGAAAAAATTGGAGTGGACCAGATAGAAGGACTAGGTAGGAACAATTGCTCACATGGGGTGACAATGAATTCCATGGCCAGGGTGGAAAGTGACAGTGCATCCTGGGTGTGTGTGATGGTAGAGTAACACCAGAGACCAGGGGCAGGTGTGTGTGGTCCTGCAGGTGTGGGGTGGGGGAGGGTCAGATGCCAGGGGCAGGTGGGTGTGGTCCTGCAGGTGGAGGATGGGAAGGGTCAGATGCCAGGGGCAGGTGTGTGTGGTCCTGCAGGTGTGGGGTGGGGGAGGGTCAGATGCCAGGGGCAGGTGTGTGTGGTCCTGCAGGTGTAGGGTGGGGGAGGGTCAGATGCCAGTGGGGGAGAGTGGCCCACTGGATGCAGGATGCCTCTGGGGTTGGGTGGGAAGGGGGCGGGTCCTGGAGGGCTGCATACAGGTGCTGTGGCCGTAGGGGCTCCAGGGTAGTGAGGCATCTCCCCTTGGGGCCTCACCAGTCCTCCCATGCTGGAAAGGGCGGCTGGAGGGCCAGCCAGACTCTCGGCAGAAGGGAGGCCTCCCGTGGCGGCTCCCTCCAAAGGCCTGGCCAGCAAGTCCCAGTTGTGGGGCTCCTCCTCGTGTGCCCAGGTGGGGCCTGGGTGGGACTGACCTGCAGTGCCTTGATTGCATTCTCGTAGCAGGTCAGCTGCCCACACACGGTCTTTGAGTTCAGGGCCAGACGGTGCCACAGGTGGGCCAAGTAGTCCTCACTTTCGTCCTTGAACTTCTGAATTTCCATAGTAAAATTCTGGCCAAGTTTGGCTTTCACGATGACCATGTGTTTGAAAATCAAGCTAAAGAAGGAAGAGGGAAGTTCACGGGGAAACTCCAAACATACACGGGCACCCAGAGCTCAGTCTGCCTGTGCTCCTGTCCCAGGCAGGAGGCCAGAGGGAGCCCGAGGCCTCTGGGAGGGCGTCCTGGGCAGCAGGGGCCCGGCACTCACAGGCGGTGGGCGGTGCGCGGCAGCACGTGCGCAGCCTCATCCAGCACCTTAAGGCCACCCTCCCAGTCATCCTGGTCAGCGTGGCTGTGGAAGAGCAGGCCATAGAGGGCAGCACGCAGCGTGAGGTCATCCTCGGCCCCTGTGGCAGGGAAGAGCAGAGGCCTCAGAGGGGCCAGGTTACCTGGCTCCTTGCTAACCCTCGCCCACTGGCCTCTGACCTCCCGGGACCCTCCCACCGCTTCACAGTCCCCCTGATTGGGAGCCTTACTACACAGGTGCTGGAAGGCCAGCACTTGCCCTGCAGCACAGATGTGAGGAGTGCTGCCTGCTACTGACCCAGGTACCCTCCATGCAATAGAACCAGGATTCTGTGTCCCTATCTGGTCTCTGCTGCTTTCTCCTGTGGGTCTGGGGGATCTTGCTCTAACAGAAGCGGCCTGGAGTGTGCGTGCATTAAAGGTCAGCATGTGGGACTCAGGTCACGCAGCACGTCTCGAGGATGTGGGTATCTTATGCGTCCCAAGTATGGACCAGGTTGGACCTGCACGCAGCCTTGTCCACCCCTGAGGTCATGGCTGACTTGGTGCTTGTGCCCTGCATTTGTGACCCACCTGCAGTCCCCGCTCACTCACAGAAGTGGCCCAGTAAGACTGTGTGAGCTAGACCACTCTGGCTTAATGTGCTGCCCACCCTCTGCAGGCTCAGGGCCCAGCAGGCCCACCCTTCCGGCCTGGAAGCTCAGTGGCTGGGTGAGGAGCCTGTCACTTCCAGGGTCCTCCTTGATGTCCAGCCCCTCCTCCTCCAACTGGCTTAGTTGCAGTGGCTTCTGGAGCAGCCTGCACCCCCTGCTGGCCATTTCCTCTGCGAGCTGTCACCTGGGTGGCTTTGGGCCACACCAGGCCAGACCCAGGTCCACTCTGGCACTGGAGCTTCTCAGACGGTGAAGTCCTCCACGCCTGGTCCCTCTCCAGAGATGCCAGCACTTTTCTTGTCATTTAGAAACAATATCACAATAAGGGAAGCAGAAACTCCTTCCTTCCAGTGCCTGATCCAGCACCACTTGGGACAGGCTGCAAGGTGCTGAGAGTGGGCTGGGCCCTCCTGAGCCATGCCCAGGGCCGAGACTGCCGGTGGTCCCAGCCAAAGTGGGGAGCAAGGAGCTTCCTTCTCTTTCTGAGGCGGTTCTCTTATTTCTCCAGAGCAGGAGTGCTGGGGCAAGAACCGAACATGCTCACGGCTGAGAGAGGGCCCTGTAGCAGTGCCCAGAGTGGTGTCCATGGTCTGCTGGCCCTCTCCTGACCCAAGTGTGGCTGCAGGAGGTGGTCCACTTCTGAAGCTGGGAACCACTATTTGAATTTGTCACCTAAAGCATGGCCAGCTGAACAAGTGGAGGTGCAGGGTGGAGATCTTGCCACCAACCTACCTGGAGGCTGCACTCCAGCAGCGTCTCAGCATGGAAGAGGGCTGAGTGGGCGGAGCTGGCCATGGGGTCTTGGGCCACACCATCCCTACTATTGCAAGCATTTGTGCGCCACAGAACCTGACAGTTCTGCTGCCAAGTTGATGCAAAGTATTTCCCATACTTTCCTTTTCAATTTTCTGCATCTGTGGGAAAGTGTGCCCCTGGCCACAGGTTGCCTGTGATACCCAGTTCTGCTGAGACTTCCTTCTCCATAGCCCTTTCATCTGCCGTTGGTTTCCGGGGAGGAGGTCCCCCACAGGCCTGGCTGCTTCCTGCTCCAGGGCTCTCTGCAACTCCCTCATGCAGCACTCGAAGACAGCCTTTCTGCAGGGCCTCAGTGCTCAGCTCACATCTAATTCTCCACAGACACATTTTTAAAATTTTTAAGTCGATTTTCTCTCTAAGTAGACTCCACAGTGGTCAAGGCTGGGGACCACCTTCCTTATCTAGGGTTGGAAGACCCACCCAGCACAGGCCAAGTCTCTTGACAGAGAGGGAGGACCATTTTTAGGAGATAACCAATTGCTCTGTAAACTGGACCTGGAATCGTAGAGTGCCGTTCTAATGATCTAAGGTCAGGTGTTTCTTTCCCTTCTTTGGGAGTCTATCTCCACACGATTTAATAGCAAGTGTGATTTATCTGTCAGAGTAACCTGGAGGCCAGTGCTGGCCCTGGACTTGCAGGGTGTGGCCCTGGAGAAGGCTGGAGCACAGCCCGGGGCCTCTGTAGGGTCACTGTGAAGGTGCCGAAAAGACACGCCTGCAGTCACAGAGACCAGGCAGCCTCCTGCACGGGGCATGGGCTCTGAAGGCACAGAACACCGGAACCGTCCAAATCCTTTCCTCCCCTCGCCCAGAGCATGGGAGTCCCGCACCCACCAACCTGGGAGAAAGTGGCCCTCAGCTGTCATCCTGCTGCTCTGGAAGTCCGCCGTGGGCCACTGATGCAGCAGCAGCGTGTTTCCTTTCTCCTGCAGGAGAGACAAACGGTGCACACTCTGGAGGACTGTGGTGTGTGCTTTGGGAGAGGCCCACCCTCTCCAGGCCTGTTCCACACAGTCCTGAGCTCCAGCCACAGCAATCAGGCAAGAGAAGCAGGTGAAAGAAACGCAAACAGGAAACAGAAGAGTTAAATCCTCTCTGTTTGCTGATGACATGCTCCTATATCTAGAAGACCCAAAAATATCCACCAGAAGATGGAAGTTGACAGAAGAATTCAGCCACATCACAGGACACAAGATCAACACTCATGAATCCACAGCCTTCCATGCTCCAATGATGAATCTGCTAAAAAAGAAATTAGGAAAACTATTCCATTTACAAAAACCTCCAAAAAATGAGAATAAATCTAACCCCAAAAGTGGAAAATATCTATAATGAAAACATTAGAACATTGAAGAAAGAGATTGAGGAAGACTTAGAAGATAGAGACACCTCCCATGCTCTTGTATAGGCAGAATTAACACTGCTAAAATGTTCACACTACCAAAAGTCACCTACAGATTGAATGCAATCTTCATCAAAATACCAATGATATTCTCCTCAGAACTAGAAAAAAACAGTCCTAAAATTCACTTGGAAGAATAAGAGACACAGAATAGCCAAAGCAGTCCCAAACAAGAAGAGCGATGTCGGAGGCTTCACGGTACTCGATGTCATATTACTCTGCAGAGCTACTGTAGCCAGACACCAGACAGACTCAGAGACCAGTGCAGCTGAAGATACAGACTTTCAGTCATTTGATGCTCGACAGAGGGGCCAAAATAAGTGTTGGAGTAAAGATGGCCATTTTAACAAATGGTGGCTGGAAAGCTGGATATTAATATGTAGAAGAATGAAATTAGATCCCTAGCTCTTACTCTGCACAAAAATTAACTCAAAATGGATCAGAGATGCAGGAATTAGACCAGAAGCTGTGCTACTGCTAGAAGTAAACAGACCAGTGATCCAACACGTTACCGTAGACAATGACTCCCTCAACGGGACCCTAAAGCCCAAGAAATAAAACCCAGAATCAATAAATGGGATGACATCAAATTAAAAGCTTCTGCACAGAAAAAGAAATGATTCAGAGCATGAGGAGAGAGCCGACAGAACAGGATGAAATCTTTGCCAGATACTTTTCTAATGGGGGATTAATATCCAGAATATGTAAAGAACCCCCAAAACTTCACATCAAAAAACTGAATAACCCAATCAATAAATGGGCAAAAGAACTAAACAGACACTTCTCAAAGGAAGAAATACAAACGGTCAACAAATACATGAAAAAAATGTTCAACATCTCTAGCAATCAGGGAACTTCAGATAAAAACTATATTGAGATTTCATCTCACTCCAGTCAGAATGGCAATCATCTAGAATACAAACGATAATCAATGCTGGCGAGTGTGATGCGTTCTGTTGTCATATATAACAAATTAAAATCAAGAACAATAAAAAAAAAAGGGCTGAAAGAGGGTAACTCGTCAACCCGGATTCTACATATAAAGAAAATGCCCTTAAGAATGAAGATAAAATAAAGGTATTTTCAGATGAAAGATTGAAAGTATTAATCACCAGCAATAAATGCTAAAGGAAGTTCCTCAGCCTGAAGGCAAATTATACTAGGTGATTGTGGTATCACCAAAAAATAATGACTAATGCAAAAAATGGTCAATGCAAAAAAGAATAATTTTGATATTTTCCTCTTAATTTTTGACATGAATCATATAACTCTAAAAATTAGAGCAGTGTCTGTGTGACATAATAAATTGCAAATGCAATATTTAAAAAATGCTGGTGAGGATGAGGGGGAAAAGGATACACTTGTACATATTTGGGAAGACTGCAAATCAGGGCGACCACTCTGGCAAGCAGGATGGAAACTCCTCAAAAGGCTAGGAATGAAACCACCAGTGACCCGGCTGTCCCACTCCTCGGTATGGATCTGGAAAGAGCTACATCAGCACACGGCAGTGATTCAGCTACTTCAGTGTCTATCGCAGTGCACAATAGCCAAGCCATGGAACCGCCCCGGTGCTTGTCAGCAGATGGATGGACCCAGAGAAGGTGGTTTACATGCACAATGGAGTTGTACTCAGCCATCAAGAAGAGAGAAATTATGGCATTTACGGATAGATGGGTAGAACAGGAGCCCGCCATGCTAGGTGGAAAAGCCAGACTCATGAAGGCAAGGGCCCAAAATTCTCTGTGGTACGTGGAGCTAGATAGAGCAAGATGCAGGGTGGGGGGGAGGGAAGGTGTGTGGTGATGGGTCCCGTGGAAGTAGGAGTGCAGGAGAGGAGGGGACTGAGGGAGAGGGAGGAGCTTTGGAACCTGGGGGTGCTGAGCACCCCACCACAGGGAGCCAGCTGTAAGTAGACCACAGGAAGGCCAGAGAGGAGGGGAGGGGCTGGGAAAGGGCAGCAGGAAATGCGACTGGTAACAAACCACAGGAACCACAGCCAGACTGCACACGTCACCCTCACCAAGGGCGCCAGCAAGACGAGATACACCCCAGAGCACACACACCACGCACTCATTCCACTCCACCCATACCACACACCGTCCACTCCACACACGCCACAAACCATGCCACACACCCACGCCACACAGAGCACACACCCCACACCATACAGGACAAGCCCGACACCGTCACCTGCCAGGCACTACACACCATGTCTCCATGCTCCATGCCACAAATATAATCACACGCGTACCACACACACCATGCAGACCAGTCCCCTGGCAACCTGCATCTTGCAGTGATGTGAAATCTCTAGTGAGTCTTGGCGCTGACCCAGTGGGACGGAAGCACACTGGGAAGAGTGTCTGGACGCAGAGGAATGGCACCATCTGGCTCAGCCCTTCAGACCAGCAGGACAGGCGGAAGCAAAGACCAGGGAGAGGAAGTGCAGAGCCTCGGGGAAGGCCCTGGCAGGGTGGCTCTCAGGCTTGGGGACCGCTGTGTGGCTGATGTCCATGAAGGGCTGAGACAATCTGTGCATAGCCACCCAAAGGTAACAAGGGCGACCCCCACAGAGCTGCTTCAGAGGAAAGCACCGTGTGGGGGAGGCCCGAGGGGCTCCGAGCTCAGCGCCCGCCTGCGGGGACCTTGAGCTTGTGGTAGTGGCTTGGGCAGGCACCCCACCCTGGGGACCTCAGGCTAGCCCACACCCCTGCCCACCTGCTTCCTGGCCTCCGTCTGGTTGATGATGCCGATGAGCTTCTGGACGGCCCCCTGGGCCTTCTTCCTGTTGACAGCTGAGGACAGGAGCGGCAGCCAGGCATTCCAGCAGTGACGAGCGGCCAGCATCACCAGGGCACTGCTGCCTGCGAGGCCCCCAAACCTGAAAGCACATTCCACACCCAGAAGGAGCAGGCGCAGGCGGCAGGTTGCTGACCACACCTCCCCAAGGGGGGCACTGCTTCCCCGGGGGGTGGGGGGAGCGTGGGGTTCCCTGTGCCACTCTGCAGGTGCTTGTGCCCCCCTCAGCGAGGCCTAAAGCCCACTCAGCCAGTTCTCCCTGCACAGCAGGGCAGCAGTGGTCTCCTGGCCACCTCTCCTCGAGCGCCCAGGCCTGGCCTGGCCTTGCTCAGGCCACTCAGGGGCCTCTGGTCAGCGCTCCTATGGATGGTCCCAGGATCACTCAGGGCAGCCAGTGGCCTCTGGTATCCCTGGGCCCCTTGTTGGGGGGCCCAGTCCTCCCTGCACCACCTGGCTGCTCCTGGGGCTTCAGTGCCCCAGCAGGCACCCCGTGCCCGGGCTGCGCGGTGCTGTCTGCACACCTGGCACTCTCCACAAAGGCCTTGGCGGCCACCAGCCGCAGCTGCTTCCTCCCCTTCAGGTTTTCCATGATGCTTCGGCCCTGGATGCAGGTAGCTGTGCACAGCATCTCCGCCACCAGCTGGGTCTCCACCCTGGGGCAAGAGTGCTTGAGGAGGGAGGCCATCTGTCGCAGGCCTGCGTCCCTCCCTGGGAGTCTGTGGCCTCACCTGTGGCCCTTGAGATGGGGGCACCTCCCTCCCTCCTGTGTGCAGCTCCCACCCCCTCAGAATTGGAGCAGCCACGGGGTTGTGCCCCACTGGCTGGGGGCCAGGGTCTCTGGCCTCCGGGGCCCTGCCATTGGCTGGAGCACACATGTGGCTGGGGTCTTGGACACTTGCCCTGGTTGTTCACTCAGAACCCACAGGGGGAAAGGCCACGGGGAGAGCTGGGCAGCCATGCTGGGGTAGAGAGCATCACCAGGACACCTGGCTGTGGAGGGAGCCGTGGGCCTGATAGTCAGCTTTGGTCAATGGGCTCTCCATGACTGGGCCTTGTTAACTCTTGAGAGTGACCTTATGAGAGACCCCAAACCAGGATTAACTGTCTGAGCCTAGTTATCCACAGAACTGAAGGCATTAACTCATTTGGGGGCCAACTGTGGGCAGCAGTGGGCCAGCAGGTCCAGCCGGGCTGTGTGTGCTGGGCCAAAATGAGCTCTTCCTCTGGTGGTGCTCTCTGCACCCAGCTCAGCTGGGACATCCTCCTGCAGAGCCACTCAGAGCCCTCTGAGCATTTCCTGTGGCCTGGGCACCTGCCAATCACACACACTAAAGCGTGGCCCCCACCATTGCAGGGAGCACACCCTTGCCATTCACCCCTTCAGAGTTCACCCTGTGAGAAACAGGCTGGTCCTGGAGAGATTCTTTCAGGGACCAGAGTCCTGGAGGCCAGCCACACCTGGCCCTTCCTAAAGCAGACAGAGGAGGAAGGCGCTGGCTTTGGCCTGCAAGGATCTGCCCTGCAGTAGGAATCTGGTCTGGAAGGGAAACTGAGGCTGAGTGATGAGGGCAAGGGAGCTGAACACACTTGAGGTGAGCACGGCTCGGGTCCATGCTGTGCGCTGGCATCCTGGAAATCAGGGTGGTCTTTCTGAGGCAGTTGCTGGATAGGGTGTCCTAGGAGTGTCCTCAAGGTGAGATCTGTCCTTGGGCATATTTGAACCTGTGCCCTTACTGATTTTCCTACTCTGTTCTCCTGGGGGCTGTTAAACTCTCCGCTACTGCTGTGTAGCGTGCACGGCTGTGCTTCACCACTGAGGAACACCTCCCTCCGATGCACCTGGGCTGGACCGCGTCTGCGTGATGCAACCCAGTGGCTGATGGAGCCTGTCCTGGGGGAGCACTGGGAGAGCTGCGTCTGCCTGGGGGCATTGCTGGTCCCTAAAGGGGCACTGGCTCCTGCAGGGTTAAGGGGCCAAGGCTGCCCTCTGCTCCCTGCTCTCCTGTGCTCCTGCTCCTCTCCACTCTCCTGAGTCTTTCCAACGTCTCCCGGCACATGTTCAGGAGACCTCTTGGTTGCCATAGGGACACCAACACTACCCTCGACTCAGACGGGGTTGCTGCACGGGCGACCCGACAGCTCTGAGGACAAGCTGTGGCTTCTCTTCCCGTCCTGTGGCACTGCTGCCAACACGGTTCCCTTCTGTGTTTCCATGGATCCCACCAGGCAGTGTGAGTTCTGCTCCAGTCAGGTGTCCTTTGCAGAATTCAAGAACTGGGGAGGTGGGAGGCCTTTTGCGTACCACCTGGGTGTTCAGTACTTCCCAAGCCTTGTTCCCATTTAGAACCACGTTCCTTTGGCTTGAAGCCTCTCCCCCCCGCAGCTGCTGGAGCACACCTCCCAGACCCCCCCGCAGTGGGCAAGTCCTGTGGTGAGCACCGGCACCAGTCTCCACGGGGGGGCGACAGTGGTCCACTAATGATCTGCCCAAGACCCAGTGTAGACGGCAGCTTAGTCTCTGACCTCTCCTCTTCTCATGCCATTCGTAGGTAGGTCATGGCGCCTGCGCACACGCCAGCCTCGCCCTGAGGTGGGGGTTCTCAGAACCCAACTCCCAGGTCAAATGCCGGCTCTGCCTCAATGCCAGTGGGTGGCCCAACAGAGAGAATGAACCTCTGTCTGCCCCAGTCTCCTCGTCTGCAGTGTGAAACAGGACCCCTGCCCACTAAGAGCAGCCCTCCATGGGATGCCGGTCACAAGGTTGCTTGTCACCTTGCTCTGTCCACGTCTGTGCACCTGGGAGTGTGGGAGGCCCTGGACCACAGAGGCAAGGGGTCAGTGAAGGTCCTCACTGGGGGTGTGGATGTGGCCCCCAAGATGCCCTCTGAGCAGGACCACACGTTGCCCAAGCTCACCCTTGTGAGAATTTGGTCAAGCTCTCAACTCTTGCCCACATGGGCTGACCCGACCAGGCCACGAGAGCCAGGAGGACCTGAAAGATGAGACTGGCAGACGGGGCCCAGGCCAGGGACACAAGCCCTTGGAGGTTCTCCTGAATCCAGCCACAGAGGGCTCCTCCCAGCCTCAGGGTTGTAGCTCAGGAAGGCCCTGAGGGCAGGACTCTGCAGCAGCCCACGAACCCCTCATATTCAGAAAGGGGACAGTCAGGCCCCAGTGATTGCCATTCCAAATGAGAATACAGAAGCAATAGAGGGGAAGGGAGGTGCCCAGGGTATGTGGGGGCAGGTCCTGTGGGAGACAAGGCGGGAGCGGGCAGGTGGAAGGTCAGTGTCACTGATTCTACCCATGCTCCTTCCATCATGACCTGACTGGTTCAGGCATATCCTAGTGTCTTCAGAGCGACCTTCACAAGGCTGTCTCTGCTGGCCATGGAAGACCGTTGATCCAAACCCCCTTGGTGGCCCAAACTCACATGACCCCAGGGGACGTGCCAGGAGGCGGGTCTGTGGGTGGCCTGGAGGACATGGGGTGGAGCTGCAGATGGGATCCGAGGGCCGCCTGGCCTTGTGCCTGTGAGCACGCAGGGAGGAGGTGCTGTCTGCAAGCTGTGTCCTGAGCTGTCTTCCAGCCTTGGAGCAGAACAGGAGCAGGGGCCTCCCTCCTTGGTAGTCCTTGGTCCCAGCAGTCTGGACTGACACCCCCTGCTCTATGCCCACCATGCCCATAGGCAGCGGGTCTCACCTGGCCTCAGGGTCCCTCTTGACACTGAGCTTTGTGGGGAGCTCTGTGGGGAGCTCCGTGGGACGGGGAGACAGGAGGTGGAGGCCATCTATGCACGAGGGCAGGCCTGGGTGGAAACTCACAGGATGACCTGGGGCCCCGCCAAGCCCACGGCAGCCATCTTAACTCAACATGCTCATGTGCCCACACCCTGGTCCATATCCTGATACCTGCTCATGCACCTGGCTTCTCTGGGGGCCTTGCTCCTGCCTATGTCACCGATAGAATGTCATTACGGAGGTTACTTACGGACCGAACACCCTCAGGTACTTGATGCCCAACTGTGTGGCCATCTGACCGCAGGTCATGGTGATCTCATGATCATGGGCCGCATAGGCAAAGTGGGTCAGCCTGGTCAGCGTCTGCAGCTCCACCAAGGGCTCTGACCAGCGGCACTCGGAGGCCATTTTCACCACCTTCCCAGAAGGGAGGACCAGAGAGAGGGGTGTCACGTGGGTGACCATGACTCCCACAGGCTGTGGCTCACAGCAGTGAGTCTGCTGCCAGCCTGGAAAGCCAGGGGATTCTGAGGTCTGGACACGGCCAAGCGTTTGCTACGCTTAGGTCATTCGGCATAGCCATTCCAGACACCTCTGTGATCGGCAAACACCACTGCACTGTGGACACCACACTGGCCACGCTGCTGTCCCCGACACGTGGTAGCTGCTGTCCCAGTGCAGTGTGCAGGTCCCCACAGATGCCTCTGCCGTGTGCAGAGAGCTTGGCCAGGGTGGAGGCCCAGAGGCACACCAAGACAAAGGACCACTCCAGACAGCAGCCGGGGCTGTGGGCTTGGAGGGGCCCACAGCGTTCTGTGGGAGAGTGCCGTGGTAAGAAAGTGGGTGGGCTTGAGTTCTGCAGCCCCAGGCAAGACCCTCTGAGGCTGGCTTCCTAGTCCCTCTCTGCACTGAGCTGTCAGGCTCTAGGACACCATGACACCCACCTGGGCCAGGGGGGGCACGGCGAAGTCCATGAGGCCCAGCCCGTTGCAGGAGTACATCTCCAGAGCTACGAGGACTCTAGTCACAGAGCTGATGTCCTCGTTGGTGCTCTGTGGAAAGCAAGGGGCTCTGAGTGTCCGTAAGCCTGAGGCACTGGGGAGGGCGGGCAGGCAGGACCTGGAGTGTTCCTGAATTTCAAGGCGAGTTTCATGGCAACAGTCATCCCGGGAAATACACAGTCATTTTGCCTGAGGCTACATTGTATCCATCTGCCTCCAGGTTGCTTCCCAAGTAATGAGCAGGCTGAGGCTGTGCAGGCCAGAGCAGGCCAGGCAGTGCTGTCTCCTGCTCGGGGAAGGGGCTAAGGTGGAGGCTGAAGGGCCTGGGGCAGCAGCTGCCCAGGCGGGGGCTCCTCCTGCCTCTGGCTGTACAGCCCTCCCCAGGCTCCCATCTGGACGCTTCACTCAAATATCCCTCCTGCCTCCTCTCCTGGCTCCTTCCCTGCTGTCCCCAGTGATGGGGCCCCATAGGCTCTGTCTGTGGAAGCAGGGTTGTTCTGGCCCGTCCCTTTCCAGTTCTCCCCCACACCCTTGTGTTCCCAGCTTGGGGGCCTTGGCACCTGCCAAGGAGGTAACCATCTGCTGATGAGTGGCGCTGAGTGTGAGCAATGTCTCCTGAGGTCCAGGCTCAGGCCTTGCAGCAGGCTGGGGTCCTGGCCCTTGAGCGCAGCTGGGGTGGTGGTCTCAGTGGGAAGATAGCCTCCAAACCTTTCGAAGGGCAGTACTCCCCACTCTGGTCAGGCCTGGGGCCCAAAGGAGGATCGAGGGCCACTCTCTGGAGAAGGTGGCCTGCAGGTGCCCCATGGGCCCTGCTTGCACACACCTGGCCCGCAGCGACCACTGGGCTCACCTGCTCGTCGGTGCCCAGCCGGGGCCCGATCTGCTGCTGTGCCATCTGCTTGGCCTTCACCCAAGTGGCAATGAGCTGCTGCCGCACACGGGTGGGCACCACCTCCTCGGGCACGCTCCCGCTGGTCTGGCTCAGCGCAAACTCGCAGACCTGCAGCGCACAGGGCCTCCTTCCCAGATCTGCCTCAGGCAGAGGCGCGATGTCCCCACTGAGTGCCCAACAACACAGAGGCACAGCTGCTGCCCAGATGGCTCCTGCTTCCTTGCTGACCACCACCAGTGCTCTGGCTGCCACCCAGGGAGCAGGTCAGACCCACATTCACGCCCTCAGCAAGTGAGGCCAGGCATTCCCCCGCTGCTGTGGCAGGTATTGGATCTGGACGTGGACAGCCAGGGCCGGGACCCTGCACATGTGCCCTGAATCCACTGTGGATTTTCTCATGGTGACAGGACAGGGCCTGTGGGCTGGCCTGGACCCCCAGCTCCGGCCCTTGCCTGCCGAGTGCCTGTTTCCTCACCTTCACAGAGGCTGAAGCCTGTGCGAGGGTCACGGCTCAGAGCCCGGGCAGAGCAGTGAGCACGGCCACCAGAGGTGGCCACTCACCAGCCAGGGCTGGCCTCTGAGCCCTGGCATGGGTTCTGGTCCTCCAGACTGCAGAGGCCTGCAGCTTCCATGTCTTCCCCAAGTCCCCCATGTCCCCTCCATCATGGCCCCCATGCCCCCTGCCCCCTCACCCTCATGCTCTCCACCGTCCTCCCACACCCCCACGTTCCCTCCACCCCTCCTTGTGTGAGCTCCAGGCAGCCCTGTGGCACCCACAAGAACACTGCCAGGTGCCGTGGCTCAGCGGGCTGCTCGCCTCCTGTCCGACAGCAGGTGGGTCTGTGATCTCTCGGCTGTCACTGCAGGCTCAGCATTAGTGCCTGGCCTAGCTGCATGAGTCCAAGAGGCAAGCCTCCCTCCCGCTGACCCAGGCCACTCCAGCCCTCCCCAGCTCCTGTTCCAGTCCAGCTCCTCCTGCCTGCAGGTTCCTGGTGCTAGTCCTGGTCCTCCAGACTGCAGAGGCACGCAGCTTCCACATCTTCCCTAAGTCCCCTCCATCATGTCCCCCATGCCCCATGTCCCCTCTATGCCCCCCTCACCCCCACGCTCTGGTTTTCGTGTGGCTGCACTATCTGCCAGATGCCTGGGTGGGCATGGGCAGAGGCTCTATGACTGTCCTCCCCATCTTGTCCCCCATGTGTGTCCAGGCTGCTGTCCACGTCCCCTCCCTTCTCTCCCCCTTGCCTTTGGGCCTGGGGAAGCTGTACCTCCACTGCTGTTTGGATCTCAGTGGCAGCTGCCGAGTCCAGGGGGATGTGAAACGTGTTTGGTTTCGGGAGCTTTTTTGCCTTCTCCGGCGTCTGGGTGGGGATCCAGCTGATGATCAGGCCTCGAGCCAGGGCACTGCAGAGCATCACCAGCAGGACCGCGTCCCTAGAAGACAGGGTAGAGGCCCAGGCCCTCGAGCCCCTGCAGAGACACTGGGATCTGTGGTGACCACTTGTGTTTACGGACCCATCTGCCAAGATGTAGCAGAATGGAGCCGCCCACTGTCCTCAGGGAAGCTCAGGGTCTGTGGCTGGGATTGGGGAAAGAGCCGGGAGTCCCTGCTGCTGACGGGGAGGCAGGACCCAGGGCCCCTCCTGCAGAGCGGGACACCCTTGCCACAGGATGGGCTCCCGAGTGCCCAGGGTGGGCTGGCAGGGCAGAAAGGCCACTGTACCCATGCTCGTGTGCCAGGGTGTCCCGGAGGCCCTGGGAGATATCCAAGTCTGATTCCCAGGTGTAACGGGCCAGCTGAAGACATTACAGAAATAGGGCTTGTGGGACACAGTGGTCTCCACACACCAGGAGTGAGAAATCAGCCTGGCAGACGCTCGTGGGCAGGGGCATGGCAGGGAGCTCAGCTTCAGGCTGCCCGTCTCTCCTGAGCCATCTGCTGGACCCCAGGCTGCAGCCTGCGCAGGTGGTGGACTCATGCCCTGGGAAAGGTGAGTGCAGCACGTGGCACTATGTCACGAGATGTTCTGCATTGCTCATCACTTAAAGTCATCATGGACATGTGGCTGCATCCTCGCCCATTCTAGCTCCTACTAGAATCTGGTGTAAAATAATTAAAGTCCTGTTGTTCAGACCAAAAAGCAAACCAACAAAAAAAAAATACATTAAAATTGATCTTTCTGGTTTAACTGGGAAACCAGTCTCTCAAGTTCACACACACCTGGATGTGGGAAACCCAGACACAACAGAAACCCAGGAGGAGGTGCATAGGCAGCACTCTCCCCCATCTTCAGAGCATAGGCCTGGCCCCTGTTGACCTCTGTAGGACCCAGAGCAGACATGCCTGACCCCACAGCTGCAAGGGTCTTGGGGCTCCTGGCTCTGCCAGTCTGCACCCACCACGCCACACCCACCCTTGGTGGTCAGAGGCCTTGATGATGCTCAGGAGCTTATGCAGGGGGTCCACCAGCTCCCTCTGCCGCCCGGCCACGATGAGATGGTGGTTGTGGTTCAGCATGTAGACGGCGGCATTTTGCACCACCCAGGCCTCCCCGATCTCCAGCCCGATCTCCGCCGAGCGCAGCCAGTTGTTCATGGTGTACTCCGACAGGCTTTCTATCCAAGTTCTGCAAATGCACACCCACCAGCATTGGCCACATGCAGGTCTTTCCAGAGGAAGCCGCTGCAAGCTCTCCTGGTCTGGAGGGGTGCTCCAACTGTAGGTGCTGCCCTCCCTGAACCCCACAGCCCTCTGCACCTGCCCCTCAGCTTGAGGAGTGGGACTCTTGGCCCCTCCTTCCTGGGTGCCGCCCTCCTGCTCTTCCCATGTGTGAGCTCTCCTCGGCCACTGGATCCTGTCACTCACCTGCTTGGAGGAGGAGCAGCGGGCCGAAGCCTTGCCCACCCCGGCAGCCGCCCTTGCCCCCGGCCTCCTCACCCTTCTGCAGTTTGCCTGCCCTGTCACACACAGGGCTGCTCCCTCTCTGTCCTCTGCCCCTATTGCTGACCCTGGGGGCTCACGCTGACCAACAGTGGGAAAAGTGAGAAGAGCTCACTGGAGCGGGAGAGCGGGATCTATGTAAAGGCACCCCTGCTCACGCTCCTCCTGCCAGGCTGCACTGCCAACTGCACACACCTTCTGTGATCCTGGTCCGTGTCGAACACTCTGATCTCTTGTGTGACAACGGGACTACTTTGTCAGTTGGGAGGATGTTCCCACTGCAGTCCCAAGGATACAGAGGGCCCTTCCACCCTTAGCTGGCACATGGGCAGGAGTCGCCACCCACCTGTATGTGATCCACTCTGGGTTCGTTTCTGGGGGCTCAGGCACGTAGCCAGCTGGGTGCTGGCTCAAGTCCTCAGGGGGGACAGCCTGGTCATTCAGCTCTACACCTTCTGTGTGCAGCAAGTGGATGGTGGCCTGTAAGAGAGTGTGCGGCTGGAGGGGTCATGGGCAGGCAGGGCCCAGCCCCAGGGAACAAACAGCCAGGCATTTCTCCTTAAAGCTAGGGTTCTGAAACACAAAGCACTGGAGTAGACTCCTGGGTAGAACCGCCCCCCACACACCTGTCACCTCACTGCAAAGACACACCTTGGGGAGAGAAGAGCTAGTATCAGCACAGCCCCACCCACCACCCCCTCTACAGATTAGACGCTTCTTCCTGCTGCCAAATGCCCAGCCATCTCTGAATCTCCTGATGGCTTGGTGAATCTGCTTTCCAGAAAAGGGCTGCTAAGCCCACAGGGGTGGGAGGGAACTTCAGGAGAAGTGGGGCTGGCGCTGTCTGGATAAACCCCACAGTCACGGCCACCTGTGTCCACCATCTGGGGATCAGCTTCCTGAGCACAGGGCTTGGCTTCAATCCATGCCATGGACCCAGAGCCTCAGCCAACAGGTCAGCAAGGACTTCCTGCCACTGAGGGACCCCAGAGGAAATAACATGCACAGGCTTGGAGAATTCTGAAGTCACCTCCAGCCCAGGCACAGGCACAGGCTGGGAGCTCATGCTGGCCTTAGAGTGGGCCTGGATCCAGCTGGCTGCATTCTACCTGGCTGACTGAGCCGGGCAGGCAATGTGTCTCAGTGCCCACACATGCAGGGGGTCAGGGCAAGGCCCTGGGTGGGGCCCAAGGGAGCGCCCAACAGAGATGACAGCTCCTCCAAAGGCTTCCAAAGTCCTCTCCAAATATAAGTCCCCCAGTGGAAAGACAATGACCTGTTGTGCCTATGTGCCTTCGGACTCACCATCTAGAAGTCATTTCTAACAAAAGATTACAGCAATACACAGCATGACAGGTTTTGATTTGCACCTTCCTCCTAGAAGAGCTTCCAAGGACTTGGGAAATTTTCCTTCCCTGACCCACTGTTTTGGGAGCCCAGGTGGGGCCTCTGATAAAGATCTCCAGCGTGTTAACGAGATACACCGGTGCTATCGCCCACGGTCACGGTGGGCCCCACAGAGAAGCAGGAGCCTGGGGACGCACCTCAGCGCTGATGAACCCCACCTCTGCGAACTTCCGCAGAAGGCTGTGGGACCACTGCTCCGGCAGCACCCCTTCCGACTGGCCCCAGTTCTCCCGCACAGAGCCTTCTGCGCTTCGCTTCTTCCTTCCTGGGGAGGGGGAGCAGGAAGAGGGTGAAGAAAAACTCAGGAACTCTGTGGCCCTGTTCTGGGGCTCTCCTCAGCTTCCTATAGGGGGCATGCGCTGTCAAAGGTGAGGATGGTGTCAGACTCATGTCCAGTGACAGGGGGTGTGATGACAGTCAGTGGCAAGTTTGTTGCCATTACAACCCTGAGGACCCCAAGTCCCTCTGTAAACAGTGTGCTCTTGATATACCCTGCAACTTCCTCTGTGTGCTTTAAGTCATCTAGGGACAACTTAGGCACCTCACACAGGGTGGGTGAGAGGTCAGTGGCTGTCACACTGTATGGTACAGAGAATAGTGACAAGAAACACGTCTGACATGTTCAGAACAGATCAAGCTTTGTTCAAGGGTTTTCAGACCTCGACTGGCTGAGTCTGGGTTCACAGGGCCCAGGGACATGGGGGGCAGGCTGCACACACATTCAGAAACCCCACTTTCCATTTGAAGGCTCCTCTGGACCTGTGTACCGACTAGACTCGTTACTGTGGGGCCAGTCTGGCCTCTACAGGAGGAAGCCCCCTCCCCTGTGGCCCTCAGAGGGAGGAGCCTGGCCTTCTGAGGCACCTTTGTTCAGGGTTGCCCTGGGCGAATACCTCTCTTCTGCCTTGGGGACTTCTTGGCCTTGAAGCTGTCATACAGCAGGCAGAAGCGGCTGGCTGTCCGGCACACATCCCACACCTCTTGCTTCCGAGCAACCTTGGCCAGCTCTGCCCAAATCTGGATTCTGCTCTCCAAAACACAAACAGGGGAGGAGCAGGTTCAGGCATAGCTAGTGAAGGTCGCAGACACACAGGTGACTGCCCTAGAGGAAAAGCCACGCTCCAGGGCTTTGGGTCTGTGCTCCAGCTGGACAGCTCTAGGGGCAGGTAGACAGTGGTCAGGGCCAGGAATCAGGGGCAGCTCCCAAATTCCCCTCCCAGGGGTAGGGCAGGCCCTCTTGGATTGATGCCATGGTCTGCCCATCATGCAACACTGATGGCTGCAGCATGTGTCCCCTAAGGAAGAGGGAAGTCTCTCGCTGGCCACACACATGTGGGCTGTGGCCTGTTTCTCTCAAGAACAAGCAGGCCAGGCCTCATCCATACCCCTCCTGGAGTTCACAGAGCTGGAGGCTTTCCCAGGTACACATCCTTCTAGGAGCACCTCCTGCCAGAGGCACACCCTCCCAGGTGCACGACCTCCCAGGAGCACATCCTCCCAGGTCCATCTCCTCCCAGGAGCACATCCTCCCAGGTTCATCTCCTCCCAGGTACACGCCCTCCCAGGAGCACCCCCTCCCAGGTGCATGCCCTCCCTGGAGCACTTCCTCCTAGATCCACCTCCTCCCAGGAGCACCTCCTCCCAGGCACATCCTCCCAGGTGCACTTCCTCCCAGAGGGACACCACCTTCCAGGTGCATGCCCTCCCAGGTCCACCTCCTCCCAGGTCCACCTCCTCCCAGGAGCATGTCCTCTGCCCCAACAGGCCCTCCTTACTAGGCTCTGCTTTGAGCTTCTGTTCTCCAGAAAAGTCCCTTTCCTTGCTCACCTCTCCTGGTCATTCTCATTTCCCAGACGCCGCAGATGCCCAGCAGCCTTGTCCACACTAAGCATGTGATGTCGAGCCTTTGCGAAGAGGTAGGAGAATCTGCCCCTGGTTTTCCCAGTGGAAACTGAGACAGAAAGCAAACTGTGAGGGTCGACATCATGTGCTGAGGAAAGGGGGACAGGAAGAGCAGCTGCGTTCAATGGGGACACTGGTGATAACAGCAGACTGTGGCACCTGCCCTGCGGCAGCTGGCTCCTGGGGCTGAGTCTGTGCAGAGCTGGTGCGCATTGCTGTGTCCTCTGACAGTCAGTCGAGCTGACCGTGTTGTGTGTGGAGGGGCAGAGGTGGTCTGGGAATCCCGCCTGACCCTCCTTGCCACCCACTCTGTGACTGGGCCAACCAGCCAATCTTCCCATCAGAAGCATCGGCTCTGCCCCAACTCTCAACCCTGGCCCCTCCAGCAGCCCCATGGTCCCTCAAAGCCAAGTACTTTTATCTGCTTCGAGTAGGAAGTTCTGAGCCCACGGCTCCTTTTCCCGACAAATAAAAAAAGGGCACCTAGAACTGAGCTGCATGCCCAGGGCTGGGCTGCCCAGGGTAGCTGCTTGGGGACCCAGAGGACACTAGCCTGTCTCTGGCACCGGAGACGTCTGGGCAGGAGATTGGGCCTCAGGGATGGGCTTCCCCTGGGCTGACCCCCTGCCCTGTCAGACGGCACAGAAGACTCCAGGAGCCAGCTCTGCCCTCCTTCCCCAGGAGCCCCTGCACCTCAGCAGGGTCCAAAACTCCTCCTGCTGGTAGTGGGTGCTGACTGGGCCCCTCAGGTGAAGGGCACCTGACCCCAGGCTGCCAGCAGATCATGCTGAGTGTGATAAACCTGGAATGCCACACAGATGTGTATAGGTGACACCAACAGACCTACAGCTGCTCCTCAGTCTCCTGAGAACAAAATGAAACCAAGGAAGGAGGTGACCGGGGGACAACCGTAGCACACAGGCGGCACCCCTCCTGGGCTGTGACCCCCCCCATTCTCCTCTCCCTCCTCTTGGACATGATATACGGACCTTGCCGGGCCCCCTCCAGACCACTGCTCCCAGGCTCCAGTCCCTGTGTGACCTGGTGTCAGAGCATGGAGCTGAGAGAACCTCCAGAGGACAGCAGGCGTCCCCAGCCGGGCTCAGGCTGCCTGGCTGCTCCAGGGGAGCTGGGACACAGGGCAGGCACCACGGGCCCCTCCTAGCCCACTCACTGCTTGCCTTGGGGAGGTTTGCTGTGCACCCCATCACCTACACTGGTTAATCCTTGGGGATGAGGCCCGTGGCTGAGGTGAGTGGGGTCAGCCCAGGCTGACCAGAGTGATCACTAATACGGAGGGGCAGCCCAGGACCCACACATGGTCCTGGTGTTGGACCACAGAGGCTGTGTCCTGACTCTGGAACTCAGGACCTGGAACGCTGCCTCAGGTGGGCCCCATCTATCTGACCATGCCCCATGAGAAGAGAGCATCAGACAGAGAGGAGCAGTCAGGACAGCAGAGGAAAACCACCTGCAAGCCAGGGAGTGGGCCATGCTGCCTCAGCTCCACCTAGGACTCTGGTTGTGGCCTTCTGCTGTGGCCGTGAGTGTGGATGAGCCCTCCAGTGCTTGGAGAGAGTGAGGTATCCTGTTGCAGGTGGCAGAGTGCAGCGGGTTCAGGGTACAGGCTTGTGGGGCTCACTTTGTCAGGGGTCAGCCTGGAGACAGCAGGGGGCCCAGAGGCTCCCCAGCAGCCAGGAACCTCCTAAGACAGGCGACCCCCAGACCTGGTGTGGAGAGAGGTGCTCACCTTTGGCTTCATTCTCGCTGTCCAGCACAATCTGGAAGGTGTCAGGGGCCAGGGCCAGGCCTGCATTCACCAGGAGGGCCCGCTTCTTTCTCACGCTGTCCTTCGGGATAGCTTTTTTTGCCTACAAAGAAAAGAGCAGGTTGCCTAAGTGGCCCCTGCCCTGTTGGCACCAGAGCCCCTCTAGCTTGTGCCATCAGGTGGGCCCTGAGCCATCCCCTTTGGCCTCTGCCATCAGGTGGGCCCTGGGCAGTCCCTCCTGGTGCCCTGCACCTCAGCCTGTATTCATGCTGGGTTAGCCTGGCCCTGGGTTCCCTGGGCAGCCACATCTCTCCCCCAGGTGGCCCTGTCTACACCTGCTCGATGACCATGATGGCCCTGTCCTCAGCACGCTCAGGAGACTGGTACAGCATGGTGCACAGTTGCAGCCGGGTGAAGGCCATCTTGAGCTTGTCCTGGTAGAGGCCCAGTGTGTCCAGGCGCATGGCCTTCTGCAGGTGCTCCATGGCAGGCTCTAGCCGGTCCTCGTCCTCTTCGATGTGCGCCATCTCCATGTGCACTTGGCAGCGGAGCAGAGTCATGAGGCTGGGGGAGAGGTGGCATGCATCAGGGGGCGGCCGGGCTGTCCTCAGGCATGCAGGGCTTGTTCCACACTCCGTGGGAGGCAGGGAGGCGCATGGCTTCCCAGGGGCCCTGGCTCTTTGGCCTCCTTCCAGTTACACCTGCCTAACCTTGAGGTCTCATGAAGGGGACAGAGAGGTGAACGCTGCAGACCACGGGAGACCTCCGAGCCGGCTGGCAAGAGCTGCCACACCCAGGCTCCTGCAGGAGGAAGCAGGGGGCACATGGGCTACTGCCTGCGGGGATGCTGTGTGGAAGCACCAGGGAGGAGCTGGAGAGTGCAGGACCCCTCTGCTGGAGGGTGCTTGATGTCACTGCCGGGCGAGTGGGACACAGCCCCATTTGCCCACCTCCAACCTGCAGTCTATGGTCTTTGCTCAGGTTCTTCTAGACACTCTCTGTCCACCTGCCAAGTCCTGTGCTGCAGCTGGGTCCAGGTGGGGCCGGGCAGGGGGCCACCTAGAGAGGCCCTTCTGTCTGAGCAAAGCCCTTGCCACCAACAGCACATGGAGGGCCACCTCAGCCACTGCCCCGAGGTGCAACGTTGACACACTCAATAGACTGCTGAATAAAGACCCCACGGGACTTTCCCTGAAGACAGAGAAGTACAAGTGACCGGAACCTATGTGACATCAGAGGAGACAAGGAATGCCGCAAGCCTGTGCAGAGAAGCAGAGTGCCTGTGGTGTCAGGTGTGGTGCTGGGGCTCCACGGCGCCCGGGAACCAGGGTGCCATGATGTCCCCAAGGGAAGGACTGAAGGTGAGGAGGTGACTGCAGCAGGAGTGGACTCCATGCTGGGCAGCACCTCACCCGGCAGCAGTAGTCCCGAGCGCACTCACCCCAGGGACTCCCCTCGAGCTGGTGGCCCAGGAATCTGGTGAGGTAGCCAGAAGCCATGCAGAGGAGGCACCCTGGGGGCAAACGCAGAAACCACAGCCACGGAGGGGGCATCTGGAGCCCAGCGCTCCACAGCAGGGCAGGCAGCAGAAAGGCCTGCAGATCAGGGGCTTTGGGTACTTCTGCTTCCAACTGCTACGAAGTAACTCCTGATGACCCTCTAGCACCACAGCACCCACAAACTGGACGGAACACAGGAGGCAGTGTTTTCCAGGGCCAGACTCCAGGCAGCACAAAACCACAGTCCAGGGAGGAAGAAACTCAGAACATGTGGAAGACAGTCCAGCTCCCTCCAGGGTGGTGGCACAGCAGAAGGACCTGCAGTGTCCTGAGCTTAGGAGACCAAGGTCAGCATGCTGGGTTCTGAGCAGCTGGGTTCCCCCAAGCACCTGCCCCAAGCCTCAAGGAGGTGTGTGCACACTGACCCCCACTTTTGCTCCCAGGCAAAATGCCATATAACCCCATAACAATTGAACTGCCAACCAGGAAAAAAAGTCTGACGCTTCTCCAAGAAAGACAACAAAGTGTGGTGGCTCTGTAGCCTACCGTCCAGTGCTCCCCACGGACCTGTGATGAGAGGGAAGCATGTGACCCAGGACACAGAGCACAGAGGCAGAAGAACCCTGTACAGCAGCTATCACGGTAGACACCAACAACATGTCCACCAATCAAGAAAAGCAGGATTCATGAGAACAGGTAAAGAATCTCAGAAGAGAAATGGAACTGACAAAATGGAATTCTAAGTCTAAAACCCCGACAAGTCAAACAAGGTCTCCGGGTGCGAGGCAGCAGAATGGGGAGGGCGGGGAAAGCCTGTGAGCACTTAAACGGCGACGGCGACGGAAGTCACCTCATCAGAAGAGCAGAGGGCCAGGCGCTGGGAAAACAGGCAGGCCCAGGGAGCCTGAGGGTGGCTGGCCTGGCAGGTGGACGCCCAGGGCCCCAGGGGGAAAGGAGGAGAGAGAAAATGGCCGGCCTCCAGAGCCATGAAAAGCATTATCTGACACCTCTGCGTCTCCTAGAGAGCCCCACAAAGAACTGAAGTAAAGAAAGCACTGCTTGACTGGACGGAAAAGCAAGACTCGACCATCTGCCTTCTAAGAGACATGCTCTTAAAATGCCTTGCACTTTAAATTTAAGTAAACAAATAGGATCAGAGTCCCAGGTGGGAAACAAACAGCAGACAGTGTGTCAGGCCAGGCACCTGCCAGAGCCGGGGGTCAGAAAGCAAAGCTCTCGGCACGAAGCCTGGGAGTGGAACACCCCCCTGGAACAATCAGCAGCCGATGTGGGGACTCTGGGAAGAGTGGGAAGCCTCCCCGGGCTTTCAGCAGGGCCACAGCACTGCCCCCGCCTCCGCCATGACACACGGAGAGCAGCCCGGCCCAGGGGCTTTGTGGGTGAGCTCCAGAACCAGATTCCTCTGCAAAGCGCTCCTTAAATCCCTTCCAGCTCACCACCTGGGAGTCAAACTGACACACGGGAGCTTTGAGCAGCTCATCTGTGGGGAGACCGGCTGTATTCATAGGCGTGTGAAAGGTGCTCCCCACTGGCCTGAGGGGTGAGAAGGGGTCCCTGCGGAGGAGCAGAGCATGACCACAGCAATAGCCTGTGTTCCAAGGAGGACAGGTCCCAGGCTGAGGCAGCCGCACCCCTGGACACGTCCGAGCTGTGTGGGCACTGGGTGTGCCCCCACCAGCACGGCCGCCAGGAGGGTGTCCTGGAGTCCCCTTCCCACAGCTGGCCAGATTCCCACACTGTCCTCCTGTAGCTGTGCTGTAGTCTAGGTAGACAGTGTCCCCTAAAGCCCATGGGTGACACAATGCAGAGACCATCAGAGGTGGGCTGACCAGGTGTTGAGACCCTGGACGTGGCCAGTGGAAGGCGCCACCTGAATGGACTAATGGGGGGTGTGGCCTGGCAGGTGGGCTGTGGCTGTAAGGGGGTCCCTGGGCGTGCCTCTGGGGTCTGTACTTGTCACTTTGTCCATGTTGAGAGCGCGCCTTGCTCCCTGGCTGTCCTGAGCTGCTTTCCTCCTCCACTCTCTTCCCATGATGATCTGCCCCACTCGGGCTCAGAGCTACCGAGTGGCCTTTGTGTGGACTGAACCTCTGAAACCAGGTTCTTGTCAGGTCTCTTGGTCATGGCCACAAATCAAGCTGACACAAGGTGGATGAGGCGAGCATTCAGTACTCATCCCATGGAGAAAGGAGGCACTGCCCAGTGAGCACAGCAGGCGGGCTCCCCACGCCCAGGCAGGAACATCCACCCATCCTACCAGTGTCGGTGTCCAGGGCCAGCCCCGGCCCACCTGTCCACCTTCTCCAGGATCTCCGCCACGGTGGTCAGTGGCTTCCGCAGGTGGTGCCGCAGGCTGTGCTGCAGCAGGGGCAGGCAGGTGTTCCACTGTGTGGTGCACACCACGTGGATGGCCTGGGGGTCGCCCAGGCGGATGGCACGCTGCAGCACCACGTCCAGTCGGCTAATGATGCTCAGCTGGGCCTGGGGACAGCGGGCATTTCCGGGAAGGTCAGAAGCGTGCTGCCATTACCAGGCCCTTCACAGCACAACCTGGGAGGGCTGGCCTGGGCAGGGCCGAAGCCAGTCCAGGGGCTGGAAGGTGTGGGGTCAGATGCGAGCAGAAGCTCTGAGCCTTCCACAGACCCACTGGGCCAGGTCACCTGAACCTTCCAGAATCCCCCCCCCCCAGCCGGGGCAACGCCCTCACCTGCCCTGAGCTGAGGGTGGAGCCAATACTGGGGCCTCACTACCCTGTCCTGGCTGCCCAGACCCAAGCCATAGTCCCAACCTCATGAACGGAAGCCACGCCCTGACGTCTTGGAGGCAGGCAGGGGCACAGCTGTGCAGGCCACAGGGCCACACTCACTGCCTTGATCACAGGTCACTAGGACCTGTGGGCATTCATAGCTGGCCCCACACCCAGACCCCAGCACATGGCAGTCGGCCAGCAGCCGACCGAGTCCCTCAGGAGCTCAGCTCTGCCGGGCAGACACACAGGCAGATCATGGAGGAACCAGGCCTGCAGGCAGTGAGGTGCCCCCCGTCCTGTGCTGGCCCCTGAAGCACACTCCCTGCTGGCCTCCCCTCACTCTGCTCCTCCAGTGCAGCTGTGGTCTCCCAGAGGGACGCCTGCAGGTGCTGGCGGCAGGAGGGGGGTCCCTGAGCCCCTCCCATAAGCACCTGGGCCCACCTCAGCGTTCACAGGGAGCAGAGTCGGAGGCCTTCTCACGGAGCAGCAGCCTGAGTGAAGGCCACAGCTCTGTGGCAGCGGGTGCTTCCCCAGACCTCAGACCTGCTGCTGAGCAGCCACAGGAGCCTGAGGTCGGCTCACAGCACCCACTGAGGCTTCCACAGCCCCTGCCTGAACAGGGCAGTGAGGGTCCTCTGGGGACAGAGCCACACCCAACCCTATCCTGCCCAGGGACTCCACAGCACCATCCCTCAGGTCTCCAGGCCAGCCAGGCCCCTACTGAGGCAGGGGGTGGCTTTGACTGCTGGCCCCTGGACAGGACAGAGGCTGCAAAGAGTCCTGGTGGGGATGGGGAGGCTGTCACCCAGACAAGCCCTGGAGGGGATGTGAAAGCTGTCACCCCTGGCAAGCCCTGGTGGGGACACGGCAGTTCCACACAGGACAGAAGAACTTGGGGTTTAGAAAGTCACATCCCAGCCTCCAACCGCCAGGGAGGCCAAGGTGTCCCTGGGGCCATGGTGGACTCTGCCAGGGCTGGTGTGTCCCAGGCTCAGTGCAGGGAGGAAGACGGCCAGCTCTGGAAGCTCAGTGTGTGCAGGCCCAATGCTGGAACCCAAGGTTGAGCCCTCACCCACTCATGGCGGGGAGGTAAGGCACAGCTGGGCAGCACCCAACCTGGGCACCAGCACAGAGCCAGGGCAGTGAGCACGGGGACCAGGTGCCTCCCCAGTGCCCTACCACCTGGCCCAGACCTGGCTCTCCTGGGGAGCCACAGATCAGAGCGCCGTGCGCCATGACTCTGGGCTCAGACCTACCTCCACAGCTGTCCGGAGGTAGATTCTCACTTTATTTTCAAGTCTGGAGGCTTCGAGTTCACACTCCAGGCATTCAATCTCAATCAGCTTCCCGGGGTCCTGTAACAAACAGGACGAAGCCAACCCACACATTCGCCAACTTTGAGACCACTTAAGACACCACCGCCACGCCAGGTAGAAGCCCCCAGAGGAGAACCGCACGACGGAGCCAAGGCACATCCGAGAATCTGGACACCTTCCCCAGACACAAAAGCTCAGGGAGCAGGCGGAGGAAACCTCACCCCGTGCCCACCCGCTGTGGGCTCGGCTGCAGAGGGGACTTCGCAGATGCTGGCTCAGCTTCTGGAATCAGAGCCTGATGTCCCCACAGTCTGACAATCCCTGCATGTCCAAAGTACCACTGCAAGTGCGACTAGGTACATGAGCACTGAGGATTGTCACCTGTCGCCTTTTCTCTCTGTGGCCAGCATCTTCTCATCACTGGCAGTGACATCCCCAGCGTCAGCAGGCGTCGTATGCTGGTGAGAGGTGCCTGCCTCCCCTCACGCTGGACATGGGCTTCTTGCAGCAGCATGGACAGGACCTGCTCTCCCCAGGATGGTGGTATTCGCCTTGTCCCTGGCATTGGGCCATTTGCACTTACTGTCATCACAACATGATTGGGTTCAGGGGACAGACCCTACTGATGCCACGCCACACATTCCTACTCATCTCTCCTTTTCTTACTTCCATTTTCTCTTCTTCCGTCTTGTTTGTATCCACTGACTCTCCTTCGTGGTTCCACTCCACCTGCATTGCTGGGTCCCCAGCTGTACCTGTTGCCAGTGTGGCTCCGGTGGCCTTCTCAAGACGTTCGTGCACACGGCAGCTTCGCAGAGTCCTGGCTGTGCAGTCCCTGGGTGAGCGGCACAGTGCTCTGGCCAGCACAGTCCCTCCTGCCCTCGGGCCACGGCTGCCGCAGGCCCAGTGCCCCTGCCTAGAATCCCACAGGACAGCCTTGCCGGCCTCTCCAGATGGCTGGCTCCCTTTGCTGCCCTTCCTTGCCCTGCACAGACCCAACTTTCCCTCAGGTACCGTCTTCCAGTTGCCTGAGGAACTTCCTTTGGTTTCTGGAAGTGGAAGGCAAACTTTTTCGGCTTCTGGTTATCTTAATAAATCTTAGGAATCTCTGTTTTCAGTTTGAAGGTATTTTCCCTGGGTGCAGATTTCAGGGTGGATGCCTCTTGTTTGGGTATTTAGAGATGATCTCTGTCTTCTGGTTTTATTGCTTGCAGCAGGAAATCTGCTGTCATCCTAACTTCAGTTCCTCAGAACAGAACATCTTTTTTGAAGATGATCAGATTTAGTATCTTTGGCCATTAACCCCTCAAGCACCTTCCTGCTGCCCTTGCTCTCCTCTCCTTCGGGGATTCTGTGGCGTGTTTATTACTCCGCGGGAAGCTGCCCAGCCCCACTCATGGGCAAGGTTTTCTTCTCCACATTTCTCCTTCCTGGGTTTCATTCTGTTTCCATTACAGAACCTTCAGGTTTGCTAATCTTTTATTCTAAAATGTCTAACCTGTTTTAAACTCTATCCAGTGTAGCTTCATTTGAGAGAGTTTTCAGCTCTAGAAATTCTGTTTGGGAGTTTGAATTATCTTCCTTGATCCTATTTAATATAAAAGTTCAAACTTTTTACCTTCTTGAGCACCTGGAATACGATCATAACTGTTTCGGTGTCTGTGTCCACTAATCGGCAAAGTTTCTTGGTTGAAGGGTTTTGATGGGTGATTCTCTTCATCTTTTCCTCTTGGGGTGTCTGGCAGTTCTTTATCCGATGCCAGGCATTGTCAAGTTCACATTATTGGGTGCTGTGGACTCTTGTATTCTGTGTCTTTGAGATTTGTCCTGGTATCCAATCACACCACTCAGAAAGAGTCTGTCCCTTTATTTTTGTGTCCCAGGCTTGTTATGCATGACCCGAGCAGTATGCAGCCTAGGGATAGCTTCCTCACTTTGGGGACAAACGCCGGAGTCTCCAGGACCTGAGGTTTTGTGCCTGGCTGGTGAGAGTGGGAACTGCTCCCCACCCTGCAGTCCGCCTGCAGACACACACCACGGCATCAGAAGAGGCCTGAGGTGGCGGGGGGCTGTGGAGCAGGGATCCTGGAGAGAGACCACGGCTGGGCAGCACACCCTGCCTCTCTGTGCTCAAAGCCTGGGTTCCACTTCTAGGAGATTTGTCTTGTAGAGACAGAAACAGAGGCTCTGGGGGAGCAGGAAGGCTACTCAGCTGGTGAGGGTGGAACTCGGGTGCCATCCAGTGTTGGATGGCAATGCTGAGTTTGGGCCCCCACATTATGGAAACCCAAAAGATGGGTATGAGGCCCACCAAAGAACTCGGCAAACCGCTTCAAGAACAACTGACTCCCAGGCTAAGCTGGTCCTGCCCAGGTGGACCTGACTGTCGGGTCCACAGGAAGCCTCATCTCCTTTTCAAAAACTGTCTCCAGATCACCGCAGCCAGGAGAAGAGTCGACTGCTCTTTGCTAAAGAAGTCGTTTCTTTTGTCTGCATGTCTCACAGCTTTATTTGGTAATAACTCCTGAGGCCAAGGGGGTCTCACTCAAGGTAACTCGGGACCAAGCCACAGCCTGTGCTCAGTGAGGATGGTGGGAAGGGACGAGTCCAAGACCACACCATCCGCACAGCTGTCCTCTGCCCTTCCACACTGTCCGGAGGCAGGGAGCAACCCCAGCGCGCTCTCTTCACAGCCAGGGTGCACCCTCTGAAACATCCCCTGGAGGGCAATGTTGTCGTGTGTATTACAAGACCTCAGCAGCGAGAGTCCTCGGGGACCTAGTCAGCGAACTTACCTCAGGGAAAACCCTCAATGCAAAAAAGGCTTAGACACAAAATGTCCCTCAGAGCCCTTTGTGAAGTAAGCACAAAATCACATATGATTGAACCGTCCCTTGGCAGGGGCAGGGACCCAAGGCTGTGCTCCACGTGGGATGTCACACAGCCCTCACGTGAGGGGCAGCTGAGTGTGAAAAAAGGGGGAACCCAGAATGGCAAGGGTCGTACCATCCCCGCCGCTCCCACACTCAGCCCCCCGTGCTGCGCCAGAGCCCAGGGAGCGACTGTCACCAAGCCACTCACTTTGCTGTCCATTTTCTTCAGGTCTGAGAGGCAGTCAGAGGTGATGTCTTCACATTTCAAGGTCAGAGAGAAACGAGCTAATTCAAAAAGCAAAAGCATTCTGGAAAGAAGCAGATGGGCACTGGTTCAACAGGGGACAGAGCACACGGATGGGGCAGGTGGACAGCCAGCCCCTATTCCAGCACAACTGGGGAAAAGTAAAATAAGAAATAAAACAATGAAATCAACTAGCTCATGAATGAGTCCTGGACAGGCCCCAGCCAGCCGGCCACCAGACCCAGGCTGCTCTCTGCAGTGAGTGGCCTCCCAGTGCAGCCTCCGCAGGTCTTCAAGTCGAGTGCACACCTGCAGCAAGCCTACACAGGTGTCACCAATGCCTCGCAGCACAGCCCCAGTGAGGTGCTGTCACATCCACACGGACAGGCAAGAGGCAGGTATGGAGAGGGGGGGTGCTGCAGGGAGGATGCCTGGGTGCTGGAGCAGAGTCCTCCCTCCCACGGTCAAGCACTCGCAGTCACCCACAAAGGCCAGCTGTGTGAGTCAAGAGGAGAAAAACTGAAGGGTTGATTACTGGTTTTCAGTAACCACACAGTTTGAACAAACAGAATGGACCCCCCTGCCCAGAACTCCAGACACACAAGCCCAGGGGGACTCAGCAGAGCCTGCAGCGTGTCCAGAAGCCTCCACGGCCCTCTGGGCTTCAGGGAAGGACCGATACCCCCAAGAGGCTGTGCTGGCAGTGCAAGTGGTACCTCAGCCTGCAGACACCACATCCCCCAGGGCTGACTGCAGGACACAGGTCACACACTGGA
The DNA here is from genome assembly GCF_001458135.2 of Marmota marmota marmota. Classification (NCBI taxonomy): domain Eukaryota; kingdom Metazoa; phylum Chordata; class Mammalia; order Rodentia; family Sciuridae; genus Marmota; species Marmota marmota. The sequence continues at coordinate 12,859,810 of NW_026000206.1, forward strand.
TCCCAGGGAGACCCTACCTGTTCACACGGAGACGTTGTGGCTGCATTACCAAATGTGGTGCCCAAATCAGCAGTCCACATGGCAGCAGGTCCAGGACCGTGCTGGGTGGAGACCCTTCCTCCCTGTCACAGGTGCAGGGCTGGCCATAGCAAGGCCACCTGCAGTCCCTCTGAGCATCTAGTCTGGGACCCCAGGAAGCAGGAAAGGACATACGCACCAAGGCCCCAAACAGTGTGTGGCCCTAGGTTGGTGGGAAGAGCAGTCCAAATCACTCTCATATTAAATACAACATTTCTGTCCATAAAGAAACTTAAGAGAGTAAGTGGCGAACGGGGGCAGTGGTAGTCATAGTGGAGCTGAAGAGTCCAGACTTTGACAGAAAAGGCTCCTAGAGTCTGATTGGACTCATTTATACCCACTTTTAAAACATCAGGTAAACAGAATGAACAGGAAATTAACAACAACAAAAAATGCCTATAAATATTTAGAAAACACACTCAATTTCAAAGTGGCGAGAGAAATGAGGAGTGAAGTGGTGGCAGGCCATTCTTCATCAGACAGGCACAGACAGCACACCTGTGGGAGGGGGGGCACTAGCCACTCACGTGCCTGTCAGACAGCTTGGGCAAAGAGCACCCAGCACCCCATGTCCACAAACATCCCATCGGGGACATGAGCAGACCAGTATAGCCTGGCTCCAGCCACAACTCCTTAGAGAATCTGACCACGGATGTGGATGTCCCTCCTGGGACACCTGTGTGTGTGCACCTGCTCCCCCCAGGAGCCACTGCTGACCTGGCCCACCTGCAAAAGGGGACTTCAGCCCTCTGCTCTGCCCGTCTCCTGCCACAGGACCTCAGGTCCTGGTCCTGCCTCCAGTGCGCCCTCCTCTGAGAAGACCCTGATGTCCTCACTGGACTATGCAGGCCTCCAACCCTGATCTTAAGCTGACTCTGACCCTTCTGCAATCAAACGCAATGCCACATGGTCCGGTATCCATGGGCACAGAATACTGTCAGCACCCAGTGGGCTGGGAGGTGTTGCTTCCCTGGTCCAGCCCCAAAGACCTGAGGAGTCCAACATCCTGCTCTTGGTTGAACAGGACTCTTGCCCCATGGACACAGCCAGAAGGCAAGCACGTCTTGTTTTAAGTTGCAGAGTTGTGGTCATTTGTCACACAGCCATAGATGACTAACAGTTTCCTGGACAGTCTCACCCAGTGCCACATGCTGGGAGCACTTTGGACTTTCCTCTTCCTAACAGGGAACAAAGGTGGATGCAGGACCACCCTCACTCTGTGTGCCTCCTCTTCACTAAAATACGCACAGACTGTCCTTCTAATGAGATATGTCGTGGGGGCAGAGGCCAAGCCTTGGGTGCACCCTTCTGGGGAACACAGTCCAACATACCGTACCCCGGGCCCATGATCAAATGGCAAACTGAAAAAAACACCCCAAACAGTGGTTTTCAGGCAGAGGGTCACAAGGCTGCTTATGTTAGGGGTGATTGCAAGTTAATAAGAGTCTCAGAAGACCCCAGCCAAAAGATGAGGCTCAAAAGGTGAGGCAAAGGCCCACAGAGGCGGCTGCATATTAAGCCGTGCTGGTGATCAGAGTCATGAAAATGAAACCAGAGCAACTGGGTAATCTGCCCCCGGACCCACTTGTCTCCAACACAAAGAGCTAATCGGGAGCCACAAACAGCTGGGGGATGGGGGTACCAAACCCCTGCCACCTGCCTTGGTGGGGAGAAGTTTTTAGAGCCCTAGGGCTGCCCAGGCTCAGCACCTCTCCTGGGAGTCATCCCTGGACAAGTGCTCAGAGGGCTCCAGGGAGCTCCAGATGTGCTCAGGAAAGACGGGCCTCCTGTGACGCCATGTGCATGGATCACAGGCTCTCCCACCTGGTGGATACAGACACGTGTGAAAGGCTGTGACACTCGGCAATGCCTGTGCCGATTTTGCAAAGTGGGATGTGAGGTCACATATCCCAGGTGCACCAAACAACACAAACCTCAAGAAAGAAAGACCAGAGAGAGATGCATTAAAACCTCTGCTAGCTTTTGCAGGTGCTTCTAGCTGCTTGTTCTGTATCTTTTCATGTGTTCCAGCACTTTCTGAACGCTGCACAGAGATCCCAGAGACTATACCTTGGAAACACAAACACTCACTTTTCTCCTCTCATTGCAGGAAAGCGCTGGATGTTACATAGACCTATCTGTCTGTAGGCCCTCTTCAGAATCGAAGAGACGTCTTCCGGTAACTCATTTTTATCCAGCTTTCTAGAATTAATTCAGAGAGCAAATAACCAAAGCATCCTTACAGATATTTATTATTATTTATTATTATATTATTATTCTAAGGGAAATGTTAAATCCATGAACCTGTATTTCCCAGTGAACATAGGCCGAGCCTGTCCCTCCTGCTATCTACCCACCACTCCCAGAAAGGTTTTCACTCCTCATCTTTCCTCACCTTCTAGGAGTTATTTCACTGAAAAAAAAAAAAAAAAAAAAACCCACCTTGGAAACATTTACATGGGCCACCAAGACAGAGAAGCACTTCACCTAAGACCACCGGGCACAGAAGCCCTGGTCTCCTCTCCTCCTCACAAGAGAGGAGGCCAGACTCCCCTTGGCAACGCCCCACTGAGCTGCCTAGCCTGCCTTCTCCAACCCTCTGTACCCAGGTACACTGTGGCCTGACGGTCCTTGGCAGGCAGAGTCCCTGGGCCCCAAGTCCTCTGGCTCCTGCAGCCCTGACCCCCACCCACTGACACAGGACTCCCGTGGGCGGGGCAGGCTTCTGAGCTCAACCCTGGAAAGCTCAGCCTTTGCTGCCTCAGGACTACTCACGCTTTGAGGGAATTAATGTGGAAAGACACTGACAGGCTGATGGAATTTTTCTTTTCCATCTTTAAGTGAAGCTCGTCCATTAATTCATGACGAACCTGTTATAAGATGGAACAGGATATTAGCTTGGACTAAGGAGGTAATTAAGTAATGATTCAGGTTTGTGCTTAGATATTATTTTCTTCTTCCTGTAAAATCAATTCTTGTAATTAAGATGTATTTTCTCATTGAAGTTTTATTGCTTTTATATATAACTTAAGGTGATCCCTATACCTGAAAATTAATAGCAATGAATAATATAAAAATTAACGCTATGGGGACACAATCCTGTAGTAATCACTTATACCTTTACAAATTATTGGTTAAACTTGAAAAAATTCCATGCTGTTACAAAAGGAATATGTAAAGAGAAATAATGAGGGCAAAGATCCTGTTTTGTTTTTTTAAAAATAATGGCTATGTCCATCTGCTCTCAGGTGAACGTCCATGACTTTGTTTTGCTCAGGTGTGAACGTACCTTTCTTTTTTAAAAAAAAAAAAGAGAGAGAGAGAATTTTTTAATATTTATTTTTTAGTTTTTGGTGGACACAACATCTTTTATTTTTATGCGGTGCTGAGGATCGAACCCAGCGCCCCACGCATGCCAGGTGAGCGCGCTACCGCTTGAGCCACATCTCCAGCCCGAGCGTACCTTTCTATACTCTCAATTAATGGCCTTGTTCGTGGTTTTCATGCATAGCTTTCTGAACAATGATCTTCAGGGAAACGAGTGCTGATATCTGTTTTTAAACATGTACACTCACCATGACGGAGTATATCTGCTGATACTTGTGGGGCACGTTGGCTTTTATGAATGGTGCTGCCGTCAAACAAAGCTTGGCTGCCTCCTCCTTTTTCCCAGCTTGCAGGTCACACTCAAGAAGTTCCCTTGGTAACAGAGAGGGTGGGTACTGAACCTCCCGAAACGTCCAAATGCCAGGCCTGGGTCACCTCCTCTCATAGCTGTGTGTCTCGCAGAGTTTAGAAAGAGGACTACAGTGTGACCAGGAACTGGTCTGCAGGAGGGAGAGCCACTGCCCCACACACGGGAGGGAGAGAACTGTACCCTCCCGAGGGCCCAGGGAGCTGTCGGCGTTGTGAGCACCTGAAAGATCTCAAGTGGTGCCCCTGACCCACAGCCACGGACTTGGACTTGAGTGGGGATCTCCGCAGTCAATACAAGTGGGACCCTGTGGACACAACTGCCCAGTCACTGACACAGGCCCTGTTTCTGTCTAGCTGGTGTGCTGGCCAGGCCTTGCTGACCATCTGCCCCTGTGGCTTCTCAGGCCAAGCCCGTGTCTGTCCCCTGTGCTGCCTGGCAGATGCGCAGGCTCTCGATGGCTCAGGCATTTGTGAGAAAGTCTCCCACGCTGAGCGTTAACCACACCAGGACCACACTGTCTTCACTTTGAGTCTAGACGTACCTCTCTGTTTTCTGTGGAAACACCCCCAGGAAGACTCACCCATAGATTTCAAACCTCTGCCGAGGTGCAAACCCAGTCCCAGTATGGAAGGGAAAGTAGGGCTCTGAAGGGAGGCTGGCGGGGAGGCAGGCAGGGAGGCTGGTGGGGAGGCTGGCAGGGAGGCAGGCAGGGAGGCTGGGAGAGAGGCAATCAGGGAGACTGGCAGGGAGGCAGTCGGGGGGCTGGAGGCAGGCAGGGAGGCTAGCAGGGAGGCAGGCAGGGAGGCTGGCAGGGAGGCAGTCGGGGCTGGAGGCAGGCGAGGGAGGCTAGCGAGGGAGGCNGGGAGGCTGGCAGGGAGGCAGTCAGGGAGGCTGGCAGGGAGGCAGGTGGGGAGGCAGTCAGGGAGGCTGGCAGGGAGGCTGGCAGGGAGGCTGGCAGGGAGGCTGGCAGGGAAGCGGCACCTGGACTCACAGCATCAGCTCCGCCCGCCATTCCTTGTCTTCCTCCTCTGTCTGGTTTAACACGCTCACGATCTGGGAGAGGCTGGGGATCACGTACTGGTGGCATCCAGGCTTGAGGAACGGCCTCACCATGTGCCAGTAGAGCACGGAGGCATTGTACACCAGGAAGTAGTACCTGCGGCCAGAGGGATCTGAGCAGCTGGGCGCACAGGAGGGCCCCGTCTCCCCGTGCTCTTGTGGGCGGGATGCAGACGCCTCTGGCCTCCAGCTGATGGAGGTGGCCCCTCAGGAGCACCAGGATGCAGAGCCATCCCTGGGCAGGGTGGCAGCCACTGTGAGCAAGCCGAGGTTCCAGACCAGGGGAAGACCCAGCCAGGGCTCCTCAGTTTGCACTGGCTCCTTTCTGGGCGTCATTCCACACACTGAACAACCACGTGGAGAGCACCAGTGAGCAAGGAGGGAGGTGCCACCACCCTGCCTGACCTGGAAGAGGACCAGGAATCAGCTGGGCGCCAGCTGACTGTGTGCATTCCCGTTTGTGTGCAGACTCCGGTTTCAAAGCCACACTTACTCTGGTGTGGGAAGCACCGATAGAGTGGGAACTGGGGACTCGGTGTCCAGGGGCATAGATGGCCAGCCCACTGGGGGACACAGAGGGTGGCCCCAGGAGCCAGGGCACCACTCAGAGGGATGCCACAGAGAACGACGCTGACTGGCCCCATGCAGGCCAAGGAAACCAGAGTAGCATGCGGCTCTGTGGGGATTTCTACGAATGTGGTGGCTGCACCTGCCATGACGCATCTAGCACCACAAATCAATCCACTGACAGCACAAGACACAGGAAAAGGGCTGGGAAACCGACAGTCCAAATACATGGGTCCACAGGGCGATCTTTGGCGGCTGTCTTCACACAATCCATTAGAAAAAGGGTTCAAGCTTGCCTACCTGGGTTCCCCTTTTGCAAAGTTTATAGCTTTCATGTACTGAGTCACGCAGTTTTCAAATTCCTCCTGAAATGGCACAAGAATGCACAGCTCGATTTGGCTCTGCTCAGGTCACTTCTGTGAACACCGTATACCCGCGCAGTGGCCCAGCAGACAGGCAGCTGCACCTGTCACGCACCTGGCCTCCCTGTGCTCCCCTCCCTCAGCTCAGGGACAGCTGCAGGGGCAGAAGGCAGAAAGACCCTGACACTACCACGCCAAGGTAAAGGGTCACACACAGGACCAGACACCTGAGAAAACCCTGGACGTTGACATCACTGTGAAAACGAATTTGGAGACTTAATTCCATTCTGCTCCAGCCCCTCAGCACTTGTCTAGCCTGCCCTGCTTCTGGAGGCTGCTGAGCACCAGCCCTCTCACCAGGTTGTCTGACGACTTAGGGGCACACAGCTGGGCCCTGCACAGGTGTGCTCGGCCCAGAAACTGGGTGACTGGCCCCTTCACCTTGAAGTACATTTGGACGCAGTCCTCGCTCATCTCTGGCTGCCCCATCTGCAAGAAGACACAATGAGGCAGGAAAGACCCTCTTTGGGTGGAGGAGCCTTGACTGCAGACAGGGAAAGCAGGGCAGGCCCAGCGGAGTTTCGGTCCCCAGGAGCACCCATCAGCCTCTGCATCTTTACGAGCCCAGAGCCCTCCCCACCAGCTGCTGGGGGCCAGTCACCTTGAGGGCCTGCTCTGCACACAGCACAAACAGGTCCGGGCTAAAGCTCTCTGAGGGGTCGAACTCAGACTTCCCCGTGTTGGCAGACTTGATGAGCTCGTAGGCTCGCTTCAGGGCGGCCTGGTCTACGGGGCAGAGGGTCCGCCAGGAAGTGGGGGTATCAAGAGGACAGCCCCGGCCTGGCTCTCCTATGTTCCCCTGGCCTGTCCTGGGGACCAGCGGGGACATACTCCCTGGAACCCTAGTCAGGCCGCCCAGAGCCTCCCCAGCGCTGTAGTCAGGGGCAGGATCACAAAGGGCCAGCCACTGCTTAGAACAGGGAGGAAGTCCTGGTCTCCGCCCAACCGTGGCCCTCCAGGGTCTCCACCTCCCAGAGAGTCGGGTCCAGGGGTTTCCTGGGGCGGGGTCAGGGCGGGGTGCTCCCCTCCTGGTGGCCGTTTCCCGGACCTTCCAGGTGTAGGGTCGAGGTCCACTGCCTCCCTGGAGAGGGGTCCCTGGGTCCTCTCCTGTAGGGGTCTGGGGTCCTGGGTCTCCTCGAGGCGGGGGCGGGCCCACCTTGGTGGCTTTCGGTGCGGGCCAGCTCATGAGTGATGACCAGATCCATGATGCCGCTCGCTGCCTACAGTCAGTGGTCAGTCGGCCGCTGCCCGGCGGGCCCACGGTTGCCTAGCACCCGAAGGGACGCGGGCCGGTGGGCGGGGCCGCCCAGGGCGGAGCGGACCTGCAGGCGGGGCGGGGCGGGCCGCCCGCCAGGAGCCCACAGCTGAGGTCTTAGGTCCCGGTGTAGCGCAGAGCCTGGGCGGCGGGTCAGGGCCTGCTGAAGGGCGGCCTCCGGCTCAGACCGGGCTGCGGGAGGACCTTGGATCAGCCTGAGAAGGAGCTGCAGGCTCTGCTACCCTGAGGATCATCCCTGTGATAGGGGGAGGTGTCCCCGCAGATGCGAGGTGGAGGGAGGAAAGAATGGAGGCCTTTGGTCTGGAGAGGGGCCTCTAAAAGTAAAAGGCGCCCAACGCTTTGACAGTTTGCAGGCGTTTTGCGGTGCAGTAAGACCTTGCAAGTCAAGGATCCGCAGCAAGACGGCAGCCTGAGTGAACTGGCCCAGAGCAGGATGCGTGGCCCACCCAGAGCCACAGAAAGGCACCACTTAAAGCGGTACCACCCGTGCCCCTCCTGGAAGGGGCCAGGGACCCAGGAGGTGCGTGATCCTGCTCCACGGGCGGACTGCCAGCTGACCATCAGGAGAGGTTTGCCAGTCTTGAGCTGGGAGGCCTTGGCCTGTGGGTGCTGCTTCTACACAGGTCCCTCCCCAGAGCAGGAGGCCCCAGGCACAACCCAGACAGGGATCCTTCAGGACCCCCATGAGCCAGTTCCAAAATCTAGGCAGAGAAGCAAAGGGCTGCACAGCCTGGATGGCCCTGGGAAAAGCAGGGCAGAGGGCCACCTGTGTCTGCAGCCTAGGGTGGGCCAGGCTGGGCCTGGTGCGCGGCAGGCACTGAGGCTGGAGTCAGGAGGAAAGGCCACTCCTCAAGCCGCAAGGCTGGACGGACCAAGGGGCGTGAACCGGAGGAGGCTGGGGCCCTCCATCACCCGGCCTGGTGCAGAGACTGGCAGCCTAGGACTTGGAGAACGAAGACCATTCATCCGCCGTGGAGCAGGCGCCATGTTCTAGGCCACCAAAAGCAAAGTAAGAGAAAAACTAGACCACCCAGCCTCCTGGAAAGCCACCCTGCACTCCGCCAAGGGAGACTGGAGTCGGGGAGGAAAGGCCGGTCCCCCAGAGAGGCCTCGAGGTGGTCATGTCAAGGACAGAGAGGAAGCCATGAACCTAGTTCCCACGGCCAGTGGCTCGGATGGCCGCAGGAGCGGCAGGAGGCCCAGCGGCAGGAGGCCCAGCACCAGCAGCACCTGGGTGAACAAAGATGGCCTGGAAGCCCCAGGAGGGCCGGCCGAGGGGCAGGGCCGTGCGGTGGTGGGCACAGCTCAGGCTCACCCATGCGGGTGCAACTGACACGCCTGGCCGGGTGGTTTTGGAACACAGTCCAGCAGGCACCTGCCCGCCATCCGGAGGCTGGCCCTGGGTGCGGCCGAGGCCGGAGTGTGGATCTGCTGAGCCTCCAGGGCCCCGCGCTGCAGCGCCCTACCAGGCCGAGTGGCCCAGCCCGCAGTGAGGCGCCTGGAGCAGCCACACAGCGCCCTCGCCACGGTGGCCCAGCGCCCTGAGAAGACCAGACCTGAGGGCCTGCGGCCTGGGCCTCACCCATGGGCAGGCTGGTCCCGGGGCTTCACATGGGATGGGACAGTCCATGGCGGGCATCTGAGGAGCCGGGTCTGTAACAGGTGCTGGGGAGACGGATCTATGGTCCGTGAGGGCATCTGGGGAGATGGTCAGGACATGGTGGTGGGTGCCTGAGGAGATGGTCCGTGAAGGTGTCTGAGGTTGGTCCGTGGCGGGCGTCTGTGATTGGTCCATGATTGGAGTCTGAGATTGGTCTGTGGCGGCTTCTGTGGTTGGTCGGTGGCCAGCTTCTGAGGAGATGGTCTGTGTCTGGTGTCTGTGGTTGGTTCTTGGAAGGCATCTGTGGTTGGTTCCTGGCCGGTGTCTGAGGTTGGTCCGTGGGGGGCGTCTGAGGTTGGTCCGTGGGGGGCCTCTGAGGTTGGTCTGTGGGGGGCATCTGAGGTTGGTCTGTGGCGGGTTCTGATGAGGTAGTTCTACCTGATGCGGTTTGGAAACTGAATATCTTTCTCTGTGTCCTGGAGCTGGCCCTCTGAGGTAGGGGCGTCCATCCTGTAACCTGGCCTCCTCTGCGTTCCTGGCAACTCTAGGCTGCGGGTAGTCCTGAAGTGGCACCCCCTTACTCCACAGAAAGGTCCTAACTGGGCCTCTCCGGAAATCTTCCCCATGGCTGGTTTAGGACTGTCAGCAAGCGTCTCTGCAAAAGAGTCCAATGTAGACAAACTTCCTATTTTCCTGTCGCCCTGTTTACTTGGCCACTGGCAGGGAAGATACCTGCACTCCAGGTGCTGGACACCCCTTACTAGTTTTTCACAAACATCCAGGACAGTAGTTTGTAGAAGTGTGCAAACAAGGCCTCTGGCCTTGAGCTGGGCTTCACAGAGGTGTCTACACTTTTAAGATAAGTCACATCTGGGCTCCATGGTAACAGCTGGGGGGGAGGAAAGAGGGGGAGAGAAGCTCTCCCCTTCCCAGGTGCTGTCCTTGAGGGGTTAACTTGCCAGAACAGTGAGAGAAAAAGCTGCTTTTATGTGAGCTTCTGCAGACTGTGAACTTCGGAGCCCCTCCCCTTAGATGCTGGGGATAAAACTCTGAAACTCCCTGAGCTCGGGGTTCAGGGGATTGATTGATTACAGCAAAAGCTGTGCCCTCTGAACCTGGCTGCAGCCAAATAGAACTGTTTCCTGCTCTCTTCGGTGCCTTGCCTCGTTTGTCCCTACAACAGTCCACTAGTTTCTGCACAGTGGGCGTCCAGCAGGTAGAAGGGCTCTGGCATGGTCCTGGCCTCACCTAGCAGGACGTTTCTGAGTCTTGGAGCACTGGACACTGGAGCACGCAGTTTTCTAGGTAGCCAGAGGGCCAAGACTGTGGTGCACGTCGCTTCCTCGCCAGATGGTCTTTTTTTGCCAGGACAAGTCAGGCCAGTCCAGCCTGATTTTCTTGTCCAAGAAACAGGGGTGGGAGTCAGGGTGCTGTGATGGGTGCTGTGGCTGTCCTGGAGTCCCACTGCACTCCTGCCAGTCTCCCTCCTGCCCTGCATCCAGAGCCCTGGGCAGTGGCGCCTCCCTGCTTCTGTCCCATGGACCTGGGCCACCCCTCGCAGCAGTGGTGTTCACCAGCCTGGACGTCCCTGAGCCCCAGAGTTCCAAGATTTCTGCAGAGGCCTCATCAGCCTCCAGCCTGTCGCTTCCCCAGAGGAGGGGTGCGAGGCTCAGGCATCCATCCTGACCGGGGTTGTGCTGACCAGCCCCATCCAGGAGCCCCCGAAGGAACCATAGATGCTCCTGTTATTACCAGGAGACCCCAGGGCCACAGTCCTGTCACCAAGGAGACCTCAGGACATAGTCCTGTCACCAAAGGGATCTTGGGGACACAGTCTCATCACCAAGGAGACCCCAGACTGGAACAAGGCCTGGTGTTCTTTCTCATTGTCACATCATCTGCTAAAGCCAGAGGCTGCAAGCCCAAGGCCGAGGTGTGCTTGGGGCTAGGACCTCTTGAGGCCGGGCCCTAGGCACAAAGAGGGTGGTCGCCTTCCACACTCACCTGCATCCACGTGCCCCCTCCTCATGAGGCAGGAACTTCAGATCAGGGCCCACCCTGTGCCCTCATGCTGAGCAGTGGCCTCTGTAAAGGCCCTCCCACATTCTGAGGCCAGTGGGGAGAGGATCCCTGTATAGGTGTCAGGGGACAGGAACTCAGAACACCTCCACCAGAGTGTGGGATTCCGAACGTTTGCCACTTCACCATCTGAAAAGAGGAGGGCTTCATTGTGCTCTGAGGCAGCACTGAGTGTATTTAAGGGACAGAGCAAGGAGGTAGCTTCTCCCAAGGCATGGGGAGCGAGTCCACAAAGCCCCTGGGGAGGACACACCTGGAAGGGAATCTGCTTTCAAGGGTCCTGTAATCAGGCAAGGAGAAGGGGCAGGAGAGACGCTGGCCATGGGGTCCCCACTCACACCAGTCCTCAGAAGAGCAGAGCTCTCCCCTGAGGGGGTCAGGAGGAGGCAGGAGGGGCGCTAACAGGCGGTTCTGCGGGAAGATTTACAGCCTTCCTGCATTCCTGTGTGTACACATGCCAGATGCAGCACGTTTCAGTTTGCCCTGGGGTCCACCCAGCTCATCACCTCCTACATTTGACTAGCAGGCCCACACCAGCTCACCACCCCCTATACCTGACCAGCAGGTCCACCCAGCTCACCACCCCTCCACCACTGGCTGAGTTCTGGGCAGCAGGCTCCCATGGGGTCCTGGGAAGTGGTGAACTTCTGGCGGCCAGCCTGGTGCACATGCTCTTGTGGACACAGGCACACACACACACGCCTCCCCAGGAAAGGGCTGCACACACAATGCTGGGGAGGCGTGTGGGCCTGTGTCTGTGCTCAGGAGTATGTGCAGCCCCTTGCTGGGGAGGCGTGTGTGTGTGTGCCTGTGCCCATTAGGGTGTGCACACCTCGGTTGGCCCTGGAGGTGGGGACAGCCCTCTTGCCCCCAGGCATACTAGAGCACTGCTTGTGCCGGGCTCTGAGACCCACAGAGAGCAATGGGGGCAGAAGGCCCTGCAGCCTGGGGACCAAGGCTGCCCATGTGGTCCAGCAGCCAGGAGGAGCAGCTTTGTGTTTCCAGGTCAGCAGGATCAGACGAGGTTCCCACTCACCCTCCATCTGTTCCTTTCCCAGGGGGGCAGCCCTGGGACAGCCACCTTGGCATGCACTGTGGGCTTGCAGCTCCCCAAAGGGCTGTGAGAGGCTCCATGCGTTTGCTCCCAGTTTCCCCAGTAGACTCGCCCAGCGTTCCGGGCTTCCTGGTGTCACAGGGCCTCTCCTGGCCTCTGCCTCCTCCCAAGTGTCTCCCACGGGCTGTTTTCCCTGGACTTTCTTCTTTGACCGATCTCAGCCCCTGAGCCTCTCCTTGTTGGTCCAGCTCTACAAGGACCATGTTCAAGAAGCCAAGAGAGACTTCCCAGGGCTGCTGCCCTCCATGGCCAGCAGGTGGGAGGAGCACTGGGGGCCCAGGGCTGGTGATGCCCGATGATAGCGCTGGGTGACATACATGTTCTGGAACTCCAAGAGCCGGCTCAGGGTCCACCTGACGTCCCTCAACATGGCATCCCCGTCATCATCCCCCTGTGGCCTCACTCAGGGCTTCGCATGCCTCCTCAGGACACCGCACGGTCCCTGGTGGGCACAGCGGCCTGTGCGTGTCTTGTGCCCGCCTGCCCTGCTCTGGGCTGGGAGGAGGCAGGAGGGGTGCTAACAGGCCCACAGGACTCTTCTCTCCTTCTCCCAGAACCTTCAGTGGGCCCTTATGGTCATCATGGCCGGCACAGCTTCAACCAGGGCTCCGCCTCAGCTTACCTGATGCTGGGCCAGATGTGTCTTTGAGCACCACACGCTCAGTGCTGCGGTTGAGCAGCGTCCCTGGCTTCTGCCCCGTTGTGACAACATTGCCGAATGTCCCTAGGGGCAGAAAGGCACTGCTGGGAACCCCGGGAAACTCCTCATTGCCCATCTATGTTAAGAGAATAAGAAGCTTTGTCCCTCTTAGTTTTGCGAAGGGAGCCCTGCAAACTAAACTGACGAAAGACAAATGAACAGGATACAGATTTTCTTGATGCTGCTATTTTAATTTTGGTGTGTCTCCAAGAGTCTCCCAGGAAAGGAAGGGAAATACAAGGAAGCACTTGTGTACCCTGAGAGCTCAGAAGCCATGTTAGCAGACAGTGATGTGTTTGTGGAAGTGTGAAGGACGAGGGAAGAGGGTTGGGGCTTCTAGGGGCAGTGATTGTGGGTAGGTAAATATACGAGGGGAAAGTAAGGGAAGGTGGGGCGATTCCAGCAGATTCTAAGGGCGCCATCTCCAGGATGGGCCATTCCACCGGAGCCAGAGGAGACAGGCCACAAAAGGAAGCCATGCCCAGCTCCTAGGTTGAACGGGGGACGCGAGGAAACCTCCCTGCACCTCTGCCTCCTGGTTACCTTCAGCTCAAAATACTCTTCATGCCAACGTGGGGCATTCTGACCATCTGAGTCCACCCTCAAGTACTCTGGTGCCCAGCGTGGCTGATGTCCCCTGTCCACTGGTGTGTTGGCTCATGTCCTGCTGGCCAGGACCACTGGCTGTGCCTTCACATCCGTGCAGGAGGGAACTGTCGGCTCACGGAGGAATGGGAATGCCTTGTTCTGTGGCCCCAGCTTGGGTTTTCTTGTGGGAAGGGATGGCAGATGTCTGTTGGGTCGCAGTTGCCCTTTGGTCAGTTGGTCATCTTGCCCTTTCTGGATGGTGTCCACTGGGCACTGGGTCATGTCAGATGGACTCGTCAGACACTTTGTGTGGGAAGGAAGTTCCTTCCTTGTGATATGATACCCAAGTGTTTCTCATACCTCATTTTTGTTTTCTTTGATTTTTGCTTATTTTGATTTTTTCAGCCACCATGTTTAAATTAAATGTGGTTGAATTGGTAAGGCTGCCCCCGAGGCCCCTCACATCAGTGCCCCATGCTGCCACCCTGCCGGCTTTGTCTCCCTGAGCTATCTGTGATGATGATGAGAGTCCTGGACGGTGGGAGAGCCAGGCACATCCTCGCCCGGTGTAGTCCTGGTCTGCATCCCTGCCCGTCCGTCTGCGCAGGGCCTGCGCATGCAGTCTTGGACGCTCTGACTTACAATACGCTTCAACATCTGCTGCCAAAGCCAGCCTCCGACTGTCTCTGTTCTTAAGATCTTCCAGGGCCATGTTTGCATGTTTATTTCTATGCAAATGCTGAGTCATCTGGTCTAGTTAAAAACACACACAACACAACCAAAACACACTGCTGGCTCCTGCGTGGGGACCGTATGCAAGGTGCAGCCTGAGCGAGCGGCTCCGGCTCCAGGGTGTCTCTGCACGGCTTCTGGTCCAGCAGGGTGCGCTTTCACCTGCTTCCTCTCGCCCTGCTTTTAACCTTTCGCATAGGCTTTGTGTCGTCATGTTGGTACAAGAGGTCTCCTAAACAAAGGACCTGGAGGCTCACCCTTTGCTCTCTGCCCTTGCACGATTCACTGCCGGGTGTGTGTGTGAGCTCCTTGGCAGTCTGCTGGGACTGGGGGACTGGACTGTGTCCTGACTTCTAGTCTGAGGAGCCATGTATGTGTGTGTATGTGTGTGTGTGTATGTGCAGTGTGCATCTGGGTATGTGCAGATATGCAAGCGTGCACATGTGTGCATGCTTGTGTGGGTGTGTGTTCATGTGTATTGGGCATGTGTGTATAAGCACATATGTGTAAGGGACGTGTTTTCTTGAGTGCATGTGTGTCAGGGGCCCAGCATGTTTGTGTGTGTGCATACCTGAGCACGAGTGTCAGGGGCCCAGTTTGTGTGCTCGGGTGGATGTGTGTGTCAGGGCCCAACCCTATGCCTCACCTTGAGGGGCTACAGAAGAGCCGAGAGTCCAGGGAGAGGTTCTCTGTGCCCCTCCTCTGCTCAGAGCAGTCCCTTCCAAGAGATGAGCCCTGAGGCTCCTTGGGGGAGGAGACCCTGGCAGGTTGAGCAGCCACTGAGGAGAAGCCAAGTGGACCTGTTGCCCAGTCGTTCCCCCACTCACTGTCCCATGGAAGTCTTTACCCTCTCCTCCCTGAAGGGAAACAGAGCCCCCAGTTAACTGGGGACGTGACTCGGAGATGGAATGTGTGCTCGGCGTGCACGAGGCCCTGGGTCCCAGCACCACACACCCACAGGAAGCCCTGATTCTGTTTCTCTGAGCCCGTTTTGTGAGCTCCCGAGCAGACCAGTGAAGAAGCTCTCTCCTCTGGCGAACCTGCCTGTGGACAGCTGTCCCTGTTTCCCTGTGGCTCTCTCCTTCATCTGGATTTTAACGTCTGTTATGACCCTTTCTTCTCTGCCTCCAGGGCCAGTTTCTCATTATCATTCTTATTTTGTGTAGCCCTCATTTTCTTTTCTTGTTTAGATTTGCTAATGCTGTCTCTGTTTTGTTGTTTCATTTTATTTTAATTCTAAGAATCAGCTTTTGGATTTATTTACTGATCCTATCATTTTCTGTTTCCCAGATCATGGCTCCTTAAGTCCTGCTAAATCCTCCCCCGGCTTAGCTCAGTGGTATTTCATGGATCTTGAGTTCACTGTCCACCTTGGCTGTGTCTGCCCTCTAGCTCACCAACAGGTGGCAAGGCTGGGGTTTCCCGGGGCTCTGTCTCCACTGCACCCAGTCCCTCGGAGGATACTGGGAGTTGTGCTTAGTGGGCGAGATAGTGAAAGATGAGTGGGGTCTGGCCCTGGCCATGCCCACAGAAGAGCAGGTGCCCCTCGGGGAGAAGAAGGCCCTATGCACGATCGTCTTTGCACACCACGTCTCTAGCTGCTCGAGGTGGCGTCAGGGGTCTGAGCAAGGAGTCCCGTGAGGCTCATCTTCCCAGAGAGGCAGGCAGTTACCTTGAGAATCAGTGTGCACTTGGCCATATCCACGCCTGGGTCTCCTTCCTGACTGGCACTGTCCTCACCGCTGCTGGCCAGTGCTCTGTAAGGAGAAGGTACGTTGCAGGAAGTGGTAAGCGTTAGCAGTGAGGCTTTCTGGTCACCATGTGGATTCAGTGTCTGGCCGGGTTGCACTGTGAGCCACATCTTCTCTTCTGCACTTAGGCAGCTTCCTCTGAGGCACAAGCAATGTGTGCAGTTGCCCACGGGTGCTTGGGATGCTTTGGGACACCCACACTGGGGTGGCAGCATGGACTGTGCTGTCGGGGCTGTGCTTTCCCCCAGGGAGCATCCCTCCCATTCTCACACATCTGGGTGTGTGCTGTTGGCACATCCAGCTCTGGTGCACAGGGACTTGTGGCCCTGAGACCTCCACAGGGGCACCCTGTCCTTAGTCCATGTCCCTCTGTCTGTGCTGTGCTTTCTTCCTGGAACGCAGCCACACCCAGCAATGAGAGCACATTCTTCTCCCCTGCTCTGTACTCTGGTCTGCTCACAGGCAGTGAAACGGGGTCTCAGGGTCACACTCTGAAGAGTCCTGACAATGCACTGAGACTCAGCCCTCCTGGGATGCTGTGGCCTGTTGCCCTGTGGTGGCCCTGGGTCCGTCCCCAAAGGCACTGCCCGACTCTGCTATGTGGTGCTGGAACTGTCTGCAAGGCAGCAACAGCTACTGAAGTATTGTTTTGCCTGAATCACACCACCCAAGTCACATGGGCGCTGGGCAGCACCTCAGAGCCCTGGCAGCTCTGGAGCCTGAGATCCGGCCCCACTCTGCTCCTCTCCTGACTAACTCCTCAGCACGGCACCCATTCTGCCTGCACCTGGTCGGTCAGCAAGGCTTTGGTGTGGCCACTTTGCTTTTTGTCTGTTTGTTATCTTGCAAATTTAAACAAGGTCTTGATGTGGACCCAGAGGGGACACACACTGAAAGTCCAGCCTGGACTCCCATGTCGGGTTGGGTTGCCTGGGTGCCCTTGCAACGAAACCATGGAGGAGCTCTGAGAGGACCTCATGGCCTCCTGGAGCATAGTGGATCCCCTCAGCGTGGTCACACAGGTAGGGCCCCAGGTTCCTCACACTGTGCCCTGGCTGCTCCCTGTGCTGGACTTCCCGGGAACACTGCTTCTCAGGCCTGGGCCTTGGACGAAGGAGCCCCACGTGGCTTGGCTTCAGCCTTCAGCCCCAGGGCTGCAGACACCCCAGGGACTTCTGACTGCACCACAGAGAGGACTTGTAGGACTCACAAAGAAGTGTTGGAGATCATTACTCACATGCTTAGTGGCGGTGGCTGGCAGGTGCCGTGGAGAGCTGCCCACAGCCACAGCAGGAGAGCATGTGGGCTGGGCTGCAGGCCCACTGTGTGCAGATCTGCTCCAAGAGGTGTGAGCTCACTCCCTTACAACCAAGGTCTCTGCTCAGAGTCTCTCCCCAGGATTGGAGAGAAGGGGGGGACACTTCCCTCCCTGCCTCCCTCCTCCTCACTCTCTGGAGGCCTTCTGGCGGGCCTGCAGCTTTCCCGTTACTGATGGGTGGACACGCAGATACAGGCAAGCCTCTTGAGCATGGAAGTTGGAAGCCATCAGCCATGTGGATGGGGGGCTGAACAGTGTTGGAATAGATGGTGTGCTGGCTTTGTCCCCATCCCAAGAGTGGACTGAGGGAGGGGGCTCAGTGTGCCTGCAGACAGTGGCGGGCAGGAGGCTGGTGTCCCCCATGGCTTGTCCAGTGGGGCCTACTATGGGTTGGAGACAGGTTTGGGGGACTAGCTGCGGGGCCTTCAGCCCAGGATTGCCCCAGCCCTCCTGACTGATCTGCAGTTAGTGAACTGTCCTCGAGTTGATTTTGTCATCTTGAATTTTGGAAGCTTCATCACGCCCTGGCTTTCACATCCTCAGTGTGGAACTGTGTGCAGCCTCGTCTGCGAAGAGCTCGCTCTGTCTCCCTTTCCCAGTTCTCATTTTGAGCATTAGATTTTCTGAAAAGAATTTTTTTCTTCCAGTCAATTATCTGCAGTTTAGAAAATCCACTCTGGGTTTTTCTTTACTTAAATAAGAGCTCAGACAAGCAGTGCAGGCAGAGTCTGTGGTCACGAGACAGCAAAATCAGAGTTTGAAAGCCCAACCCGAAACAGAGGCACAGCTACTGGAGAGACGCCTGTGCCTTAACTCTCAGGCTCAAGACTAAGCCAAACCTTAAAGATCACACTCAGATATCTCACCGAGCACCCAGTAAGAAGAAAGCTGGCTCACGTCGCTGCCAAAGAGCCGCGGGAGGGTACCTAGGCCACCCATCCACACACGTCTCAGCGAAGAGCAGCCTTAACTGAGATTAGCACAAGGAGGGACAGAGCAGCCCTAAGGGGAGAGAGGCAGGAAGGGGGAGACCATGCCCCCACACTTGGGGAGCAGACCCACGGCTGAGCAGGCGGAAGGCGCCAACGCACACCCAAAGATGAAGACACGCGGCATGCGCTCTACGTGAAGTGTCCCGGGGCTGTGCCTTCCTCGCCCTCGGGTCGCAGCATGCCAGTCTCCATAGCACACGTGGGGACAGTCCAGGAGCCGTCTACCCACCCAGAGAACCAGCCCAGTTTCACGGGGAAAATACGAGAGATGTTGGAAGACAGGAGACCCAGCCTGGGAAAAGGAGAGCTTTGGCTCAACTCAAGGAGGGGTGGGGTGGAAATGAAAACACAAGCCCACCTGCTGCGTGAATATCTGAAATAAAACGTTAGCGTCTGCTATTCTCATTCAGCTCACTACTGGCTCAGAGGGAAAAACAGAATCACCCCAGAGGTACCGAAAGGGCATTTGATCAAATCCAGCAGCCTGCCTTGATCCAAGACTCTGAGTAAATGAGGGGCACATGGGCACAAGAGCCCGCTTCATGGCACCGTTGTGCCCCGCGAGTCAGGAGGGGGCCGCGCTCCACGCCAACCTGATGCCATTTGAAGCAGGAGGGGTCAGGGTGAACCCCGGGGGAGAGTGTTGAGCTGCCCACCTGGGAGCACTGATCCAAAGCACAGGGCCTGGCAGGCCTGGCACCAGGTTAACTGTGCCCATGGCAGGAAAGATGAGACTTGTCTCCACTTAGAAAGGCGCAGATGAGAGCCCAGATAGGAGCCCAAGAGCGGGCAGGAGAGAGATTCCCAAAGAAACTTTACGTGTTCCTGAAGCATAGGTGTTAGGAGGCTGGAGAATACAGAAATACCCATGTTTTGGGGTAGAAGACTCAATGCTGTGAGGTGACTGTCCTCCCTAAGGGCCTGTGCACTGGTGGACCTGGGAGGACCATGTGAGGCAGCTCAGGTGTGCCAGAAAAGGAAAGTTCATCCTCTGGTTTGAGAAATGAATACATGTGAATCTGTGAACGTCTGCAGCAGGAGCGAGGACAGATGGACCCCAGCTGACAGCAGCCCATCACCAGGTTGCGTCCTGCAGCCGGCAATGCCAGACCCGGATGACGTGGACTGCACTGCACTCCTATACCCAGTCCATCCTGGAGAAATCAACAAGCTGCAGAGAAAGGCACTTGAGTCTAGAACCTTCCAGCAGAATGCAGGACTGCAAACACCTCTCATGGGCGAGGCCGTGGGATGGACACAGAGCCCAGGGAGGCAGCGTTGGCCCCGAGCGACCTCTAAGGTCTCCTCTTCCCGCCAACCAGCAGAGGGAGCAGTCCAGGGCCAGCACAGCAAAAGCGCCCGTGTCCTCGTGGGCTCCTGCACATCAGTAAGGACAGCTTGTCAGCGCTGACCGTGGAGAAGCGGGTCAGCTGGGTGTTCCTGGAACCCAGGAGCTGTAGGTCAGAGGCTGAGGATGACGCTTTCTCCCAAGTCTCCCAACGCACGTCCTGAGGCAAGTGAGGCCAGCTCTTGGGCCTGCCAGTCAAAGTCCTCATCCTAACACTGACTGGGCCCTGGTGTGCGCTGGCCCTGGACAGCTCCTGGCGAGTCTCACCACAGTGTGTGAGGTGACACTGCTATTCCAGCTCCGTTCCCTAGAGGAGCTGGTTTTCTGTCTAACTGTGAGGTTTGGGCACAGCTATTCCTCAGCTGGCAGCCGAGGGGCACCCGGGTCTGGTCATCCCTGACCAGAGATGTGGGCAGGCTGGCTTCCAGGACAGGGCCTGTGTTCAGGACTGGGTGGAGCCCTTCTCAGTGCAGCTGCTGCCCAGAGGGCAGCTACGGCCTCCGGAAAGCCAGGCCGGGGCAGGCCGGGGCTGCGCACTGCATGCAGGGCAACTCCCAGTGCTTGGTTGGGCAGGGGTAGGTCTTCACTGGTGTGTGTCCAGCCAAGCAGCACCAGGTGCCACGGCCAGTCCCCTCAGGTATGCCTGAGGCTCCAGCTTGTGGCAAGGCCCAGTTGAGAGCTCTGTGGAGGCCTATGTGGCTGACAGTGGGCAGAAGAGGGCCCTCCAGTGCACAACTGCCCCCTTAAAGAAGCAGCCACCTTTCCACCCTGCACATCTGTGAAGTCATCTCCTACCTCTTCACCTCCTCCCTCAGGTGCCATGGCAGGAACATACCTTTAGGAAATGGGTGTGTTGGGGTGAAGGGCCAAGGTCTGGGTGCAGAGCCCATGGGGGCCCTTCAGGGTCGAACAGCCATCCCAAGAATGTTGTGTTGGCATAGTCAGGGGTAGCCCATGGGTCCAGGTCAGCCAGCCCCTGGGGCCCTGTCCCAGCCAGAGCTGTAGTCCACAGGCCATTCCCAAGGGAGTTGTGATATGGATGCCCCAAGTGGCCACCTCGCTGCAGTCTAGTTTGTCTGAATGGAGGATGGGGACTTGCGTCCTCAAAGAAGTTTCTACAGAGCGGTGGGTGTGGCTGGGCCAGGCCTGGGCTTCCCCAGAGATCTGATCCCCTGGGTCCTGGGGCCCAGGACCCACATGGGACAGGGCTGTCACAGCTGCAGATGCTGGTTGGGGACGTGCCTCAGCCTGCATTGGCCCTCTACTGCCAGGGGGAGGTCACCCCATCTCCTCCACACTGTGGCTCCTGGAGGCTTCCTACAGCCAGGAGCTGGCCTACGAGCAGGGCACAGCTGCATGTATGCAGAGAGCAGGGGCACGGGCAGGCAGAACCCCAACTCAAGGGCTCAGGACCTCCATGTGACTGTGGGGCCACAGATCCAGCTGGCTCCTGCCCTCTTTTACATCCATGATGAGAAGCTCAGGCCACCAGGGCTGAGTTTCTTCACCCATGAATCAGGGACCCCACACGAGTCCAGGGCTGTGGCTGGGGGCCCCACCTATGTGGAGAGCTTCCCAGTTCTGACGCTGAGCTCTGACCAGAGGCTGCCTGTGTGCTGTTCATCGCTCTTAAGAACTGGCCTTGACAGCATCCTGGCCACTGCCCTTCTTGCATTCCAGAAGTGAGAGTCCTCACCTCTATCCAATCTCTGCATCCACTCTGGGGAGTCATGGGCCCTCCTGTTTCAAGGTACCCTTTTCTTGTATCTCCCCCCTCTTGGAACAGCCTGGTTGTTGAGGACACCTCCTGTTGTTTTCTGAGCACCAAGACCAGCAGGCAGCTGTTGAAATGCAGGATCACCTGGCTGTGCCAGGACACACGGATCCGAGGGGAAAATGCCACGCTGCTACCCAACAAAGTCGGAGACTGTTGAGCAGTTGGTGGTGATGGGCTGCTCTGGGCTCTGCCCTCCTGGGCACCCCACGCCCCCTTCCTAGACAAGGGAAATGGCCCAGAGGACCCGGCGCTCACCCCTGAGCCCCAGCACAGCCTCGGGCCCTGAGGGCTCTGTCGGTGCGTCTCCCCGACTCCCTGCCCAATTGGCCTCTTACTCACAAGGAAGACCGATGTCTGGCTTGCAAGGTGGTGAGGTGGTTGGACTTGCACAGAGCTTGTGTGTAGACTTCTGGGTGCTCCAGAGGGTGATGACCAGCTGCGGGGTGGATACCATGGAGCCCTGCAAGCCCCGTGTGGGGCCAGACCATGCCTCCTGCAGGTCTTCGGCCATGTGGTGGTATGGGTGGTGTGGCCAGGGTGGCCGTGGTGACCTCTGGGCAGGTCTGGAGCTTCCCCCTGGTCCTCTTGTCACTGAGGTGGACAAGCAGGCTGGTGACAGGGCTAGGGACCTCTCAGGGTGTGGCAGCACACCTGCAGGAGGGTGGGGAGAGTAGACATGGCTCGTGTTCCCTGAAAGCACCTACTTCAGCACTGGCCACGGTGTCTCCTGCTGGGCCCTCCTGGCCTGCAGAGGGGCCTGCACCCCTTCCCTGTACCCTGTGCTCCCCTTTGACCTGAATGCCCCTGTGGAACCCAGGGGTAGGTGGACACTGCGTGGACATGACTTGGGTCCTGCTGTAGCCGGCCCATCACCCTGTGCTGCCTCCCCTCGCTGCTTGGCTGGATGCAGCTTTTTGTGGGTTCTGTTTCTGGAGAGCTGCTGGTCACGGCTCTCCTTCCTGGCTGACCTCTCTATCAGGCTTCTGAAAAGGGTGACCTAGTCTTCTCGTCCAGTAGACTTGGGTCAGTCAACTTCAGGGTGGGAGTTTTCACTTAGGAGACCCTACAGTGCAGGGAACTTTGTCCCCTCACTGGGGAGCTGCCCCTTAGTCAGAGGGCCAACTTTGTGTTCCCTCAGGGCCAGGCCTGGCCACGCTATGTCAGGGGAAAGTGGGCACTTCTTATGTCGCCATTTGAGCAGCAGCCCTGGCTGGTGGTGTGGTCAGGAGAGGCCACACACTGAGCCTGCTGACCCAAGCCCCAGAGGGACCAGGCACAGCAGCTGGGCAGACCAGGTTGTGTGGGTGGAGGGACATGGCAGAGGCTCTGCTCACTTTACATGGAGCATTCTGGGCTCTCCCACCTCCAGCTGCCTCTGGCCCACGGGGTGGACCCTTCCTGGGCACCAACCTGCTACACCTTCAGGTCAGCTGGCCCAGGCGTGACTTGTAGTCCTCTGGGACATTTCCTCAAAATTGTGCAAAGCCATGGGTCTGCTTGTGGCACCGAGGCCCACTTCTGATCTTCAGGGACAGGCATGCCACACCCCCCTGATGTGAGGCTGTGCATGAAGAAGGATGTGGACCGCATGTGCTTGGAGGGCAGGAGCTGGGTCTGTCACCTGGGCTGGGAGGGGTCTCCACCTGACTGTCACCTGCCTGGGTTCTGCACTCCTTTTACTCAGAGAAGGTGTTTGGGGCTCCTGCTGTAGGAGAGGGCCCTCTGCAAAGCCAGAGGCCCAAGGGAGGAGCCCCCAGCCCAGTCAAGTGGCTCCTTATGAAAGGCCCTAGGGCCAGATGTCCCACTTGCAGGGACACCCCAGATGGAGCCCAGAGGGTCCCTTCGAGGGAGAGGGCCCACCTGCAGTCAAGAAGGGGGTGGGGTGGCAGCAGCAGGCACCTGGCCCGGATTTGCTCAGAGAGGGAGGAAAAGGCACTTGCTACTGCCTACAGAGCCCCAGCTTTTATTTTTAAGCTCTTTGAAAAGGTGGAAAAGATGACGTCACCAGTGTGTCAGAGCAGCAGGAATGTTGGACTGAAGTCACCAAAGGCAGACAGAGGACAAAGGTTCTGCACAGACCAAAGCCACTGCCTCTGGGTGCCCTGGGGACCCCCATACACCTGTCCTGAAGGCCTCTCACCTCCTCCTGAGGATGTGGGGCTGGTGGGAGCAGGGGAGTGGGGGGGGGGCTTCTCTGTGCAACCCCACTGGAAGGTCTCCCAGCAACAGCAGAGCTAGGGCAGGCTCACTGGCCAGTGTCCTCTGAGAGGAGCTGTCCTCTGGAAGCCAGGGAAGTGTGTCATGAATACGAATACCTCTTCAACGAGCTGGAAAATGAAAGCAGCTCCTGTGTTAATTTTAAACAAGTGGCATCAAGAGCATCACAGGAAGGTGGCCCCAGCCAGCCCCGGTTCCCTGACGGCCCTATTGTTGAAATCTAAGGGAACCTTCTATTATTTGCTGAAATATTCATAGCAGTATGAAAAATTAAGCATTAGTAATTTGTTTTGTATTCATTATTTATTAAGCTTATTTTTCTTTTGGTGAGGAGTTTCCAGTCTTTTCCAAGAAAAAAAAAAATGGGCAAGAATTACAGCCCTTGTATTTTGAGCTATGGAAATTAAAATTTGAATGATCTCCGTGTCCAAAAAGAAAACCGAAGGAAAAAAAAGTGTTTATAAAGCAGATAGATTGAAAATGAGAAATGAAGGAACTTTTTGTTGTTCGTTTTATAAATGTAAATTTTGTTCAGATACCTCCCCAAAGTTCATTCTGAGCCTGATTGGCCCCTGGGTAGTCACCTCCCCTGCATGGTGGATGCCCGGGCTTGCTCATGGTCATTCCTTCCTCTTGCTCTGTGCCAGTGTCCAGGGTCACAGGGAACAGCCCTGATAGGTGCAGAGAGAGGCAGCCTGCTCCTGCAGGGGAGTGAGAGGCCTGGGTACAAGTGGCCCCAGGCAACCCTGCCCTGCCAGCTCCCTCCCTCCAAGATGTACCAGAGCATCAGAAGGAGGAGGAGCGGCCATGGGACCGTGGGAAGTGGGGGTAAAACAACACAGGGTGATTCTCTCAGGATAAGGGGCCAGGAGTCTGAAAGCAAGGAGCTTGCAGGGCTGTAGGAGCAGGTCCTTCCTCAGCCACCAGCCTCTGGGGCTGCAGTCTCCTTGGCTTGCGGATGAATCATCTGAACTCTGCCTCTCCCCGCTTGGCTTTTCCCTGGATGTCCCTTTGGGTCTCAGATCTCTTCCCCCAGTCTCACGAGGACCCCTTCTTCACACTTAAGGCCTACCCTAAATCCAGAGTGATCTCACCTGGAGACCCTCAACCTCATTATGTCTGCAAAGATCCTCTTTCCAAATTGGCCCCGTTGGATGGGCGTGGGGCCCGGACTGGGCATGTCTTACAGAATTCCCTCTGCACCTCGGACACAGGCGCAGGTTGCTGGGTACTCAGTCCCAGCTTGTTCCAAGATTCTGGTAAGGAAGGGACTGATCAGAATGCAAACGAGAGGCTGCCATGTGAACAGGTTCCCAGGACATCCCCGGTTCAGGTTGGCAGCAAGGGACAGGAAAGGCCTGTGGGCCAGCGTCCTGTGGGGGTTCTGGTTCTGTTATGGAAATCACACTCAGCAAGAGAGCAAGCACCACTGAGAGGGTTGGAGACCCAGATGAGCCAGTGCTCTGAAATTCTGGGCCCCGAGATGAGGATACACGGGGCTTTTATAGGACATTCGGCTTCATTTTTAAAGCTTTTCTGGGGCCACACAGCCCAGGGACCTGCCGCAGGGGACACTGCTGCCCCTGAGCCCACAGCCGGGGAGCCCCCTGGCTGCCTCAGATGGTGGAGTGCCTGGTTCAGCCTCAGCTGGCAGCACCCCTGCTGGGTTTTATACTCTGCCTACTCATCTTATTCCACACACAACACCCTCCCCAGCAGGGTGTCAGGGCCAGACCAGCTGCAGACAGGCTGTTTGGGACTAGGCAAAGGAGGGACACAGAAAACAACTGTGAGAACAGTTGTCAATTTAGCTGACACATAAGACAGCCCCTGCGGGGCCTCAGGCCCAGCCCTCCCTGAGGCCAGTTAGAGCCAGGAGGCCCAGAAGGTGCAACCCAGCTCCCTTTCCCCTGCTGCTGGGCATATGGCAGGGCCTGCCCACACCGTGCCCTTTCTCCTGCAGGCCAGGGCCCAACACAGGCTGCCAGAGCCTATACCAGAAAGGCCTGTGGGCCAGCGTCCTGTGGGGGTTCTGCTTCTGCTATGGAAAGCACACTCAGCAAGAGAGCAAGCACCACTGAGAGGGTTGGAGACCCAGATGAGCCAGTGCTCTGAAATTCTGGGCCCCGAGCTGAGGTTACACAGGGCTTTTATAGGACATTCGACATCATTTCTTAACCATGACAACACTGGTGGATTTGAATTCTTGTCCTAGGTGACCAAAGACCACGTACAGGGATTTACGATAAGTAGTTCACAGGTGCAGAACAAAGACATAAACACCTGAGAGTGTTATCACAAAGTGGCCTCAGGCCCAGCCTGAAGTTACAGTGTAGACAGCAGTTGATTGGCAATAGTACCTTACAATTCATACTAGCTATTAAGTGATGCGGCTACATTCCTACAGAGCTCAGACAGTTACAAAGTATAGGCAGTGGCTCTTCATCAAGATGTTCTTATCATTTTGTTTTGTATCAGGTCTGGTTCCTCCATCACAGTTCAACAGGTCTGAGAAAGATTCCTGGGGTCTGAGGAAGGGTTTCATGTCACTTGTTGTTGTGGTTTTTTGTCACTTGCTGTTGTGGTTTAATCTCAAACATACACAGAAGCTACAAGAAATGACCTTACACGAAATGACCATTGTCCTGTTCACCCAAATCCACGCTGCTTCCAGTGCCCCTGATGGTTTTACCCCACTGCTCTGCTGACCTGTGAGTGTGTGTGAGTGTATGTGTGCAAGTGTGTGGGCATGTGCATGTGCGTGTGTGTGAGTGTGCACGAGTGTGCGTGTGTGCCCCCTAATCTCTGTGGAAGCAGGTGGAAGACTGAGGACATCATGACAGTGTCGGGCCAAACACTGAGTGTGCTTTTCCCAACAAGGGCAGATTTTCTCAGGAATCAGAAGTCAACACCGTTGGAGTCCAGCCCAGAGTCCATGCTCTGAGTCCATCCACTGTGCCCAGGTGTGCTCTGTGGGGCCCTCCTGCACCACCTGGTATCTAGACCTCAGGTTCCTTTCCATTCCGTCCCTGATCTTGGGCCGTGGGCTGTTTCCCAGCCCTGCTTTGTGTTTCTGGGCTTGGTGTTTGCAGAGTGTGGGTCTGCTGTCCTGTGGTACCCTCCCGTTGGGGTGGACATTCTGATTTTCCCCTTGAGCCTGTGACAGTTTTGGTAGATTGCATCTTTCCAGGGGTTTGCCTTCACCCATTATTAGTGGAAGTCCTTCCCTGCCTTTCCTGGCTTCCCCTTAGGGCTGGGGGTCTTTGGACCGCCCCTTCATTTTTGACACTGTAATTGATGCTTTCTCTTTCTATCCTGGTCCACCTCATAGGGATTTGTCAAGACCGTATTGATCTTTAAAAGGACTAAGTTTCGATTTTCTCAATTTGCTCTTTTTATCTGTTTTCCATATTATTGATTTCTGTCCTTATTTCATTACTTCCTTGGCTCTACTTATTCTTTAATTTCTTAATTCCCCTCAGTTTTGCAGTTCCAGCCAGAGGAGTTTGGGTTCCTGACCCTGGTTAACTTTGTATGCCGACTGACTGGGCTGAGGGGGGCCCAGGGGCTGGAGGAAGCGCGACCTCTGAGTTGTCTGTAAGGGCATTTCTGGAAGAGATAGGATTTGAACTGGTGGCCTGAGGGAAGAAGAGCCACCCTCACCCACATGGGTGGGCAGCATCCTGTGTCCTGGGGGCCTGAGCAGACAGAAAGACAGAGGAAGAAATGTTGCGAGGATGTTATCAGCTTTGGCTCTCAGCTCTGGTGCTAACAGTTATCAGAGGTCCCAGGACAATGGGTGTCCTGGGTACACCCATTGGATAATTGCAGAATGTTCTTAGCACTGCAACAAGATAGCTGCAAAAATGTTTCTTCTAGCTCTGTATCTTTTTAGTGCACAAAGAAGCCTCTGACAACTTACAAGCCTAGAACAATTCACAACCCCTTACAGCTCCACTTCCTGATTCTGAGACTTTATGATAAACTTGCAGAGCTAGTTCTGGGTCACTTTTCCTCCATCAGAGTGCAGTGTCCCACTTGGACCCACCTCTTGTGAAAATACCCTGTGTCTTCTTTGTCTCCGTGTTTTTATTCATCTCCTGTTGATACTGAACAGGTAGTGACCGACTTCCTACTGCCATCGATTTAAAATCAATTCCTCTGTGATCCAAGAACACACCACATGGTTTCAATGTTTTGAAATACATTGAGATTTGACTTTGGCTCAGTGCCTCCATTGTTTAGGCAAGGGTTCAAGGTGCAGAAAGTGTGTTCTGGGCCTCTGGTGGTGCTTCACCAAGGTCCTGAGGTGAATGTGGATGGTGGTCACTTAGAGTTTTAGCCTGATGCTGATAGCGCCAGTTACCCTGAGTCCTTGCTTCCCGAATGCTGAAGTATAACACCAGTGAAGCACACTGAGGCAAGTAAAGAGTGAAAAGCAAAAGGCTTTATTAAAGGATAGCAGAAAAGACTTCCCCTCCCAGGAAGAGGGGGCCCAAAAGGCGAAATCCGTGGGCAGGGGAGTTCCTCTCCCTTCTATATCTAAGGTCTTCTTTTGTTCTTCTACATTTCTGACTTTATTTTGCTTCTCTCCCTCTATTCTGCACATGGTGGGGGATGCAGGTGGGAAGGCCACAAAGTGGAAGACAGGTGGGCCACTGGGGTGGGGGAGTGAAGGGGCAGGAAGGACCTAGAGTGATTTGATTAGCATCTCCCTGTCTTGCTGGGAGCTGTTTCATTAACAGTTCTTTGGGATGGGCCTGGGCCTTGGAAACATTAACATTTCAGTCTCCCAGGTGCTGTTGTGGTTTCCCAGGCTCAGATGGACTCCATTTTCTTTATTAGACTTGATATTAGACCCGATTTACCTAACTACACTAACGACCTGTCTTTAAATCTGGCTTCATTGCTTCATCTGCTTGTTCTGTGAATTAGTAAGAGAGGTGTGTTTAAATATCCATTATGATTGAAACTTGTCTATTTCCCCTTTTAATTCTCATTATTGCTTTATTATTTTGAAGTACTTTTATTAGTGCATACATATTTGTGATTCTTATGCCTTACTGGTGAATTGGCTCTTTATCTCTGGTAGTACTCCTGGTCTGAACTGTTTGTCTGATATTATTAGTAAGTAATTAATATTAATTTGCACTAGATATTTTGTGTTTTATTATTGGCATTTTTCTTTTTTCATCATTTTTCTCTCAAATGATGTCATTTTGTAGTTAAAATAATATCTCCTAAATAGCACAAAAAGCTGTTTGATTTTTTTTTATGTATTCAAATCTAGTCTGACAACCTCTGCCTTTCATTTAGGGGAATTAGTCCATTGATATTTCATATAACTACTGATGTGGTTGGATTTATGTCTATCACTTGGTCATTCGTTTCCTTGGCCTCTGTTTTTGATTCTTGATTCCTTTTTTCCTGCCTCCTTTAAAGTTAATTGAATGTATTTTAGTTAACCTAGTGGGTTTCTACCTTTACACAGCTCTCAGAATTAGGATGTAAATCCTTAACTTTTCAGCTCAGCCTAAGTGTTAACCCACATCACCAGAGCCTGAAGCCCCTTTCAGCAGGGCAGCTCTGGGGCCACCTCCGGGTCCCTCCTGCCTCTGTTTCAGGTGTCTTAGATCTGCTTGCACCATGAACTCTGAAACAATGTGCTGTCATTTTGATTTTGAACAGCCAAATGTCTTTTAAATTACGGAGAGTAAAGCGATAGTCCTTGACCTTCCCTCACATGCTACCACTCCTTCACGCTAGCCGGGGAGATCTGTCCCCCGCCTCCACCCTTCAGCCTCTGCTGTGCTGCATCTTGTGATGCGAGTTTCTGGTTCCCGTGCCTGAACACTTGCTCATCTGGAGACAGGCCTGTTTGTCTTTGTTTTCTGAAGCTGCCCGCTGGGCCTCGGGCTCACATCCCTTGAAGCTGCTCTTGTCTTCTCTGGAGAAAGCAGGGTCTCACTTTACTCTGGCTGCTTCAGGGTTGTGTTGTGTTTTTCAGGAGTTTGACAGGATGTGTTGAGGCTGGGGTCTTTGTGTATTTATTCTGCATCGGCTGTGCTGGGCTTCTTGGATTTGTAAATAAATTTTCATCAAATTGAGGAAACTTTCAGCCCTTCTCTCTCTGAAACCTTTTTGCTCCATGGTCTTTCTACTTCTGGGACTTGGAATGCACGTCTGTTAGGCCACTTATGTTATTACCCTGCATGCATTTTAAAAACCGTTTTTTCTCTCTGTTCTTCAGGTGATTCTTCTGATGTGGAGAGGCACTGCGGGGAGGGTGGCGGGTTGGAGTCAGAGCTCTGCACCCATGGTGATGACGGAGCCCCATTCTGGCTGGCCTCACTCACAGGGGCTAGGGTTCTTTCAACTGCTGTTAGAGGCCAGGGCTCTTTGCTGCAACAGCCCACAGAGTGGGCCCCAGTCCTCCCAGCAGCTGGAGGAGCAGAGAGGAGCCCTTCCACCTGTAGCAAGGGGGACTTAAGCACATCCCTTCTGGGGGGCTTCAGCATCCAGAACACCAGGCTCCCTGTCAGAGGTGGCCGTACAGGCTGCCCCAGATGGGCTGGGTGCCCTCAGGCACAGACAGAGGCCGGCACCCTGCTCTGCAGCCTCCCAGGGCAGGCTGATGCCACATGACCACTCCTGCCAAAGGGCGTCCCCATCCTTGGAGGGGGAGGCCACCTGGCTTGGGTGGTCCAGCTCCATCCCACAAGCTCCAAGCTTCCAGGGTGGGAATGATCCCTCCCTTGGCTGTGCTGACCTCTGGGAGCAGCTCTGGGCCTCCGTTGGCTCGACCTCTCCCTGGTGCCCCCTTCAGTGAGCAGTCATGTCACGGGGCCACCTGAGTGTTCTGCTGTCTGGGTGGCCAACCAGGTGGCCCCACCTGTAGCATACTCCGACTGCCGCCAGGGGGTGGCCACGGGCCAGCCCAGCTCTGGTCTGTGCTGGCCTCCTCCTTCCTTCTGCTTCCTCTCTCCTCCTCCTCCCACTCCTCCCCTCCTTCTCTTCCTCTTGAGGATTCACCTTAGACTTAGCCAAGGTCCCTGCCTGTGTTATGTAAGCCCCTCCTGCCACTGGACAGATCCCTGTACAAATGAAGCTTGTCAGGTGCTCTTACCTCCTGTCCTGCAGGGCGGGTTGCCTCATCTCAGAGCTATGGAAAGCCACGTGGTACAAC
Organism: Marmota marmota marmota; assembly: GCF_001458135.2. Lineage (NCBI taxonomy): Eukaryota > Metazoa > Chordata > Mammalia > Rodentia > Sciuridae > Marmota > Marmota marmota. The sequence goes on from NW_026000206.1 coordinate 12,890,311, forward strand.
CTTACACACAGGCTCCCTGGCCAGGGGGGATTTGGGGGCCACCTGGGGGGCAGCAGGACCTGCTTGGCTTTTTCTGCAATGGCCCGGTTTTAGCTGTGACATGGGAAGATGCTGTGGGAAACAAGGTGGGTTCCGGCACAAACAACTCAGGGCCAAGTTCAGATAAGAGTTTTCATGTTCAGAAGGCCAGTGAGTCTGGGCGCCAACCGGGTGGTCTGGTCTGGGTGCCCTGGTGGGGGGTGTTGCTGGGGAAGAGACCTTTCTGAGGTGGAGACCTTTCTGCTGGCCATAGGGGTAGGAGGCCAGAGGACTGGGGGAGGGGTCTAGAAACCCAGGCAGAGCTGAGGAGGCCTGAAGGCAGGCGAGGACCAGGGCACATCCTGGAGCAGGGCCCTGGAGCCAGGGGTCTTATCAGAGGACACCCTGCAGTACCCAGGGGCAGCTGAGAGGCGGGCCAGCAGGAAGCACTAGGCCCAGTGCTTGCTGAACCAAGCAGAGCTCTGCAGAGCTGGGGAGGGGGTAGTGCTGGTCCTTGTGTACTTCCCTGCCCATGACAAGCCAGCCAAGGGCAGCGCCCAGGTGTTGGCCAGAGTCCAAAGCCCCGTCTCTATCTATGAGACCTGCCCTTGCAGGTTGATTCCCGGGAGCAGAGGTGGTGAGGGAGCTGGCTGGGACACCAGATGTTTATTTGGGTCAGCACTGGGACCAGGGAGGAAAATGGATCACGTTGTGGAGCTGTGGCCCTCTGGGTCCCTGGATGCCATAGCCAAGTCCCCATGCCTGTCCCTGCGCCTGCCCCTGCCCCTGCTCCGTGGCCTGACCTGTGAGCTGACTCTGTGGCGCAGTCTGGTGGGGCTGGGGTGGGAGTGACCGTGGCCTTGATGGACCAGAGTCAGCCACACCTAAGTGAAACACAGTTTAATATTTTACTTAAGAAAGAAACTTGGAGCCACAATAACCAGCAGCACCGTTAATGCACTTGTCTGAAATCCTCACAGGGCAGTAGCTCTGGTTCCCCTTTCCTCTCCCTAGGACTAGAAGCTCCTCCCAGACCCGAGGCTTCTCTCTGGCTCTCCCACCTGTCTGAGGTCTGGATGGGTTGTTTTCCCCAAAGCCAATTCTCTTGCAAATTCACCTCTGCAAGGGCTGAGAATGCCGGCCTGCCGCCCAGGAACTGTCTTCTGGCTGGGGGGTGGGGGAGACTGTGGTGCCCTTATCACCCTTGGCTGTCTATCAAACGCCTGTGACTGCATCCCAGGGAACCTCCTGGACTGCTTTCCCAAACTGAGCCTACAACTTGCCCCTTGGAGGGGACAGAGTGCCTGGATCACCAGAATGGGCAGCCAGTGCCCAGAAGCATTCTCGGGGGGTTGGGGGGGCAGGCACAAGGGGGAACTACCCCACTTCCCTCCATGCAGGTGTGGAAGAGCCCTGTAGAGGAGCCCCAAGGGCATCAGGCCACATGAGCTAAAGGACACTAACTAGACTGTCTAGGCAGTGCAGTGCTGAAGTCACCTGGGTTGGGAGAGGAAGTAGGAAGGTCCCCGGACCCCAGGATGACCCAGCAAAGGAGCATACACACAACACAGATGCACATGTGAACACAGGCAGCATGCACACACTCACTGTGTGCAGATACACATGCACATCTACAAACACAGGTGCGAACGTGTGCCTGTCAGCAAGTACACACATGCAAATGTACTGAGTGTGCATAAATACACACACACAAGGTATAAGCCCATACACACACATGCACACGAGGTGCACACACAACTCTCACTTGTGTTTCCTGGCTCTGACCCAAGGGCCCAGGAACAGCACCTCCCAGGGGCGTGCTACATACCCAGCCCCTTCCTGGCTTCTGCCGGGTCCTCCAGTGAAGGGAAGCTGGGCTCTGGACACGCGACTCCAGGGTCAGGGCAGAGAGCAGAGGATGCACCCAGACACCGGCTGGTCCAGAAAGCGAGCGTGTGCTCAGGCAGTGGGGCCTCACCCAAAGGGCTAGGTGCCAGCCCATGGGTACCCACTGACCACCTCTGGGGCCCTCGACTAGCAGTGACAGTCTCAGTTCCTGAGACTCAGTAGACCCCACAGGGCCACCTGACAGAGCAGCAGGTACCTTGGCTGACAAGAGGGAGGCTCTGCCTGGCTGAGGAATTCCAGCGACAAAGCTCAGGAAGTCCCCACTTAGCAACAGACTGCGGATAATTGATGTAGGCAAGAGTCCTCCATGGACGGGGATCTGGCTGGCAGGAGATGATAAATGGGAAGCTCACCTAGTTTCAAAGCATCTCCTCAGAAAACAGGAATTAATTGCTTTTTAATTAATCTAGGCCACATGTATTAATTTTCTGTGGCTGCTGGAACAAATTACCTCAAACTTGTGGCTTTGAACAACAGAAAATTATAATCGCCCTAATTCTGGAGGACAGACCTGACCCAAGCCTCCTGGTAGGGGTGGGTGTGTCCTTCTGGAGGTCTGGTAAGGACCCTTCTCAGCCTTGGAGGTGCAGGCGCCCCATCCGTGGACTCCTCCTCCACCTCCCACCCCTGTGTGGCACGACCTCCAGCTCTTCCCTGTTCTAACCTCTGCCTCCTCCACCTAGAAGGGCTTGGTCATACTGAACCTGCAGGAAGTGGCCTCCCTCCGCGAGTCTGCTGTTTGTTTAGCAGCCTGCACTCTGTCTGCAACCTATTCCCTTTGCTGTGCAGTCCAACGCATGCCCAGGTGACCTTCTGCATGTGACCTCAGAGTGCTGCCTAAGGACAACACAGCTCAATGACTGTGGTGTTCTGCCATAAGCAAGTTTGAGAAAAATCAAGGTGGCCCATCCAATTCCTGATGCCCAGGCTCCAGACCCACTGAGACCCAAGGCCCAGGCCCAAAGGCTGCCTGGGGCACTGGCCTCAGGCCTGCGCTTCCCAGGAAATCACTGGGATGTGGGGAGAGATCTGATGAGGTTGTGGGCTGGAGGTTTGCCCTGGCCCATGGCTGCCCTGGTGTCCAGCTGTGCAAGGTGATGGACACACAGGGACAGACACTTGGTATCTCAGCAAGTCCTCAGTGGGTCAGGAAGGCTGATGACAAAGGAGCCCAGAAGGGATGGGGAGGCTCTGATGCTCTTGCAGCTTTCACATAGGGTTCACTGACTCAAAATAAAGTTATACTAGAAGTATGCTGCGTGGGGTGAGAGGCAGGTGCCGCGTGTGCAGCACTCCCAGGGCCTCACAAGCTCCTTGCTCCTCTGTCCATGGAGAGGTCCTTTGTGGAGCATTTGCTGATGCTCACATCACAGAAGAGAATGGTGAGCATTCTTTTTGACCAAAACCAAGAGCCCGAGTGTGATTGAGAGCAGACCCCTACAGCCCCCAGGCTCGGGCATCTGATGAATTGCAAGGAAGAGCAGAGGTGGAGGAAGTCCGCAGACCAGAAGAACCGTAAGAGACAAGCACACCATGTGGAGTGTTTTGGATCCTGAGTCAAACAGACCCTGAAATAACAAGAATCAACACTGTGACAAACAGTGGCGGACCGGACCAGGCTTTCAGAAAGATTCTGCCAGACGTCTTGCAGGACCATTTTTGCCAGAGCCACGTCCTTCAGAGGAATATCCCAAAATATTCACAGATGAGAAACAGGGATGTGCTCAGGGTCCAGCTGGGGCCAGCAGACAAGCCAGCTCTGTCGGCTGGCATGGCAGCTGGACATCCAGGGCTGCTTGTGCCATCCGCTCCGCTATATCTGTTTGGAATACCCCAAAATACATGAAAAAGAGCCTGGAGGGGAGCATCGGAAGAGGCATGTGATCTGGGGGGGGGGTCCTTAGCCCACAGTCACTTTAGAGTCACTTTATCATCAGAACCCTGAGCAGCTGGAACCCTCTGCTGCTCTGCCTCTGGCAGACTCGCCGGGGTGGGTGGCACAGGTGAATTCAGCTTGCCAACGTCCCCCTGAGGAGGCCTTGATGGAGAAGCTTGTGCTTGCAGGTGAGCTGGGCCCAGTGTACTCAAGGAGGAAGGGGAACCTGGGGATCCTCACCTGCACGCTGTAGAGGAACACAGGAGCGCCAGCCGGGAGCCAAGGTGGTAGCTGGCGACAGCTACGTCGCGATCAGCTTCCTGCGGCTCTCAGCCATGCATGTCGACTGTCACGTGTGCCAGGGCATCCTCCTTGCTGTCCTGCTCGGACACTTCCTGTGATGTTCCCACGGATGGGGAGACTTCCAAGAAACTCGCTGTTTTAATGTTACCTTGGCAGGGCTGGCTTTTGAGCTCCCTATGTTTATTAACTTCTTTGTTCTCATTAACTTAGACTCTGTAGGTTAGCAGCAATGTAATCTGCTATTTAGACATTTAATCTGGTGGAAAAGTGGCAGGGTTTTTCTCCTGCATTTAATTCTAATGCTTGGAGTTATTTAGAAGAATGTGTTCATCTTGAAGTTCATATCCTGAGTAAGTGCAGCTTTATAGACTCCACAGGCATTAGGTTTGGGACGACAGGTAGTGAGGGCTGAAGTCCAGGTGGCTTGGCCAAAGGTAGGCTCCATGAGGGCTGAGGTTCTGGTCTCTGGATCCATGATGGACCCCCTAAGGGCTGAGATCCAGGTCTCTGGGTACATGATGGGCTCCCACTGAGGGCTAATATTCTGGTCTCTGGGTTGATGGTGGACTTACCTAAGGGCTGGGCTCCTGGTCTCTAGGTCCATGGTAGGTGTCCATGGGGTGAGGATTCCTTTGTAAAGGAGGGCCAGAGAGGGCTGAGGCCCCAGGCTGCAGCTGGGAGCCATGATGGACCTTAGGCCTGGGATTAGACCTAGGGAGGGATT
>NW_026000206.1:12895164-12941551 GCF_001458135.2 Marmota marmota marmota
GGGGGGAGGGGAGGGGAAAGGAGAAGGGTCCTGGCTGTATTGTTCTGGTTTCCATGTCACTAGTAGTCAGAGAACTCTTTATTTACTTTTGAGATAGGTCTTACTAAGTTGCCTGGATGGCCTTGAACTTGGGCTCCTCCTGCCTCTGCCTTCCCAGTAGCAGGTATCACAGGAGTGCACCACTGTGCTAGGCTCTGACACTCAGCCTTTGTGTGATGCATAGTGAGTTATCAGAAGGGCCCAGTCCCCAGCGAGCCCCTCCTGGTCCTCCTCGCTGGCCAGGCTCTGCTGTCCTCCACTGGGTGCAGGGGCAGACGTAGGCTCCTGGCTACTTCCTTTGATGAAGATGTCTTGCAAAGATTACTCTGCAGAGCATAAAAGGAGACCCAACCTGTCAGCTCAGGGAGGTATAAATGCACACTTCACAAAGCTCTATCACAGACTCCCACTGGACCATTTCTTAGATTTTTTGAACTCCGATCCGCCATTGAAGGCAGCAGCCATGGAGCAGGGGGAGACGGGCAACCTCAGACCTGTCCTGGTAAGCACAAGCTGTGTGGGTGAGAACAACTGAGAGGTCCTCTGGGTGGAACAGAAGCTTCAGATTCCAGGAGGTTCCCAACACAGCTATAGCACATGGCTTCTGCACCTCCCTGGGGTGGGGGCCGGCCTGGAGTGCACCCACCAAGCAGGTGAGCTGGGTGCTCTTAGTCACCAACACCACCTGGGCTCCCACCTGCTCAGCTAGAGCTGCAGGGAGCTCAGGTCTGGGTCCACATCTGCCCTGCAGAGGGAGGCGAGCACCAGTCATAGGAAGCCCATGGTTCTTCACATTTTTTTAGGTAGAAGGACCTTGATATTACTTATAAAATCTCACCCAGAATCCAGGACATACAACATCAAAACAGAGCCTCTGTGGTTGACCAAGACCAGAGGTTCTGAGGCTCCTAAGCAGCCCCTCTGTCCTCACCTTGCACCAGGGAGAACAGGCCTAAGGTCCATTGTGGCCCCCAGCTGCAGCCTGGCCTCAGCCCTCTCTGGCCATTCTTTACAAAGGATTCCTCACCCCATGGACAGAGCTGGCTTGGACACCTGGGCCAAGAACAGCTGCACTGAGGGGACCTCGGGATGCTGCTTGGCCACCTCCCAGAGGCCATGCCCTGTGGCCAGGCGTCTGTTTCTGCCCCTCTCCTCCATGATGCTGAACAAGGGAGGTATTTCCTGAAAAGACACTGATGCCTTTGGTGCTGAAAACATTGTGGAAACGAAAGGAAGAAGCCACATCTGACCACCAGAATCAGTCTTCATTCCTCGGGCATCTGGGGTTCTGCAGCGTGAGACCTTGCTTTCATTGCCACAAGCAATCCCTTGGGAGCCAGTCACCCCCGTGGGGTGTGTGGCATCTTCCTGTGCCTGCTTCAGGAGCCCTTCCTTGGGCATCTGTCTGAGCCCCCTTGGGGAGGGGGTTCCCTTGGATAGTGGCTCAGAGGAACTGTGCCCTGGGGCTGACACTTGAGAGGGTAGGAACAGCATGTAGATGCTGTGCACTCCAGGATGCCATCTTCAGTGACCGCTCCAGAAACCTCGAAGGGGGGCTCAGCTGTGAATTCCCTTCCTAGTATCTCCTTTGGAGGGGTGGCCTCAGCAAGTGTTAACAGGTGTTTTCCTGCAGGATGTGGGTCTCCCCTGGGTGCTCTGTGGTTCACTTTTACTCTGGGGATGACATTGTTGAAGTGTCTAGGGGCTTGCCCCCTGCTGAACAAGGACACAGGGGCTGCTTAGGAGCCTCAGAACCTCTGGTCTTGGTCAACCACAGAGGCTCTGTTTTGATGTTGTATGTCCTGGATTCTGGGTGAGATTTTGTACAGTAATATCAAGGCCCTCCTACCTAAAAAAATGTAAGAACCATGGACTCAAAGTTACTTTGCTATTTAGTTGTTGGAAAGATTCGGGTGGAGGGACTTTGTGGGCCCCCATCTGTGCCTTTATGCAGATCTCCCTTTTTAAACACAATGGTGGGTGAAGTAAGTAGGTTTAGATAAGTAACATGACTGATGCCAAAAACTGAGTTGAAAAGAATGTCTTCCCATTTTCCTTCACAAAATAAATCATGCTTTTCTGTTCCATTCTATTATTAACCTCAACATTTTCCAGGTCATAGTTACACAATTCACCTATGATGTTTATGGAGGAGATGATGGTAGTAATGGTAATGGTGGTGGTGATGGTGATGATGGTGGTGGTGATGGTGGTGATAATGGTGATGGTGATGATGGTGATGGTGATGATGATAGTGGTGATGGTGATGGTGGTGGTGATGGTGGTGTTAGTGATGGTGATGGTGATGATGGTGGTGGTGATAATGGTGATGGTGATGGTCATTCATGCTGATAATAACAGGGGTGATGTCAGCATAGCAGTGGGAATGACAGTGACTGAGGCTTACTGAGGTTTTCCTGCATATCCAGCCATGTTACTAGCACTCTAGCATTCCCATGTTTGGCTGTCAATGTTGTAGGAGTCTCTTGGAAGGCTGATGTGGAGGTGGATTTTCAGTTTTTCTCCAGAGCCAATTTGACCCACAGAGTCTAGATTCCCACCATTTCGTAGCCATGTAGTCCTGGGAAGTCACAGAGACCCTGGACCCTGGATCCTCGTGACAATGGTGTATGGCACCAGCCAGTGTCAGCTCTTAATGGCGTTGTTACTATGGACCTGGGCACTCTTGGTTCAGAGTTCCTCTTCCTCTGTCATGATAAGGACAGAGCAGAGGCTTTGTTAGCAGGAAAAGCAGTGAGCAACAGGACTGAGGGCTGTCCAAACTGGCCCGTGGCCAGTGCCTCTGCACTACCCCTGTGTTTCCATTTCATGTTAACCCTTAAGATGGGGAGCGTGAGCTTGCTCAGGAGCAGCATTTCCCCAGTGGCCAGACCCGTTGTCTCACCACCTAGAGGACTGTGTGCAGCCCAAGGCACCTGCGGCCATAGGAGGGCTGGCTGCCAGTCCGTTGTACCACAACAGCTCTGAAAGGCCAAGCCATCTGTGCGAGGAACAGCTTAGAGGGGAGGTGACTCCCTTCAGGGGGAGGGGGAGAGGCAGCAGATGTGTACTCTCTGGGTAGTCAGATGGCAGTCTTTCTGAGTGGGGAGGCCCAGGGCTACATCCTGTCTTAGTTGGACTTCATAGTGGACTGAGGAAGGGCTGCACATCATTGCTGCTCAGAAAGTTGATTGTCAGAGGGAGAGGGTGCTCTGTGGTAACCCTGGGTTGGGGCTCCTGGTGGGGACATATGGGCAGGTGGTCAGGGGTGTGGGACTTAGGCTCCATCACTGCTTGTGTGCCTGCTGGCTGTCCCTCTGCCATCCGTCTCAACACAGTTCAGTGTAAGATGTCTTAGACTTGGGACATTGGAGTCAAGGTGGGGCATGGGGGAGAGCCTGGTGGGAGCATTTGGAACCATGAGTGTCTTATTCCAGTTAACCTGCACAGCCAGGTGAGCAAGCCTCATGGGGCAAACCTCAGATGGGATGTGGAATGCACCCTGGAGGCGACCCTGCATGGGCCCGGCAGCCCCCTCTGCAACCTTCGAAATGAAAAGTGTCATGTTTTCAGAAACCCTGGCCACTACCTGGATCATGCTTCTTAAAACCTTTGCTGAAACCTTTGCTTCTCTCCTCTTGCTCCCTGGCCAAGGCTGCTCCTCAGCGTCCCTGCCTCTGTCAGGGGCAGAACCCATGCACCAACCAGTCCTGGCAAAACACTTGATGCTCAGCCAGCAAAGGGATTCCAAGTTGCCCTTGTAGCCGGCATCTGTGTGGACAGAGGATCCTTCTTGGCCCCTGCACTGGCTGGTGGGACTCCATGCTTCTGGGGGTCTGGGAGCCTGGCCTCACGGGAGTGAGAATTTTGGCAGCTAGCAGGTGACTAGAATGGCTGACCACTGGGCCCACACAACAGCTGGTATACTGGGCAGCAGTAGGGTTGCACCTCCTCTCGGCAGAGGTCAGCAGCTCCAAGGTGGCTTTTGTTTATTTTAGAACTGAAGTTCTGCATTCATCTCTGGTTCTAGATGTGACCCCTGCAGCAAACTATTGGGTTCCCAAATTATGGCATTTGGGTACTCTTGGCAGGGCTGGAAGTTGGCAGATCTACTGTGGGATCAAGGCGTGACCATGAGTCACACCAGTGCATCTGGCTTGACAAAGACTGGCGTCTGCTTTGCCCAGAGATGAGAGTGATCTTTCTGGTTGTGATAACACTGCAGGATGCAGGGGGTGCTCCTGTGGAAGAAGCGAGCCCCCTCTTGTGCGGGGCTCTGAACTTGTCTCCCACACTCACTCCTGGTGGGGTTTTGCCTGGCGGCTTGCCTAGGAGGGGTGCAGCTTCTGGCCACCCAAGTGGTGACTTTCAGGCCCAGCCAAGGGCCACACCAGGCAGGCCCCACCAGGAGCTGCAGTGAGCACCCAGGCCGGCTGGGGGGCTCACAAGCATTCCTAGCCCTAGCACCTCCATTCCAAGACATCCTTAGGGGAGTGTTTGGCTGAGAGCCCCTCTTTGGGCTAAAGGGGACCTAGGGACCTCTCATTCTGACTCAGAGCTTCCCATCCCCAGGCCCACGTTCCTAAATTGCAGGAGTCTTTTGTCCAGGGCTCCTCAGGCACAGAGACTGCCCCTCCTGTACTAGTCCTGTAGCCTTTGTCCAGCACTGGCCCTGGGGGAGAGATGTTCCCTCCTGTGGGTCCCAGCCTGCAGTCCTCACTGACCTTCTGCCACAACGCTCCAGAGGGCGGGGCCTTCTGTCCTGCTGCATAGCCATGGTTCTGCCCCTCCAGGGATGTCCTTGTCCTCACTGGAGACAAGGCTGACACAATACCTGGCCTGGGGGCCCTGGTGGCCAGGTCTGCGGACAGGGGTCTTGACCCCTTAGCAGTATCCCCTTGCACAAGGCAGGTCTTTTCTTTTTAGCAAATCAGGTTTAAGCCTGATTTGATACATCCATCCCTTCAAAACTGAGGTGCCCCCGGGTCTGCCTTATGTGACCCTGAGTTTCCAGAGGGTCATTCCACAAGCAAAGGAGAGTCTGCTGGGGAAGATGGAAATCTCTAGAATCCACGAGTGAGCCAAGGGTTTCAGCCTGGCTTCTGTGGTGCTCTCAAGCCCCCCGCCGCAGTCTGTGGAGCAGCCCCCCTACTTTCTGCATCGGTTCGAGGCTGGGGTGGGGGGCGGGAGTAGCAGGTATGAATCCTGCAGGAGCCAGCACACCCTCCTGGCCAGGCTGAGCCCTGCAGAGGCAAACCCCTGCAGAGACAGACCCACCTGGCAAGGCCTGGCTTTGCCCTCCCTCCCTGAGCAGGAGGCTCAGGAGGGAGTCCAGGAGGAGGGCAGAACTCCAGGCTCCAGAGCCCCAGTGCAGCCAGTCCTCTGGGCAGCCCCTAGACTCCCTGCCAGGCCCCCATCATGCAGCCTGTGTCTCCAAGAGCCGACCTGTGGGGGGCTCTTGCATAGACCTAGCCCTAGCGCCATCACGATGGACCCTGCCAGGGGCCCATGACTGGCTACACTCTGTCATCTTGTCCCATGGTGATGTGGGTGGCTTTGGTGCAGGCTGATGGGGAGGACATGAGGTCATCATACCCTCTTTTCTAAAATAGTTGTCAACTAGTCAACTGCTGTCTCTGGACACCTCTGCTGTGCTGGCTTCCTCTCCATGGAGCTGGTCCCTTGAGCTTGCTCCTCTGAGCTGTTCTCGAGGTTCGCCTGGTCTCCTGAGTCAGGGCCTCTGTCCTCTATATATGGGTAGCATTTCCAGATGGACGGGCCACTTTAGGGCTCACTCCTGTCAGCTGGCAGGCCTGGGGAGCCCGCTTCCTGGCGCCCCCACAGGTAGCATCTCTCTGGTGTGGCTTGGAGGGCTATGCTGGAAGGTGGGGCTGAGGTCCTGCACAGCCTCCTGCTTTCAGACCATCCTCTCTTCTTGCCAGCGTGACTGCACGTGTCAGCGCCCTGGCACTGGCCCTGCACATCTGTTCCTGTGCAGTTGGTACATAGCACAGCTGGTACTCAGCACTCAGCTGCACAGCAGCTGGCAACATCTTTTTCCTGACCGTCCTTTGACCTGGAGTCACACCATGTGACAGTGTTCTTGGCCGTGTTGCATTCTGAGGTGGATTAAGGAAGCCACTTCTTTATAATTCAATGCATCCCAAGCTTGAGAGCTTTTCATTTATAAAATAAAATGACTGTGTGGTTTTAAAATTAAAATATTAGCAGATGTTATTACTGTAATGAATAGGTGAGGTCCTCAAAATAAATTGTCCCTCTTGGGGCACATCAAGGCGTCCCCACAGGGCTGTGTCCTTGAGGCAGAAGTTCCCAGGGCCTTGGCTCAGTACTTTGAAGGCAGTGCCCAGTGGGCTACCCCACACATTTCCTCCTCGGCTCCTGGGCCAGCAGGCTTTTCTGACTTGTCTCCGGAGAGCAAAGATCCGACCTCGTTAAAAGGCTTTCCAGGTTGTGGCTGCCGCCATCTCCCTGTGCCCCAGGTCTGGAGTTTAGTGCTGATGTCACAAGTCCCCACACAGATGTCTCTTCTGGATGTGTCCCAGGTGTCCCTGACATCCCGTCTCTGATGACAAGTGGCCCCTCTTGGGTTTGAGAGCAGCCAGGGTAGTTTGAGGCTATGAGGGGAATTTCCTTGTTCTGAACTTGTCTCTGATGCAGCTCAGAGAGCAGAGAACCCCCCCCCCCAATGTCCCCTCAATGAACGTTCATCCACCATGGGCAAGTGGGTCTCGTGGAGCCTGTGGAATGATGGCTGTGGCTGAGGGTGGCTGTCCTACCAGCAGATCAGTCACCTTGGTCCGGGAGGCCGAGACAGTCCTGTGGGTTAACGCAAGCTGAGCTGGACAAGGGTTTGGAGAGGGAGCTCAGCTCCACGTTTCCTGGGGACTCAGCTGACATCTGCCCTTCCCCTCCTGTGCGCTCCTCAGGGGCTCAGCCTGACAAGTCTGCAGAGGGCTGGCTGCCTTTGGAGACTGCCCTTCAAGCAGTGACCAGAAAGGCTCTGGGTCACAGAGAAGGCTGAGGTCAGAAAGCTCAGGGCATGTGTCTTTCGGATTGGCCTCTACTGTTTGAAAAACCCTGTTCCTTAGAGGCAGGCCCTTGGAAGCCTCCTTTCTGCAGCCCCTGGGTCCAGACTGATCCCTGTGCCAGAGTGGACCAGAGCCACCTGGGCAGGCAGTCTTGCCACAACAGAGCACCAGAAAACTAGAGGGAGGAAGAGATATTCTTATCCTGATTGTGATGTTTGACTGGCGTCGGCATTTGCCTTAACTGACCAACTCATACCCTCAAAAGGAGTGCCTTTGGGTGTGTGCACTGCACCTCCACAAAGCCGGCTGTCATTCTTCATTCCTCAAAGCATTGAGAGCCATTCTTCAAAGCAGCCCCTGCCTCTCTACTCTGTCCGGCTCCCTCTGCTCCTCTTCCCAAGGGCCAGAACCTCCTTCTCTGGCCACCAGGTCGCCTCCTGGCCACAGCACTGAACTTCCCCAGCTCCAGGCATCCAAGGTCCACCTCAAACTCTGGGTGCGCAAGTCCGCTGCAAAGGAGGTGCCTAGACAGCAGGAACCCAGCCCTGCTCCACCCCCACATTGCTCACCACTTACAGACTCAAGCGGAAACCAGCCTCCACCCCCGCCGCACACGCTGCCAGGTGACTCAGCGAGGCTGGCCCTCGAAGGGCTTCCCGGGCTTCCTGTGCTGATTGCCACCACAGAACCCTGGTGGCAGCCCACAGATCCAACACTCAGGCGCGTTCGTCTGTTTCAATGAATGGTAATTACACCACTTGTTTCTTTTTCAACAACACAATGCCGGCATTCATTCTGTTTCCAAATCTGTTCTTGCATTCAGTTTTCATCTGGTTCTAGTTAAGTGTGCATTTTGTTTATTGCATATAATTTGGTTAAATAGTTAAAATACATCTTGATGAAAAACAGCCTTTAAAGTTGGGTGTGGGTTGTTGGATGGCAGAGATGGCATCAACCATCCACTTCCCCCCAAGTCCTCTCTGACTTGCTAAAAAAGAGGCTGGAAAGGAATCTGGCCAGGCTTCCTCCTGGAGGTGGTTTGCCGTCACTGATGAAGCCAACAGATGTGCAAACACAGGGTCACGGCCTTCTCAGGCATGAGTTGAAAGAGTGTCATCCTCCCCAAGTTGCCTGGCCACTGCCACTGAGGGTCTCGATGGCCCCGACAGGTCTTCACTTTCTCCTCTCAGGTAGGCAGTGCGCCCCGGGACAGGTGTCTTCACATGGTGGGAGCCTCTGGACACAGAAGCTTGAGAGACACCGGTGCCCACCCGCCACGTGCCTGAGACGTAGAACAGACCGCTCCTTTGAAGCCCTGCTTTAGACCCTGAGCTTAAACCTGTCTTTTCTGGAATTGGCTATGGGTACCCCTGTGGGGGATCAGCCTGTGACCTTGCCATAAGGCTGGTTGTTTACAAGAGTCCTGGTCCCCATTCAGCAACAGCCATCAACAGCAGTCCTTTGTACCTGCCGTTCCGTGTACTCTCTCAGAAATCAGCTCCAGACTGCCGCATCTCACAAGCTTCCCAGAGACCAAAACAGATGCCTCATGACCAGCGGCTTCCATTCCAAGCAAAGAGTCAGGTGAGTTCTCTAGAATGTTCTTGTCAGGTCAGCCCCTGTCCCACGAGTCCGACTGAGCATGGGAGAGTGTCTTTGTGAGTAAAGTGCTTTGGAGTGTTTGAGGACTAAGGGGCTATGGGTGACAGCCATGCTCTGTGGGCCAAGACCCCACAACCAACAGACCTCCTCTTACCATAGGCACCAGCCACCTGCCACCAGCCACAGGCCTCATCCCTCTCCATGAAGGATGTGTGCCATGAGATGTCATTTTCCTTCCCCTGGGACCTGCCAACCCAGCCCCAGTGCTGAGCAGCCCCAACTTCCTTCCTCTGCAGAGCCACTCCCACAGAGCTCAGCCTGCCGGCCCCACAGTGTGGCAGCCCCAGTCCCAGGGACCTCCCAGGAAACAGGCAGACCACAGCTGGACATAGAAGAGGCTGAACCCAGATCTGGGGGCAGCCCACTCTCTTGGGACGGCCCGCTGCAGTGTTCTGGATGGTACTATCGTGTTGTTAAATGAACCTCTCAGGTTATTTAGGCTCCTGACTGGAATCTGGGGTGCTCCCGCTCTGACATCTTTAGAACGTACTCTGCCTCTTGCTTTACAAACCTCCTGTACACAGCGTGATGCTCCCATGTTTTGACTGAGATCTTCCTTTGAGGACATAAAAACTGAGGAACCCAGCCCCCTATCAATATTGTACAACATCTGGGCTTCCTCAGGAACAGTTTCTGACAATTTTTTCTTTTCCTGGGTATGAACCACACTTTTTTCTTTCTTTTCATGTTTCATAATCTTTACTGAAAATTGGACATTTTTAATACTATCATGTTGCAATCCTGAAAATTAGATTTCTCCTGTCTCCTCAGGATTTGCTGCTATTTCTGCTTGTTATAGATGCTGTTTGTTTAGTGACGTCCTTGAACTAACAATGTAGATCTACATTATGTGTCATGTGTGGCTACCAAGGTCTCTGGTTGGTGATCTTAGTCTTCAGATAATCATTAGACAGAGATGTTCTCTGAATTCTGGAATCAACAGGTCTTCCAGCCTCTAGTGAGGAACTCTGTGCATGCGCTGGGCATGCCATCGACCCTCAGCCGTTCAGTGGACAGCACTACGTTAGCCTTCACTTCCTGCTTATGTGGATGATCAGTAGGAGGTGAAACATCGGGTCTTTCTCAGGTCTTTCCTGAGCATGAGTAGTGCCTTATGCATGTATGTAGCCTGATGGTTTCCCAGGAATATGTCGGAGCTTTTCAAGATCCTTCCTGGACATCTTCTTCCTCTGTTTTTCTGTATGTGATTTGTTCAGCTTTTTATCAGCCCTGTATATTTTCCACCTCCAGCAGCTGCAAAGTCAAACAACCGTCACTGATTATTTTTAGGAAAATAGTTCTGGGTGAATTGTAATGAAGATGGACCTTTCAACTGGGCTTTCCAGGGAATTCCCAAGCACACCATACCAGGCTGCCAAAAATAAACCTGTCATCTCCTGTCCAGTGGCTGCTGGTCTTCACCACTAGTGTGGGGATGTCAGCTTCCAAGGCTACTGTGGAGCTGGGGAAACAGGGAATCTGAATGGGACAACTTAAAATTCCTAAAAGCTCATTGTCATTATCAATGTCCCATGGTATTTCCTAAATAAACACTGCCCAGATTGTTGGAGACCTTGGTCGGCTTCAGAGTTCTGAAAAGAAGGTCTGACCCCTGCTTTCACCCCGGCTCTTGTTAGTTTTGGGGTGAAGAGGGCTCTCAGCAGCCCTTGCAGTGCCATCCATGCCAGCATTGGGTTGGAATGGCTGCGTACTGACCATTAAGGTTCTGCCAGCCTCTTTACACACCTGATCACCCTTATGAAATGCCAGGCATTGAGAATGCTGCTTTGATGGTGGCTGCCTGCTTCTGTATTTTATTAAGGGTGGCAACTAGGGGAAATCTAGCCACAGTTCTGCACACAGCAATGAGGGAGGTTGGGGCCTGCTGAGCACGGAGCCCTGCATCTGGGGAGCAGGGGCGAGAGATGCCGGGCCAGCCACAACCTGCCTTGAGCCCCGTGGTAGAATGTAGTTAAGTTTTGATAGTTCAGTGCTTTCCTGTCTTGTTTCAAGCTCCATCAGGCAGGAGCAGGGAGTGCTGGGTCATTCCTCACCGCTGAGGTCAGACCTGAAGCACATTCTCCCAACAACCCATGGGGTGTTTTTCCTGGGGCTGCTGGTGGGGCCGGTGCTGAGAGAGCACTGGGTACTGGCCCTCTGGTCCTCTGGCTGCCCTGGTTTACTCCTAACCATGCTGTCTAGGCCCCAGACACATATTTGGGAGGACCCCTGTCCACCCTTGGAGTGCTCTCTGCACTCCTGTCTTCTGCTTGGTAGTCTGTGCCCTGAAACTAGGCCTCTCATTTCCCCATGGCTCAGCCCCATCCTAATGTTGGGTCCACCCTGCCTCAGTCCCCTGCCCTGCCATGATCGTCCTCGTCCTACCTGTCTCCTGGCAATCACTGTCTTCAGTGAGTATTGGGTCTTGAGAATGTTGCTACGCGTGCTTGTCAGTCTTCAGGGCTGTGTCGGGGGATGGGCAGCAGAGTGTCATGGACACCACAGCCTACTCATGAGGGACAGCACTGGGGCAGCTTTCAGGTGGCCGCGCCAGGCCAGTGCAGGCCTAAAGGCTGTGCATGCTGTCTCAGGAGTGGGACATACCTCAGGGAGGTATTTGAGGGGTCCAGCAGCCCTGGCCCGGTGTCCAGCTCAGGGCCCCCAGGGTTAGTGGACCTGGAGGGCAGAGTCCTGGGCCCACAGCAGGCCCAGGGGAGATGAAAGGGGCCAACGCTGTGGATGCCCAGCACAGAGCTGCCCCACGCTCCATCCCCTATACCTCTCCACTCGGGGTCCTCCGTGTTGCTGGCATGCTGTGTCTGGTCCAGATCCTGCATCTGTTCAATACAAATGTGAAGGGAAAACCAAGGCTTCCTCAAAATTGCCCAGGACTGAGCGCCCGGCCCTGCTCACCTTAGGACCTCTGTGGGCCTGGTCTCTCCCAGCTCACTGAGACGGGGCAGAAGGGACTGCGGCTCTGCAGTCAGAATTACCATCCCTATTTTATTTACATCATGTAGCACATAATTTAGAGATTAGAACTCTACAGCTTTCATTTCATGTAATTTATGTTTTCATTCAGCAAAACTATTACACCAATTTTTTTTAACCCAGCTCCTTTCTGACCCCTTGCAGGGTCCTGAAAGCAACAACCCCTGTGGGAAGAAGGTTGTATCCGAGAGCTGAGGCTCCTGGGGAGGCCGAGCCTGGGCCTGTCTGCCCAGTAGTGGCTGGGCAGGGCTGGCGAGGGGCTTGTAAGTGGATCAGGTTCTGACTTTGGTCAGTGGCAGTTAACAAGACAGAGAGGCTTGGGACCTGTGCGATCCAGGGCAGCTTGCAGTTGTCACCCAAGTCCATACCTGGATGGAGGTCCAGGAGGCTGGCTGACATGTCCATGAACGGGGTCAGTAGACCTGGTGGCTGTGTCCCAGCCTGGCCAAAGTCATCAGCAGCCCTGGACCTGGGGCATGGACAGTGGTCAGCAGACGCCCTTCACTGTGGGTCTGAAATCCCCATTCATAGCCCACCACCTTGGCTGCCCTGCATCCCAGGGTCCCCATGTCACCCTAACCATCCTAAGTCTGAAGTTCCATGCTGCCCTCCACCTCCCTGAAGGTCCCTCTTGTTCGGCAGAGGCCAGGCTCACCCCTCACTGCCGCAGCCCGGCTGGCTGGGCAAACTAACCGGGGGGGGGGGGGGGGGGTGACGAGCAACTTATGTAGGTTGATACAGCAGGAGTGGGAGCCGTTTATTGTAGGACAACAGAGGTATTTATACATTCCACACAGCTTATCTAATTAACGTAAACTAGATAACAGCAGTCAACCCATCAGGAATCTGCACACTTAATGGCTCGCTGGCGTTACTTCACAAACCACTCCCTCTGGCAAAATGCCAGGCGCCATCCTGACTTGTTTACAGACCCTAATACCTCACAGCCATGGTGTGCCCCTTGTCCCCACAGCTGGTGCAGGCCTGTGCCTCCTCTGCTGGGTCCTCAATGCACCCTGCCCACGCTCACTGACCACCCGACGGTATTATGGGCTGATTTGAAAGTTAGGTGACCCCATTCTGCTCAGATGTCTCACCCTGTGCAGAGTTGGCCCCCTTCCTGTTAGAGCCCACTCGCATAGAAGCCACAACCCGCCCACGGGCACCCTGACCACAGTGTCTCTTAACTATGGGCTGGTGCCAGCTTTCCCCTGAGTGGGTACAGGAGGCCAATCCTGAGAATGTAACTTGGTGCTTCCACTCTATGAAAGCTGTCTTGTGATTGTACTTGCCTCTCCCACCCCTCTTCTTTATGCTTTCTCTGTTTTTTAAGCCGCCCCTCACCAGCGTTCAGCGTCTTGGGAGGCAGAACTGCTGGCATTCTGCTCCCTTGGCCCTGGCCAGAATAAATCCTTTGTCTTTGCTTATTTGGAATTTTGGGATAGCACCTTATCAATGGGAGTGAGTGGCTGGAGCAGGAGAGCCCGCGAGTTCTTGGGGTGACTCTCCTGCAGGTGGCCCAGCACTCAGGGGACGGAGGCGTGAGCTCTCAGACTGCAGACCCAGGCCTGGGAGGGGAGGGACTCGGGGACACTCAGGCAGAGGACCAGCCATCCTGCGTTGGGTGAGGATCCTGGGGAGTGACAGCACTGGGGTTAGAGCTCCTCCCGGCACGTCCCACCTCAGCCCAGGGGCCCGAGAGCAGCCCTGCCTGCTCGGGCCCCACTTGCCCTCCGGCTGCTCACGGCCTCGTCTCACTGTGGGAGACGAGCCTAGGAGAAACAGGGGCAGGGGACGCCTGGCTCTAGCTGCGTCGTGGAGAGCTGCTCTTCTCTGAGACAGGAACTGGCTGAGAAGTGAGGCTCTGTGGGGCTTTCCTTGCAAGACAGCAGCTAGGAATCCCAGGTCCCTCCCAAGATGTCCTTGGGCAGGGCTCCTGTCCTCCCTCCAGAGTGACAGTCACAGGGTGGTTGCCCACAGCCCCACCAAAAAACCCTCTGCAGCTCTGACTGGTCAGGGGTCTCCCTGAGCAGGTGAGCCTCCTGGGATAGGGAGCAGGGGCAGGTGGGGTGGGGCCAGATGTGCAGGTTGATGTTGTCTGGCCATTGAGGAAGAGGTACCAGTGTGTGGGGTGAAGCCGGGGCATGTACAAGGTGGCCTCAGGCCGCATGGCTCCTGTGGAGGGGTCTGTGGCTCTGTTCTCCCCCAGGCCTCTGCTTAGAGCCCTGGCCTTGAGTGGATCTGTCTCTGCAGGTAGGTCAGAGGGCTGGGTGCAACCATGCCCACTCCCTGCCAGACTTACCCCAGGGGACACGCAGGCCGCCAGAGAAGGGCCTGAGGGTTGGCCCTGGGCTTCTGCAGAGGGTCCCAGGCAGGAAGGAGCTGCTCCAGGCCTCAGAGTGCTGCTTTGAAGCCATGTGTCCTGGATTCTGGGAGGCTATAGACAGGGAGTCTGAAGGAGGAGGTGGCCCTGCAGTCAGGGATAGCTCAGCCCACCTTGCTTGGGCCCACCCAGGCTGTCCCACACCTCAGCCAGGCTTGTGCCTCAGGGTCTGCTGCTCCTCCTGGCTCTGGCGTCCCCTGCCCCTGTTTCTCCTAGGCTCGTCTCCCACAGTGGAGCCATCAGGAGTTGAAGTGAGTCCTTCCCATTCCCCAACACCGGCCCAGCAGGCACTCCTGGAGTGCACCTGTCTGGTGCTGCCTTGCTGGGTTCTGTGGGTTGGACGGGCTGCCCTATGCAGAATCCCCACGTGACTGTCCCTGGCTCTGCCGGGGTGCTGTTGACGTCTCTGGAGAGCTTTCGTGAGAGTGCTGCTCTCTGAAAGGTTGCAGAAACTGTGGGTATGCCGATTGCAGGGGGTGCCATGGCTCCCGTGGGAGCTCTTTGCAGGGCCTGGCTGCCCAGTGAGTTTGGCCAACATGCTGGTGGCTCCACACGTGCTTGTTAGGCACAGGCTTTACAAACACCCGTGGCCTCTGAGCTCTGTGGTGGACAGAGTTGTGCCGTGTCAGGACTTGGTTCTGTCCCTCGATGTGTGAACCCCGTTTTCTTCATGGATGTCTGGTGAATTCTTATTCTGTGAGGAATCTCTAGACATTATAGTGAAATCCCTCTGGTGGAGAATGTCTCTAATATCCATTTAAAGAGTTAGTGAGACCCATGCTCTGTTCACTCCCTGGGGCGCTGACCTGGAGCCTGCTGAGCGTGATGCCCTTGGCTGCTGCAGGGATGACCCCTCAGGAGGATGCCTCCCACAGTGACTGAAGGGCTCCTGCTTCTCCCTTCTACTCTGTCGGGTTTTGCTTCATGCGCTGGTCTGTTCCTGCAGGAGCGAATATTTGCTGTTGCTCTACCTGCCTGCCATATTGCATCTGCCTGTCGCCCGTGGCCTGCTGTGCTGTGAAGTGAGGTTTTTGGAGAGAGCATGCAGCAGACCAGGAGCTCCCCCTCTGGCCTGTCTTAGGGTGGCTGACCACTTGGTCTGAAGCCGTCCGTCTTCTGTCTTATGGTCTCTTCTGTGCTGCTTCCTGCAGGATGAGTTTCGTATTCAGTTGACGTTTTTGGAGTGAAGTGTTCCGACCCCTTCCTGGCGTCCTTTGCGGGATTCTATGTCTATTTCCCTTGCGGTTGCCATGGGGATCACACGTGGCATCCTGGAGTCAGAGCACTGTGACTCCCGTTCGCTGTTCACTGCAACTCTCCTGCAGGCTGAGCTCGGCTTCTCTCTGCTCCTCCCTTCAGTGTGGAGGTCCAGGATCCCCTGTGTCCTGGGAACGTAAACTGATGACCCTTCAGCACATGCATCTCTCGCATCACGTGGAAAGCAGAAGCTGAGGTGTCCACAGCCTTGGGGGCGCTACCTTCGTTGGGGCCTGACTTGCCCTGATGAGCTCCACCTCTCCGCGTGCCCCAGATTCCCGCCTGGCACCCTCTGGCTCCACCCTGTGGGGCTCCCTGGAGCCCTCCTGCAGGGCAGGCGCAGTGGTAGCAATGCCCCAGCTTTGTTCGCACTGCGTCCATCTGTCCTTCACTTTGGAAGGGCAGTTCTGCCCATGCGGGATACTCAGCCCAGAGGGGTTTTGTTCCCTGGGCATCTGCTGGGTCTCACTGAGGCTGCCCTGGGTGTGGGTCTTTGAGTTTGTTTCCCTGGAACTCACTGAGACTCGTGGACGTCCATTGCTCTTCCTCCAGGTCTGGCCAGCTCCCAGCATCCTCCCTCCTTCCTCCTTCTCTCTGCCCACCTCGCTCTGCTCCTTCGGAGACTCTCCCAGGCACAGATTGGTCTGCTCAGGGTCCTGCAGGTAGGCAGGCCTGTCCACGGTTCCACCGTCTCCTTTTCCTTCTGTTCCTCAGACTCAGCCCTCCATTGCAAAGCCTTCGGGGCCTGCCTCTCCTGCTCAGACCTGCCCTGCCGTCTTTCTGGTGAATTTTCACCTCGCTTATTTCACTTCCCAGCTCAGAATTTCTCTTTGGCTTCTCCCCCAGGTTCCTCTCTGTGCAGAACTGCCCTTCTATCTGGTCCTCACCTCTTGCCTCCCGTTCTTCTGTGAGGCAGCGTTCTGTCTTCCTTGGGTGACTGCTTCTTCTGATTTTTTTCTTCCACTGGGCCATACTGAGCTGTTTGTTTTAGGTCCATGATTTTCTTTATTGAAAATGACATTTAAATCAATAATGTGGAACCTCTGGACATCAGAGTCTCCCCTTCTCCCTGGGTTGGCCAGTTTTTGTTCATTTTGTTTTGATTGCTGCAGGTCGTCTCTGCGAGGATCCGCCTGGGAGGTGACTTAGACCCTTCTCAGGTCTTCCAGAGCCACTCCTTCAGCCTACCCTGTCTCTCTGATTTCCTGATATGTTCAGTTGTTTTGCAGTGTCTGACTCCAAAAGGGGGAAAAGAGAAAAATTAAGATGTGTGGGAACTCCAGCCCTTCAAATTCATGGCCGTCATTCTGCTGAAGGTTGAGGGTTTGCAGCCATGGGCAGGGCTAGCCATAATGGCCTCAGCTCTTGGCACCCATGTGATCAGCAGCCTGTAGCCAGAGTGCAAGTCCTGGCACGTGGGTAGAAGATTTCCCCCCATCCACCCCGGTTCTGCAAGCCACGTGGACGTTGCCTGGGACAACTGCAGCCCCAGGGGAGGCTACTACATTCTAGGCACTCAGAGCTAACAAACTGCACAACTTACCATCCGAGTCCTGGCAGACTCCAGAGCTCTAACACTGTAACCACAGATTGACCTTGCCCTGCAACCCTTGCCCAAGTGGGGAGATGAATGCTTGCTCCTTCCTGCACCACCATGTCCAGAATCGTCTCCTCTGGGCAGCGATGACTGGCCTGGCACTGGATACTGTCCCCATATCCAGCACAGAGCAAATGTGACTAATGGAGGAGACCTGCCCTGAATTAGGCTTGTCCAGCCAGGCTGGGCAACCGAGGAGGCTCAGAAACCAGCACATGGGTAAAACTTCACTTTTCTCCCTTTAGGGTGCCCAGAATCTGAGAGTAAATTGGCATATGACAGAAAAGCAGGAGAGTAGCATGCAGGTTTTATATGGCACAGGAGTCCTCGTAGGACATGAAGACCAAGAGAAGCAGCTGGAGTCCCATAGTTAACTCAGCACTGCAAAGTGTGGCGGGTGAAGGCCTGACTCAGTTCCGTGGCAGGCGCAGGGGATCAGCAGCCCCTCCAGGTCTGTGCAATGCTATATCAGTCTCTGTGTCTGGTTCTTGAGAATTTGATGTGCTTTTTCCTTCTGGTTCACGAAGAGGGTCTTTTTCAAGGCAAGGGAACAAATCTGTCTGAAGGTCTGGGTGTGTTTGTACCTCTGCTGCTCCTTCTAAGGGCCTTCACCCGGAGTGGTCAGCACACCAAGTGGCTGACCTCAACCTTTCATGGCAAATGTTCTCCCAGGCCCCACTGGTCATGGATGCAGAATGGACCCTGTGCTGCAGGTTGTTCCCCTGGCAGACCACAGATGGCACCTCTTGGTTGAAAGCTGCAGGTTCCTGTGCCTTAGCTCTGCAGAACTGCAGGTGTCTGAGCTGAGGTTCCGGGAGCATCAGGTCAGAAAAGAGGCCCTGCCACTGGGACAGAAATACATGGGTGGCTTCTATCTGGTTGCTCCTAGAGATGCTGGCCCTGAAAGAATGGGGTGCCGATCCAGAAGTCAGGAAAGTGGGCCCAGCACCGGGTCCCCTGCTCTGAGGCTGGTGCTGTCTCCTCGGCGAGATCAGCCCTCCTGCTTTGGCCTCTTCTCAAGATGCAGCCCAGCTGACCAGCAGCTCCTTGCCCATCACCTCGGGGTGCCCCCACAGCTTGGGCGTCATGAAGCTATTTCTCCAGCCCAAAGGAGCCAGCTGCCACCCATGGGGTCCATTGGCACATGAGGTATGCCCAGCCTCTCTCATGCTACTCGCTCATCTCGGGGGCTCCTCCCTCTGCTCAGCAGCTCCTTCAAAGCCTCTCTCTGCCAAAACCTTAGTGTCCATGGAAGGGCCTCAGTGTAAGCCATCAGGGCCTTCAGCGGGGACCTGGTGCTGAGAGCTGTATTCCAATCTGAATCTGCAGGAAGATCCCCAGACCTGGGCTCTTGCTCCCCCAGGTGCAACTGCCACGTGGTGGCCTTGAGAACACACCCAGGCAGCCACTGCCAGGCTCACAGAAGCCAGGTGGGCAGTGGAATAAGGACAGTCCTCCCAGCAGACAGCCTCTCCCTCCTACCTTTGGGTAGGAGAGTTGAGATCTTGGAATTCTGTTCCTATTAATGGCACAGGAGACAGTGCCAGAAGGTTCAGGGGAGAAATGATTGGATTGTGAGAGCCTTAACCCAATCAGATATTCAATCCATGGTGGGATTAATTGAGTGGGAGCTGAGGCGGGTGTGGCGGGAGGAGGTGGACACTGGGGGCGTGGCTCTGGGGTATGTATCTGTATCTGGTGAGTTGAGTCTCTTCTTCCTGATGATGTGAGATGGTGAGTGGCATCTCTCTCTGCTTCCTGATCATGTGAGATGCAACCACTCTCTCTTGCCATGATGTCCTGCCTCACCTCGACCCCCAAGGAATGGAGCCTGCTGTCGGTGGACTGAGGCCTCTGAAGCCGTGAGCCCCCAGGCAACCTTTCCTCCTCCTTGGTTGTTCTGGTTGGACCCTCCGGTCAGCAGGAAACCCCGACGGACACACATGCTCGGGAACAGGAACACCTTAACCCTGAGCAGGCAGCATGAACACTAGTGCAAGCCCCGCCCTTCCTCTGCCAAGACCCTCTTCCCAGGGCCGTGCCTGAGTGCTTCGGGCAGACTCCTGCTGCAGCTGACTCCCCATGTGGGCAGAGAGGTGCTGCCAGCTGCCATGGCACCACCAACTGTGAGGCGCACACACAGGACCCCGAGGAGATGGGGGAGGCTGCACTTTCCCAAGTGTGGCCTCACTGTTCTGCCAGTCCCAGTCCTCAGAGGACGACCGTAGGAGGGCAGATTCCCAGGGGCCCTGGTCGCCCAGTCCCAAATCCTTACACCTTAAGGAGCACACAGCCTCCTGAGAGGCGGCAGCCACCGAGCTCTGCCCCTCCAGAGGCTCCCAGATTGTAAGCCCCCAGCTGTGGTGCCACCAAGGGCATGCACAGACAGGCCCGGGGCCCCCAGGCAGGTCTCTGGGCATAGGGGGACCTGCCGGCCCTGAGTCTCAGGCTGTGTCCTCTGCTTTGCTGGTGTGTGTGGTGCTGTTTCCCAACCACACCTGGGAGCCTTTGTTGTATTGCCTTTGGGAGGGTCAGGTCCTTGGTCAGAACCAAACTGTTGTTGCCTCCCACAGAGGCTAGCTGGGGTCACATTTTACCAAACCTGTGAAACAAAGTACATCCTGTCCTGAGGGTCCTGAGGCCACCAGCGCACCGGGAGCATGCACTTCAGACTGGCTTCCCCAGGCTGTGGTTGCAGAAGAGGACAGCTGCAAGATGGGCTGTTTCAAGGTGGGGAAATAGGAGGGAGAATAAGGAGTGTTCTCAGAGAGTGGGCTCAGGTCAACGGCTTCCCAGTCCACACTGATCCAGGGCCCTTCCCCGCCCCACTGTAGAGATGCACTTGGTCTGGATGTTGTTGCAATTCCTGGGATGCTAAACTGAGCATAGCTGGTGAGCACCCCACTCTGTCCCACTGGGCGGAGCACCAGCTGACCTGAGGCGTGGACCCCACCCAGGGGCTAGGGTGAGGGCCAGTGGTTACATGGAGCCCAGCACGTGTGCTTCCCAGCTATCCTCAGGCTTGGTAACCTTCCATGGCCCCAATTCCTTGACCAAAGTGCAGTAGTGAGCAGGGTTGTCTGAGGATCATACAAGGAGGAGAAACCACGTGAGCTCCCAGTGTGGCGCAGGGCCCAGAGTAGCCACCTGCCCTGCTCAGTACGTCCTGCCTATGTCTATGCCCGGTTTCCAGTCTCTGCAGCACCAGGCCTGACACATGTACAGGGTAAATAAATGCAGCAGGGAGGGTCGGGGGTGTGGGTAGAACTAGGTGATACAGGCCTTAGAGTAATGCACCCCAGCACCTGGATATGGCCAGATTAAACATGACAGTACAAGGCCAGCCCTGGTGCTCTACCAGGAAAATTACCAGGGCTGCAGCTGGCATTGGAATTGCCTAGGGACATTCTCCAGCATCTGGTAGGGGCCTGTGTCCCCAGGGCAGTGTCCTCCTTCTCCTGATGTCAACTTATACACCAAGTCGTCCAAAGTGTGCACAAACCAATTCTCACCTGTGCTCAGAATCTTAATAAAGAACATGCCTCTCCATGCAATAAAAGTCATTCAACTGTGTCACCTTCATGTCAGAAAATTATATTTTGTGAAAGACTGAGCTCAAGATTTTAAAGGACCCCTGGAAAGGGGCCAGTCTTCTGGTTGCCTCCACCTTGTCCTGGGGAGTGATGCGTACAGAGGCTTACAGAACAGCTGAGCGGCCAGATCAGAGCACATCATCGGGATCAGGGTCCGGGAGAGGACAGGAGGGTGTCCAGGCTGTGTCTCGGCTGCTGACTGTTGGTGGCTCCATTATAGTCACACAACATGCAGTAGACAACAGCTTTATTTTAGCTGTTTCTTTACAAAGAAAACTGACATAATATTGTAACAAGAATGAACACATGCTTTTCCAACCTTCTGTATCAAAAACGCTATGCACACCACACAGGGCGGGCAGGGAAGCCTGCTCACAAGTGAGTCCCATGGCTGCTGGCCAACGCAGGCCCATCCCAGCAGACATGATCATGAGAATCAGACAGACCACGTGTGCAGACAGGAAGCCAGAAAGAGAGCCCAGGGCCAGCTTGCTCTTTATGACAGCCCATTCCCCAGATCCAGCCAGGGCCCCACGGCAGCACTGTGACCTCATCTGCACCTCCCCAACACCACTGGGGAACAGGATCCCAGCACATGAGCCCTTGGGAGACTCACTTACCCCAGAACAGAGGTTGCTTCTGAGGCCCAGGGCTCTCCACACCATTGGGAGCAAAGGCCCAGGGTTCTTGCTGCATCTGGAGATGCAGGCTCCGTCCTGGGGGGCTGCTGCTGCTGGCCCAGGCCCCACTCAGAACCACCTTAGTGAGGCTGCACCAAGGAGCACCTAGCCCCACAGCACAGGAGGGTGGACCTGGACTTCTAGGCACAGGCTGCAGCGGATCTAACTGGCCCTGGCCATCCCCACCGTGACAGCCTCGTAGTGCATGCTGGGAAAGAAGGTAGAGGGTTTGAGGGGCCTGTGCTGGCAGTGCCCACCAGTGTGAAGGTACAGCTCTGTTAGCGGTTGCAGGGTGATCCCACAGGGATCTCTGTTTTGCTGAGCTCGGTCTACATGGCCCTGGCCTGTGAGCGCTCAGCTCCTGGGGACACAGGCCGAGCTAGGCCCCAGCTGCAGCTGTGCAGAGACCCGAGCCGAGGACTCACGTTCTGGGCCAGGTAGCAGTGGGCAGGGACCCAGACAGAAGAGAAGCAGCAAGCCATCTCTGCAGTATTCTGTGTCTGAAGCCAGGCAGATCACAGTGGAGGACCCAAGAAAATGCTGTCAACAGGTAGGGATATTTCAGGGCATTTGGTCAGAGAGGGCATAGCAGGGATTTTGCTATACCTGTCAGGGTCCAGGCCCTTGGGTAGTGTCAGGGGCTAAGGAACCTCTCGAGAGGCCAGTGTTGAGGCCCAGGACCTGGGGACACAGCGGAGCTCCCCTAGAGTACAGGCCCTGGGGGGCTGTACAGGACCCAGAGCCTGAGACAACCCCCACAGCAGGAAATTGAGGACCCCAGCTGGGCCCCACAGTGTTAATGGTTTCTGTTTCCCTGCTCCACCTGGACCCACCAAGCAGTTAGTCCAGGACCTCCTGCAAAGCTGACCCACAGTGCTCATGGGCCAGAACAGCCAGGCTGTGCCCTGCAGGCCCAGGGCACAGCACCACCAGCAAGTCCTCACACAAGGGGGGCCCACAGCTCTTCCTCTGTGCTGCTGTGGCAGACCAGCCAGCAGGAAGCAGAGATGGGCATTCAGGCCAAAACCTTGCTTCCAATCACAGAGACAGTAATTAGGTTTCCCAAAATAAGGACTGTGGAAAGACATGGGCAGCTGAGTCCTATCCTCCAAAAGAAAAAGGCCAACCCAGCAGGTTGGAAAGGAGAGAGGAGCCCTGTACCCCCAGCCCTCAGGTGGGACACACCCCTCCTCCTCCACCTCCCCTGCTCCCCAGCCCTCAGGGGGGACACACCCCTCCTCCTCCACCTCCCCTGCTCCCCAGCCCTCAGGTGGTTCCTTCACTGCCTGAGGGTGGAGTCGGGAGGTCCAGATGCCTGCCACTGCAGGCTCCAGTGGCAGAGGGGGTGTGCTGCCTCTGACCTTGTACAGAGGACTCAGCACCAAGCATGTGCCGTCACCTATGGGGGTGGCTCTGGCAGAGGCCTTTGGAGAGACCACCAGGAGGACGTGCAGAGCTCACCAACTGGCAGTGTTTCCTTCATCCTCCAGCCTCTCTCAAAGGAAAGGAAGACAGCCCCAGAGCAGGAGTCTGGACTGCAGGGCCCACCCTGCCCCAGAGCCACCCATGTGGCTGCGCCTGCCACAGTCCCCACTGTGGAGCGACAGGCCCAGCCTCGGGCCAGCACAGAGGGAAAGTGTGCCCATGGCCCCAAAGCCAAGCCCTGGGCAGCTCCCTTGGCCTGGGTACAGCCTGAGCTGCTCCCCACAGCCCTCAGGTGGGACACACCCACCTGAGAACATGGCCTGCACCTGCTGCAGTGAGCCCCAGAGAGGTGCCCTGCACCCGAGGGTCTGCCTGACACACTGTAGAGGCCCCTGAGAGACCCTACTGCATTGTGGGTGCTTGCTGACCCGCAGGCTGGACAATTCCTCACCCACATTCACACTGAGATCGCCTCAGACTATGGCTCTGGAGAGCGCTGTCTGGGACCCCCCTGCCCCCCAGCACCCAAATCACAGCCATGGGCTGGATGGCTGAACCCTCTCTCAGGACATGGAGACAGGGCCACCAAGTCTGCACCCTTCCAAACCCAGGGCACAGTTGCTTCCAGACGCCACTGTGTGCTACTCACGAAACCCACATGGTGCACACGTCTATGCCGGGGCTGCATGGCTGTGGCTCTGCCAGGCCCTCTGCAAACAGGTCCCGAGCCAGAATCGCGAACCAGCGCTTCACACACTTTGACAGAATCGAAGAAGCATGATAATGTTCAGGGCTAAATTTGGCTGTAGTTACTGTGAACCGAATAAATCAGAAGGAGCAAAGATATTTCTCTAAAATCTCAGAGCAGGGAAGAGAATGTGAACACCCATCCCTGCCTCAGAAAATTTATCCTGAAAGCAAAGTCCAGAAGGTCCCCGTGAAGGGAAGGGAGAGGGCCTCACTGCCCCCAGGGGCCTCACCCACTCCTGCTGGAGTCCCAGAACCTGGAAGCTTGTACCCTCCAGACAGGACGGGACGGGATTCTTCTCCAGAGAAGTTGAGGTGCCAGGGGACAGACTTGCCGTTTCCATACTATGCCACTGTCCCCATCCTGGCTTAGGACTCTAGCAATCTTCCAGTGATTTAACACAAGTGACACCACTGGTTAGGGCTTGTCCTTCACACAGAGTGGCCCAGAATCAGGACCCATGCTGGCATCAGTTTTTTTTTTTTTTAATATTCTAGGATGAAAAGAAATGTTATATTCATGAAACAAGAACAGAATGCCCCTCACAAAGAGCCAAAAACTTACCATGGAGAGGGGCCAGCAGAACAACAAATGAAGGAAGATGGTAAGGGCTGAGGAAATCTCCCTGACATGAAGACCAAAGTCACAGAGAAGTGGGAAGCAAGGCCAAAGGGGCAAGAAAGTTAGAAGGCACATCCTGGAGTTGCACGGTGAGGAACTTCAGGAAGGAGAGAGACACAGGAAGGCTCTCTGCTGAACAGCAGAATCCTCAGCTCCACAGGCTCAGTGACCTGCACACTTTCTAGAATAGGGCCGAGGAGGATGGAGCCCCTGCCCGTGAAGTTCAGACTGCCAAGGACACGCCCAGAGCCGAAAGGTGTGAACTAAGACAGCAATGCCAGGTGCCCTCAGGGGAGAAGGGGGTAAAGGTCAGCACGTCTCAGGCCTCACAGCAGGGATGGGCCTTAAAGAGAAGGAGGGTATGGTTTAAACCAGGGTGAAATTCACATCTCATGCACTTAGCTACTTTAAAGTGCCTGATTCATTTAGTGCATTCACAGTGCCGGGTCACTGTCGTGCCTGATGGCAGAGCATTCCATCACCCCGAAGAGAAGCACCCACCCCCATGGCAGTCACTCCCACCCCCACAGCCCTCCTGGCCCCTGGCAAGGGCCACCCTGCTTGCTGTCTACATTGCACACAGCACGTTTGTGGACTCCTCCCAGCGGGCTCCTCTCACTCAGCCCAAGTGGAATCAGGGAGGGGCTGAGGGTCTCTAAAATGATGGGGGGTGGGGGGCTTGCAAACCTCCCCCCTAGGAAATGCAGGAGGCTTGCCCACTCCTCAGCTGGGCTTGGCACCACAGCCGCCCTGCAGTGTAGGACTCATCCATGAGCCGTCCTAATGGGACCTACCCCTGCAACTTTAGGGTCCAGGGCCCATGACACATGGTACTTACCGCTCCAGGCCTGCGGTCCCCTGGGGGGTCAGCCAACAGCCAACAAGCCTTCGGCACTTTCCTGGAGACCCTGCTGCTGCTGCAGAACTGTTGGCCCCTGGCTTCGCACCTTCCTGGCAGGGGGATGGAGCTCCAGCAGGTATGGGGTCACACCCAGACATGGTGGGAGCTTGGCCCCTGCTGGTTCCCTGTCTCTGCCTTTGAATTTCTTCCCCCCCCCTCCCTCTCCCTCCCTCTCTCGCCCTCTCCCTCTCCCTTCCTTCCCCTTCCCTCCCTCTCCCTCTTCCTCCCTCCCTCTCTACCTCTCCCCTCTCTCTCCCTCTCTCCCTCTCTCTCCCTCTCCCTCTCTCTCTCTTCTTCTCTCCCCCCTCTCTCCCCCTCTCTCCCTCTCTCCCTCTCCCCCACCACAGCAGTCACCTGCCTTGCCAGGTACACCCAGGTTGGTTTGATGGAAAAGCTAGTTTCCCCACTATTCTAAACAAATAGGCAGACATTTTTGCTGGGATTGCTCCTCCGCTGTCCTAGAGTTCAGCACCTCCACAGTTTCCTCTGGTCTTGAGCCTGATGTTTGGGGCTGGGGTTTGACATGCTGCTGCCTGTGGAGTGGCTTCCCAAGGTGACTTCTCCCCAGAGAAGAATGGCCATCAGCGTGGCTGGCCAGGCCTATCTGTGGCCTCCAGAATCAGGTGTCTGAGTGCCAACTCCTCCTGAGTTGTGTTTCTACTGACGTTTTCCCTGCAGAACTGGAGGGGTCACCAAGCACAGGTACAGACGTGCTTCTGGAGAACACGAGGCCACTCGGAGTTTCATTCTTTATTTCTGCCTTGCTTGCGATTTCACATTTTGTAATCTCTATTTCCATAAATACGTTCAGGGGAAGTTTTTAAAGGATTATTTTTGCCTTGAAGCAAAAACAAGGGAAACTCCTGTTTTAAAATGTCGATACTGACGCTCGCAGTGTCCGTGCTGGTGGAGTTGACGGCCTGGACATAGAAATCATTTCGGACAGCTGGGTCTCCACCATCTGTGTCAGGGGAACATGTGACAAGCCTGGGCATTGCAGGTCTGGGCTACCACTGAGCACGGGGCCTGGCGCCCAGCCTGAAAAGAGAGGGGTTCAGAGCTGCCGCAGTCTCCTGGCCCTGAACCCCACAGGGCAGCACTGGACCAGGCAGGACAGCTGCAGAGAGGGAACCATCCAAAGGGCCTGTGGCCCGCCTGCCCCCCCCCCCCATCATGGGTCTTCCCTTCCTGCCCTGGCTCAGAATTGGGTTTCCTGCCATGGCCCCCAGCCACCCTCTGGTGCCCCCATAGGCCCTGCTGGCTCCCAGGTGGCACCGCTCCTGCAGCTCGGCACAGTACCTGAGCCCAACCCCTCCTATGCCTCCGGGAGCTGAGGCAGCTTCTCTGGTTCCTCATGGGAGACCAGTGAGCAGAGCTGGTCCCCACGTCCAGGGTCACCACGGGTCATCCTCCAGGCCAACTTCAGCTGTGGCTTCGTGGGTCCTGGGCGCCAGCCCAGGCCTTGGGTTCTGGTGGGTCCCCCGTGAGAGGAAGCTGCCATCCCTGCGGGGCCTGCTGGCTCAGGCACAGGGTCGCTCCCTGTCCCCCTCGCGCCTCACCCTCTGGGTTACGTGCCTGACCCTGCAGTTGCTCTTTCACTCTGTTGCTGTTAGAAGAGTGGCTGTCGCTGGCAGCTCGTAAGAAGAAGGATCTCCCTGGTGTGGGAGAGTCCAACTGTCCTGTGCCCCCCCCCCGGGGAGGGCTGTCCTGGGAACAGGCTCAGCTGCCTGGGCCCTGAAAGTGATGGACTCCGCAGCTGCCCACAGGTCCTGTCCCTTCAGTCGTTCTTCTCAGCCAGGGACGTGTCCTCGCTGGGCTACATGGATTCGTGTCCGTGAAGGGGCTTCTGCAAGAGCCCAGGTAAGACCCGAGCCTGGACGTCCCCTGTGAAGTGCCACACAGCTGCAGGAAACAGAAGGAGGCCAGGAGGAGGCCAGAGCAGCCCAAGCTGGGAGGTAGGAGGAGCTTCCGGAAGATGGTTTCTGACTTAGATAAAGCCCCCAATGCTCAAGGAGAAAGGAGTGTTTAAATCTGGGGTTTTATATTTAATGGAAATAATGAACCATCAAGTAGCCAGTTTGCAACTTTTGCTAAAATAAGGCAGGCTTTCTGTGGCCAGGAGCCAGGTGATCCTGGGCTGTGGCTCCCTAGTGGGCCTCAGGGAATGCTGGCCCTGGAGATACCGCCAGTTACTGGTGATGAGTTCTGCTCCCTCAAATGCTGAAGTGCAACATTAGAGAAGCTGGTCCTGCATCACGGCAGGTGCCTCTCTGGGCTCCCAGCTCTCACGCTAATTATGCTGCCAAGTTGGTGTCCAGGGGCCAAGCAGCTGGTTCAGGCCTCCCTACCTGCCCACGGAGAGGCCTGCACAGGGCTGCTCCAGGCCACAGCCCTGGCCCCTGAGACACTGGGTGCTGGGCCCAGCAGGGTGGCCACTCCGTTTCTCTCTGTGATGAGCCAGAGAACCCATTGGGCTTGTGCTACAGAGGGGCACTGACCCGAGGACAAGGCGGCCACCCAGAGTCCCCTCACCAATGGTGTTCTCCACCTGTGCATGAGGCATGAGACACAGTCCCCTGCCACAAACTGTAGGGCCATGGCCACACTCCCCCTGGTCAGGGCTATTGTCACATGCTGTCACTGCCAGCCCTGACATGGGCTGGGTACAGGATGACCTAGGTCCTTAGGTGGAGCTCACAGGCCATGGCAGGACTCTCATGGCGGGGGGAACAGCTGTGTGCCCCACGGGCAGGAGCGCGTCACAGCCTCAGGGGACCTGGCCGTGCAGCTCGTCCAGAGCAGAAACCCCACCAATGGCTCCCTGGGTCTGCTGCAGCCGTCAGCTGCCTGCACCCAGGCAGTCTCCTCCATGGCTGCGAGACAGTCCCCTAATGCCTGTGACCCACGAAGGGCGAGCGAGCGGCTCCCGTTCCACCCACCCCACCACCCTGCTGTCCCCCATAGGAGGAGGCCGGGCGGACTCAGGACCCAGGAGTACCTTTCTACTGTTGCTCTTAAGTCAAGACCAAGGCTTGTGACGGGCAAGGGCAAGATTGGAGGAGGCTTCAGGGTACCAGACTGGCTCAGTACCTCAAAAAAGGCTTGGGAAAGCCCAGCCTCACGGTGGCCTCTGGCCTCCAGCACAGATGTCACAGGCTGGGTGGCCTTGGGTCGCACGCAGGCCCAGGACTTGTTGCCCTGAAAAGTGGGCAGGGCCTGGTCTGGAACATCTTTGCATATCCAGAAGCCACCAATGCCTGGGCTGCTTGTGGCGGGAGTCACCATGGGGCTGTTGAGCCATGGTTTCCCTCTGGGTCGAGACACTGGGGAGGCCCATGTCCGGCAGCCAGCTCCGGTCATCAGACTGGAAGACAGCAGGAGGGAGAGTTACCATGAACCCCACCCCCCAGGGTTCTACAGGTCCCCCCTCAGCATGACTGGAGCCATGGCACTGTGAAATGAGATCCCAGTGGCTTGAAGACGATTCTCCTAACTGCCCCAGAATGAGAACAGATGGCCCAGGCCAGGGCAATCTCCCGGGAGCCATGTGAACACAGGCAAGCGTCAGAATGAGGCAAACACCCCAGAGCTGCGGAACGTCTGTGGTCAGGCCTGCAGGAGAGCTGGGAAGGTGGCCCTGGAAAGGAGCTGCTCACCCGTGGGCCACATGGACTGCAGATGAGCAGCTCATGCCAGGGTCTCCCCACAAGCTCTCTCCGTAGCTCTGTCCAGGACAGTCCGTGTGACCCCAGGCAGGAGGTGTGTCTGAGTCCGTCCGTCCGTATGGCACTCGTCTCTGTACACGCCTGCAGCTCAGAGTCACATGGGTTGGGCCCTCATGGTCTGGGCATTCAGGTTGGGGGCTGGACTTTTGCTTCCAGAGGGGACCAGGCAGCCCATGCTTGGTGACCTGAGACCCTCTGAGAAGGAGCCACTCGGGACACCAGCACCTCAGATCCCAAGGCCACCGATGTCCACAGTGACCTGCAAGAAGTATCCTTTTGAGAGAAAGACCAGGCTGATGATTCTGCAGCTGGATGGCACAGTTCCCTGGCCAGAGTCCACCCCCACAAGGGTACCGCGATCACTGCTGTGCCCGCTGTGGCCTCTGTGACTTCGTGCCTTGTTGGGAAGCTCAGTTCCATGTACCCCAGGCCTCCATCTACATAGCCCGGCCACAGACCCCCCAGGATCTGGGGCTGAGGGGTCCTCGGGCAGGTCTGTGGCGCCGGACATGGGTCTGCCTGGAGGGTGCAATGGCGTGGGCCAGGCCACGGCGTGGGTGGGCAGTTCCTATGGCCCCAAGGGCGCCACAGCTTCAAGGCAGGGCAGGAGTCCCTGCAGTGCCCATCACCACTGTGGTCCTGGCAGCCTCCTGAGGCCGGCAAGGCTGCCTCGATGCGGCTCTCTGCAGGGAGCCTGATGGTCTCCTCCAGCACCTTAGACCCTCGTGCCCTGGTGGAGCCGGAGTCCTTAGGCTCCAGAATCCGGTTGCCCAGAGAAGCAGATCCTCCAGCGGCCTCTACACTTGCAAAATGAGCCTGTTCACATTGCAGGCTGAGACCATGAAGTCTTGTGCACGACTGGCCACGTGGCCCTCTTGGAGCATCAGGCAGCCACGGGCAGTGGCACCATTGCCTCCCTAGCACCCTGTGGCTTTTGCACATAAACAGACAGAACCACGGACATGGCCCAGGCAATGTCATGCCCAAAGAGAATCTGAACAGCCCCAGGTCAACTCAGGTGGCGGCTTTGGGAGCCTGGAAACTCACTTCCATTACATCTTCAGAAAAAGCAGGCTCCTGAGCTGCACCCCAGGAGGTTCTGCTGCACCCTCCGCCAGGTTTGGGGCCAGAACATGCTATTCCTCAATCCCGAGCATTAGCTACCCATTTATCCGAGGTGAGTAAGCCTGGGAACCCTGGGGAGGCCTGGAGCCGATCCCTCCACGTGTCTCTTCAGGACCGGCTGAGTCTGCGTCTCTCCTGAGCTCCTGGTGACACTGAGGTTGCTGGTCTGGGACCCCACTTTGAGAATCCCTGAAGACGAATAGAGAGTAGTCTCCCTGTACCTCTGTCCTCACCTCCCACATCCCTACTCCCCAGCCACCGGGAGACCTCCTGTGCCCACTGCTCTCACGGGCTGTGCTCAGGCCTCAGTCCACGAAAGGCACCCTTCAGAGTGGGAGTTGAAGTCGGAGGAATACCAGAGAACAAGCCCCGGGGTCGGTCGGCCTCTCGGGAGCTGGGTTAGCCTGCAGCCCCTCAGCAGCCGAGCTGGGAGTCACGTCCTCAGGCTGGGCTTGGACAGTCTGGAGACAGAGTCTCTGACCCGGTGCAGCCAGGCCCTGGGGTCCCAGGCCCTGGGTGCCCCAGCTTCTCCTCGTGCAAACAGGACCTGCCTCAGCATCCACACCTGGGACGTCCCCTCGGCTGCCCAACTCTCCCAGTTCACAGCGGTGGGAGGCAGAGGAGGCCAGTGCAACCATCTGGTAGAGGAAATCCCTGGGCAGTGAAGCACGTTCGAGGATATGAGGACCATGTGGAACCTACACGAGGACCGGGGGNCTGGGCGGGAGGGGGTGGGCCCTGTGCAGAGTCGGACGCTGCCCTGGGCTCCAGGTCCTAGGACTGGGCCTGCTGGGGCCGTGTCTCCCCACTCCTCCCGGTGTGGGTCAGAGGGGCCCCCGCCAGCACAGCAGGACAAGGCTGGTTGAGGGGTTGGTTTGGGCCTGGACACACGAGCTGTGGTGGGAGAGTTGAGGAGTAGGGAGGCCCCTGGGGCTCCTGCGTCCACTGTGCCCTGCTGGCCATGGCATGAAGGGGAAGGCAGCCGCCTGAGGACAGCTCAGAGGTGAAGAGGCTCAGGGCAGGTGAAGGCCGGGGGTGGCGTGGGGGGCAGGCAGGTGAGCTGCATGCACAGTGACCCAGAACAGAGCCAGATCCCTCCAAGGCCACCTCCAGGGAGGGGTAGTGGGGATGCTGTGGCCGCCTGTCCCTCATCTGGGCTTCTGGGGGCACTGGGCAGCCTTGAGACCAGGCTCTGGGCACCTTCATCACCAGCTGCAGCCTCACTGTGCATCTGTCCCAGCTGCTGACTGGGTGTAGGGGGTGGGGGGGAGGATGAGAAGAGGGGGCTCTGCACAGTCTCTGAGAGGTGAGTCACCCCTGGAAGTCACTCTGTATTAGCAGTGGCTGGAGCTGAGCTTGCAGTGCATGAGGCCCCACATGGAGTCCCTGGAGGAAGGCGGGCCTCTCCCGCCAGGCATGATCAATGAGGGATTTACTGAGAAGCCAAAGCAGGTGTCTTCCTGGTTAATTAAGACCCTGCACCTTCCCAGGGGCTCTGTGTGGCTTCACCAGTGCCTCCCTCGAGGAGCCAAGTCCTCAGCCAGCCTGCTGGAGGAGCCCGAGGAAGGCTGGGCCTCCTGATGGCAGATAGTACTGTCCACGTGGGGAGTGGTGGGCCTCCTGGGCACTGGAGGTGCAGGACGGTGTCTTCAGCCAGGGACCAGCATGGGGCTTGCTCTTTGGAAGACAGAAGGAGACAAAAGAAGACAGAAGGGTCTTGCTCCATTGTGTTGTGCTTAGCATCTACCATCCATCCAGCCCTCCACAGCCTAGGGAGCTGGTGAAATTGAGGCTGGCAGGGCCAAGGGACCAGCCAAGGCCCCATGGGCAGAGTCTCTGGTCCTGAAAGGAAGCTTCCAGGTCAGGCTCTGGACCCTGTGGCTCCACAGACAGAGGGGCCTGCTGGGCAGGGTCACAGCAAGGCTGGGCAGGCAGACCCATCAGCTCTCTCCCATCACAGGCTGGACTGGACAGTGCCGGAGGCCTAAGCCTGCCCCTGGACCTCAGCCTTCAGCAGCCTCCAAGTCTGATACAGGAGCAATGACAGGCCACACAGCTCCGCAGAGCACAGCGTTGGCAGTCCCCAGGAGAGATGGCTCTGCAGAGGGAACCCCACCCTGTTCAGCAGCACCTGTGGGCGAGTCTGGCTGGATGTCGAGCTGGGCTGCCCTCCCTGTCCCTCGAGGGATGCATGTCCTGAGCCATGGCCCCAGGGTCTCTTTCAGACGCTCCTCTAACCTGCTTCTGAAGCTGTGGGCTGGGCCTGGGCCTGCGTCCATTGAAGAGTCAGGGCTTGGAGGCACCCGTGTGCTGTAAGCCCAGACCCCCACCACCACAAGGAGACCCTGGCTAAAGCACCCAAGGGGGACACAATCCTGTTCCTTGATTGTCCCTCCAAGGAGACATCTTTCTTCCCCTTAGGCAGAATCAGGATGCCACCCTGAGGACCCGGCAGCCTCTCCTCTCCAGACCCTCGTCTCCTCGGAAGCTGACTCTGCTGCTCCTCCCTAGGCCCAGTGGCCGGTGAGGCCTGAGGTCTGCTCTGCCAGCAAGAGCCTCCAAGAAGGAAGGTGGTGCTCTTCCTCTGCTCCCTCGGCTGCCCTAGGAGCCAGTTCTCTGCCCAGGCACCTCCCCTGCTCCCAGAGGGTCTGGGTGTCACGAGTGGGATGTGGCCACAGTGGAGTTTCTATGGGATCCCTCAGGGAAGCCAGCTGCAGTTGGCTTCACATCTGGGGCCCAGATAGGTCCTCCCTCCTCCTGGCCAGCACCCTCTACCAGGGCCACAGGCCCTCGGCTCCCAGGAAAGCTGCAGCATGTGGACAGGCTCTTTTGTGTCCCCGTAGCTCCTATCTGGGACCAGGAGGGCCAGGCCAGAACTGCTTGACGAACCTCCAGCCCACAGAGGGTGGGGGAGCTGCAGAGAACAGCCTCTGAGGTGCTGGAGGGTAGTGTCGGCTTCCTGCACCCAGGAGAGGCCTACTCACCCTCGCCCTGCCCCAGACCTGCAGTGGCAGACCAAGACATCTGGGCTGGGGTCCCTGCCCACAGCACTAGAGAGGCTCATCCAAATGGACCATGTCTGTGGCCAAGCAGAGCACTCATCTGCTTCCGTGAATCGTCTTCAACCCCCTCCAGCTGGCAGCCCTATTCTCGGGTCATACCAGTGCATTTTCCAGAGTAAACAAAATAAGATATTTAAAAACTCTGATTAGAGAAACAACGTGCAAGCCCACGGGCTCCCAGGGCAGTCTGGGATCCCAGGAGGATCCTACTAGCAGGTCTGGGAACCGGGGAGAGTCAGGTAGGAAGGACCTTCCAGATGTCTGATCAAGGGCTTCTGAGAACTCACAGTTCCTACCCTTTGCTCAATACCCAGGCATCACTGCGGAGGCCATGACCCAGGACAAGTCTGGTCCCAGCAGCAGAGTGACTGGTGTCCCAGCAACATCCTGCCGAGCAGGATGCCCACATCATGAGTGTCTGTGATTATCTAATCAATGAATAGGGTCAGAAGTGCCAGCGCTGATGATCTCCCTCCTTTGTACTGGATTATTTGCAATCAAAGCACTCCATCAAGACAACAGGAAGAGAGCTAAAAATAGAAGCCTCGTGGGGCTGCACGCCCACCCCGCTTCCTCCTGCTCCCTTTGCTCAGAGCTCACGTCCAGTCCTGTGCAGCCCTCCTGAGGCTCAGAGAGGCCTGGGCACCCCATGGAGGTCACAGACCTGTCACATCCAACGACAATTTCCTCAGCCCCATTTATCCCCAGAAGACGGCCAGAGTTAGCATTGGAGTCGTTTCTTCCCAGAGACTTAGAATGGAGAGCCGCATGCCTCAGGGTGTCTGGCCCTTGCAGCCTTGATAAAGGACTTCCTTGAAAACCGCATCACCTCAGCTGAACTGCGGCTCCTGGGGCCCAAACATACGGAAGGCACATGGGAGCCCCATCACCAGCAGCAAGGGCCACTTGCTGTGCACCTGCCTTTATGTCACACACACTCACACATGCACACACCCCCTGTGATCACACACACATGCACACACACCTGTCCATCACACACACACCCACCTATGAATACACACGCATGCACACATGCACCTATCCATCACACACACGCACCCACCTGTCCATCACACACACACACGCACCCACCTGTCCATCACACACAAACACACATGCACCCATCTGTCCATCACACACACACACCCACCTGTGATCACACATGCATGCACACACACACCTGTCCATCACACACACATGTACATGTACCCACCTGTGATCACACATGCGTGCAGTCAGGAACAGTCAGGAAATCCGCCCCTCCTACCTGGAAGACCAACGACCCTCACACCCAGCTCCAGCAGTTGCCAGGACACACCTCCTGGCTCAGGCACAGGTCCATGACACTGAGTGTGGCAGAAACAGCCCATCTTACTGAGCATGCTTCTTGAGCCCCTGCTAGGCCCGATGGACATGGGGCCCCGGAGGCCTTGTGGTCCACGTCATGTGCACCAGGGGGTGGCTTTCACTCCTCTCAGGATCCAGGCTCTGAATGCTGCGGCAGAATTAAGTTTGAATCGCACAAATCGGGAAACTCAATTGTCACTTGGGTGACCTTGGGTTTTTGGAGGCTAAAAATACCTGAACTCTAAGCTTGGCAAATGATCTCAGCAAAACGGCCATTAGCAGCTGCAGCTCTGGCATGGGGAGGGCTGTCCTCCACCTCCTTCCTCGGCTGCTGGCCACTGCTCAGAGAATCAGCACAGTCAGAAGACTGGCCGCCCCCCAGGTCACCCACAGCATGTGTGCGAAGAATTTGCTGAGCTTCTGTCAGGCACTGCTTGGGGGACATTCCCTTAGGCCTCAAGCAGTGGAGAGTGCGCATCTTGAGTGTCTCAGAAGAGCCAAGAAGGGTTTTCTGGGTGCGACGCACAGCTCCCGGGTGGTCCCACCTGGGTCAGGGGCTTTTGTAAGCAGTGTCGGACCCCGTGGGCCTTGGAAGAGAGGGGCGAAGCTGCTGCCTGATCCAGTTCAGACCTCACTGGGCATCTGAGTCAGTGCATTTTGCTTCTGTGGCTGATCCATCAGGGTTTTTGAAAGACCATCGCCACACTTACAAGGTAAGCCCGTAAAACCATCTGCCCCATTTCCCCATCAAAAGGAAAATAGTCAAACCCACTGTGAGGCCAGCAGGGTGAGGCTGCAGGTGCCTCTGAGAGCAGCAGCTGGGGGCACGTGTATCTTCAGACGGTGGGTGAGAGCAGCTGGCTCTTCTGTGAACTGTTGCAATCTCAAGGTCACAGGGTCAGAGCTGCTGCCCAACCCAGCCACTGCGGTCACCCAGCCTGGGTGGATCTGCATGGAGCAGAGTGTCCAGGCCACAGTGGGGTGGACGTGGGGCTGCCCTCGTCTGGCTGCTGACCTGCAAACCAACACAGGAAAGGCCACCTGTGTCCTCCAGCTCAGGGACTCGGGCTCAGAACGTGTGACAAGTGAAGCTCCCAGGGTACTGCGGCTCCCCGGCCTTCCCTGCTCACGGGAAGACCACTTATCCCACCGCTCCAGAGTGGCCAGGGCTGGTGACCCAGGGCTGCAGCACGGGTCAGGAGGAGACGGAACTCCTGGCTTGTCTGTAAGGCCTCCTCTTGCTATGGACACATCTTCCTCCGTGCTTTCCCCTTAACAGGTCCAGTGTTTCCCAGCAGAGGACTCGGGGTACAACCCTTGGGTGCTGCTTGGCAGGCGGTGCCTCTGGCTTTTCGGGAGAGGGACCCTGACTTAGATGTGGCCTGGATGCAGGAGGATGCTGCTTTGGGGCAGGAGGGGCCATTGCCATCCACAAACCTTCCTGAGCCACAGTCATTTCAACCAGCTGAGCAGGTTGGAGGTGACTGTGTATTTTTAATGGCCTTTTGATTTTTCTTTTGGGAACTGAACACTTTCTATGTCTGGAGCTTGGATTTTCTTCTTATCTGGGAATGCAAATCATCATCCCAAACTCCACCTTTAAGCACCTCCACCTTGGGACGCTGGTGACCAGCTCTTGCCCTGCCATGAAGGCCAATGCTCCCTCTGCTCTGAAGGTGGTTGGTTTATTCTGGTTGAGCGATGGACCTGGAAACACCCTCTGTCAGGCCCGTGGTTCAGGTGGTGACAAGTCAGATCAGGACACCCCAGGGGACCCAGATGCTCCTAGCTTGGTAGCAGGGATAGAGGCCCCAGGTAGCCTGGGCTAGAGTCCTCTGCCCCCTTTCCCCCTAGACAGCTGGACACAAGGCCCAGCTGCAAGGCAGCTGTCTGGGCTCTGGAGGCTCAGGGCCTTAGTGAACACGTCAACACCCTGAGTAAGATGTTAGAAGTCCAAATGAACCAGAGACCAGACTTGCTGTTTTATCCTGCAGTGGAGACAGCAGCTGTGACAGCACCACACAGCTGGGGCCACCAGCTGGGCAGAAGCTGCTCCTTGGCCTTAGGTTGTGGGAATTAAGGATGCTGGACCCCCAGGGCCTGGTTCAGGGGGCTGTTCAGCAGCCGGGCAGCGCTGCTGGCCTGACGTGAGCCAATGTTTGTGGTAAGCAGAGGTTGTCGGTGCCTGACAAGGGAAATGCCAGAGGAGACCCGCCAGCCAGTTCAACGGAATGCGGGCAGGAGGAAGAGCCACAGTCCCCTGTTGGGTTTGCACATGACATCAGAGATCTCTGCAGGCTGAGGACCTCAGCTACCCTGGACAGCACGGTTCCCCTAAAAGTCCCCATGAGCATCCTTCAAGGATGCTGGTCATCCCCAGCACCGACCCTCCCACTCTGGTCTGGCCACACCATGCCACACCCAGGCCACGGGTGACCAAGGGCTTTGTGTGGACAGACACACCTTGACCCCCAGACATACCCAGCAGTGGGCAGGCTCGGGGCATCCGGAGGAGTGTGGTCAGCTGACCCAGAGGTATCCTCTCACTTAAACACAGATGTCTTCCTCTGGACCCACCACACCTTCTAGAAGTCATGGGCCCCCACCCACTGGGGTTGGATATTCCAGCTAAAACATAAAACTTTAAAAGCCCCTGGTCTGGGCTGGCACAGCCCCTGTCAGAGGCCCCAGGGCACAAGCCAGCAAAAGCTCTCCTTCTCTAACAACAAAAGGTTGTTACAAATTCCTTCACTTCCACCCAAAGTCAAAGACGCCTGTTGCTAGGGCGATCAAAGGCAGCCAGTGCGTCCTGCGATATGGCTCTTCCCACTCAAGGTCCACTCAATTTGTTTTTGAAGCGTGTATCAAAAGCCCACCGATTCTTCTGGCATTGAGGGCAATGCATGAAAAGCTGCAGAGAACGGCCGCGGCTCCTCGGGGCAGCCAGGAGGCCACCTGTTGGCCATCCACAGGCCAGTCAGCGGGCTTCACTGGGGACTTTGAGGTCTGGTCTCTTGGCAACCAGGTGGGAAGAAAGAGCCCCGAGAGGCAGTCACCACCCAGCAGGGCTGCACGGGAAATGCGCCACCATGTGTCCCTCTAGAGACGCAGGAGCATTTGTGACTGACCCTTGGATGAAAGAACAGGCCATGTTAGCAAACCATGCTGGCCCAGCCTGCTCACCCTGGCCCTGAGAGTGTGCCAGGAGGTGAGAGGCCAGGGTGTTTCCTGCCCTGAGGGCACAGAGGACTCACTGCCCTTGGCCTGTTTACATTTTCCACAGCTCTCTTCTGGTGGCAGTAGTGACCTGGGGGATGGGGTGATCTTCCTCCCAACTCCTCCCACAGCTGCAGGGGATGCCAGAGGCCCAGCTCTTGTCGTGAGGCCCTTCCATAGGAGTCTGTGCGCCGGCTTCCCATGCAGGGTCAGGACTGAGGACAGTGCCCGCCCCTCCCTGAGCCAGCCCTCTGGTGACTCACCCTCTCCTGCTGGCCAGCGTGGCCGCACACTGCCCTGCCTCGACACCCGTGGCCTCTGTCCTCTGTAGCCATGTCACTCTCACTGGACAGGGAGGTGGGAAGGGTCAGCTGTGTGCACTGCCCACCCTGGGGGGCCCAGGCCCCTCAACACTTCTCCCTGGTCTCCAGCCTCCCACAGCACTGGGTGAGAGCCAGCTCCTCAC
Source organism: Marmota marmota marmota (assembly GCF_001458135.2). Classification (NCBI taxonomy): domain Eukaryota; kingdom Metazoa; phylum Chordata; class Mammalia; order Rodentia; family Sciuridae; genus Marmota; species Marmota marmota. The sequence continues at coordinate 12,933,055 of NW_026000206.1, forward strand.
CGAAGCCCCAGCCCAGCTGCTGTCCACCCTCTCACTCCCTCTCTTCCCTGCTCTGCTTCTGGGAGAAAGCCCACCCCTCTCCCACAGTGGGTGCCAGCTCCCCACCCTGGGGCATGGGCATGGGCAGTCCCTCCATTGCTGGGGTCTCCACTGGAGGGAGGCCATCCTGCCCCATCTGTGTGCTCAATGGTGTCCACTGCAGGAGCCCCATCAGGCTGGCACCACACCCAGTATCCAGCCCAGCCTGCTGCTCCCATGAATATTGGTCAAATCAAGTGCTTTGCTGACCCTGGAGGCCTGGAGCAGGGACTACCCCACTCAGCCAATCAGCAGCTGGTGCCCAGCCCTTACGTGGCATGGACAAAGTCCAGCCTGGAACTCAGGATCTGCCCAGGAACAGGATCTCCCAGGGTGCAGGCCACAGAGGGGCAGGACTCAGAGTATGCTCAGGGTGCAGGACAAGCTGAAGAATGCTGGACTCTTGTACAGAGCAGCTTCCTTCTGTATGCACCGCACCTCTGGTGTCCAAGGCGGCCTCAGATCTAGTCCTAGCTCCTGCCCCTTAGGTAGTTTCCACCTGTGCAGAGAACCGCCTCAACCACCCACCTGTCCTGAATCACCTGCCCCAGACGCTCCCCAAAACCTGCCCCTCAGAGCAAAGCCAGCCTGTCTGGGCGCAGCTCTAGGAGCTGGGAGGTGCTCAGGCTCTGGGGACGCCCATGTGCAGGTGAGATTGCTATGGGCTGCTCGGAGCAAGGGCTGCTGCATGGGAAATCAGTACGGCTGTCCCAGGCTACCAAGAAGTCTCCTCCATCAGGAGACAGAATAACCAACTTTTTTGGCTAATTTCAAGAAAAATTCATTTTTAGTTTTATTAAACTACCAGGTGTGCATGACCCCAACCTACAGACGTCTTACCTCTCTAGCTGTACCTGTTGCAAAGAGCCATCCCTGAGGTGCAGCAGGAGAGTAGATGGGCTCTTGCTTTCTGGATAGGTCTCAGTGCAGCTCACACGTTCCTTAATAAGGGGCATCGCAGTTCATAAGATCAATTAAGCCATCGTTGTTAAGGGAAAAATGTCATCGAGTGGGACGATCAAACCATGCCGAGGGAGAGACTGTGTAGGCACCTGGGTCCTGAGCGTCCTCTCCCCTCTTCCTCCTTCCTGAAGTGGAAGATGGTGCCCAGCTGTCTTCCCAGGGGAAGCCCAAACGAGATGGTGATGTTATGAAAGAGATTCACAGACCTTAGCAGCTGTCAGATACTCATCGGCCCCCTGGCTGCCAATCAACGTGCATGGAGCGGCCAAGAAGGGTGCCTTAAACTATCCATGGTGGGAATGTTCTGAAGAAGGAACATCTTGGGTCTGTGAGGGGATCCATCGTTTTCAGGAACACATCCACATTTAAAGCTTTGGGGATGGGGATGGAGAATACAGGATCAACAAGGGGGCTAGAACACGCATTCCAAATGAAAGCCGTGAATTCCTAACTCATGTAGACTCAGGTAAGTGCAATTTGCAGAGTATTTTAGGGAAACCTTTTAAGAAAAATTTCATTTCTTCCCAAACTGCATTTTTGGTGACAGCACTGAAGACAAGGTCACACTACAAGATTCAATCTGTATACCCCACTCCAAAATGGGAGGGAGTGGGAAACTGGGCGAGGAAGGAGCACCTCCCTTTCCCAACAAACCTCTCGAGACCTCAGGGGCACACCGAACTCCAAATGAAGAGTGCCCATGACAAAGCCAGTTATGCCCGAGGTGTCGATCCTGGCGCTCAGGGAGTAGGGAGCTGGGGGCAAATGAGGCACGTGGGTACCTGTCCTGGACACTCACGATGACGTCCCTTGCAGGTCAGCCATAGAGCTGGGAAAACAGCCTGCACCTGGCCAACCAGATGGCTCAAGGTGCAGGGGCTGCAGGCTAGGAGCGGTCTGCTGAGTGGCTCTCTGGGGGCCCTGCAGTCCAGGGGATCTGCCTGGAGCCTCTTCTGTGGAATCAGCCCTCCTCCATGGAAGGACTGGCTCTACAAAAGCCTTTTTTAAATTTGTTTTTACCATTCAAATACCATTTTTTCTCTTTCCACATTTTTTATTGTTTCATTACAGTTCCACATAAGGATGGGATTTGTCGTTACGCATTTGTACATGCACACAATATGACAACAAAGCAATGTAATCTGGCCAGTGTCACTCCCAGCACTCCCCTTCCTCCCCCTCCCACTACTAAAGTCACTTTTGAGGAATTTGGAGGGTCTTACATCTTGCCACAAGCCTTTCCTGCCTTGGGGGTAAAGAAGTACTTGTGCTGGCCGGTGGCTGGCTGTCCAGAGTGTGGAGTGTGGGCCTGCAGCCAAGGCTGGCACAGGTGTGTCCCGGCCCTCACCTTGACCACTGCACATCCAGCCCTGCAGTGTTCCAAGTCTCCACGCAGACAGCCTGGCCAGGAGGCCCACCACGAGGACGCTAACCCTGGTGCTTCAAATGCGATTGGGATACTTTTGCGGCAGGTGCACAGAAGAGAAGAGAATCCTCTCCTTCCAGGCAATCGGCAGGGCCTGGTTCAGGGCATCTGCCAAGACTGGGAAGGTATGGGAACAAGGTCCCTTACCCCCCACCCCCCGGCCTGGAGACAGAGCTGCCCATGATGATGGCACCCCCCAACCCTCCCTGGATCAGCACCTTGATCCCAAGAACATGATCAAGCTTATTTTTTCTATGGGACATGAATTTAAATTAATTTTGCAGCATTCCTGTTAACTATAGCATGATATCAACCTTAAAGGAATAGCATTTGCAGCAAGATCAAGAAAATGAAACTTCACGTAGGAGCCAGCCATCCTCCCCCAAGCCCCAGCTGTTGTGAGTCACCAGACATGATTTCCTGAAGGCCAGACAGCCCACCCAGCACCTCCCAGGGCCCACCCCCCACCCCCCACCCCCTGGGGTCTCCAGAGAGAGGCCTCCTCCCACTCTCAGCCCAGCCCACGCCGGTGCTCCCTGGCAGGATCCTACATGAGGCCAAGGTCCTTCTGGTGCCAACTGCAGCCTCACAGGGCACGAGCCTCACTGGCCTCCTGCACCGGGCAGAGGGTCCCCAGGGCTGAGGAGTGTCATGGATTGAATGTGGTCCCCAAAAGATGTGAACTCCTCTGTTCCCAACCCTGGAGTGTGCCCTTATTTGGAGCAATGGTCTGTACAGATGTGAGTTAAGTGTCTGGAGGTGAGATCACCCTGGGCTGTCCAGGTGGCCGTGTCCAATGGCAAGTGCCCTCTTAAGAGGAAGGAGGGAGAGGAGCAGGCTGAGGAGGAGGCCGTGTGACCACAGAGACCCATGATGCCAGGGAGCCTCAGCAGCCACCAGAGGTCCCCAGCGCCTGGAGGGAGCAGGGCCTGCCACACCCCTGCAGGGCCTGTAGCCTGCAGCCCTGAGGAGAGGAACTGTGGTCATTGAGCTCCTGGTGTGTGGGGATCTGACCCCCTAGGCCCAGGAAGCATTCAAAAAGCTCCTTCCAGGGGGCTCCTTAGGAAGGTTTCCGTTGTGGTCAGAGCACAGTGCCTGGTTTTAAGTGGACATTCCCTCTTTGAACATGGTTGTAAAAAATAAGACCTGCTCCTCACCTCAGAGGGGGAAAGGCCCTGGGCCAGCCGAGGACACGTGAAGGGCCCTGCTCTGAAACCCTCCCTTCTCTGTCCTGCTTGTCCCCAAAGTCCCGTGGGTTGTAACCGCCCCACACCAGGCCCCAGTCAGCTCCAATTCAGCTGGCTTCACTAGGCTCCACCCAATGCCTGGCCTGAGTCCTGCCCAGTATCACAGGGCACCTGCTGCAGGCCTCCCTCGCTGTAAGGAGACCGGCCAGATGCTCCTGACACATGTGGATGTGTTTCTGCTCAGCCAGGGTCATGGTGGGAGGGCTGTGGGCAGGGTCTGCTGCTGGCCCCTTGAGAGGTCCTCCTGGGCTGCCAATACCTGGACCTTCAGCCATGGTGGACATGGGTGCTGGTGAGGGTGCGCCTGCCTCCCAAGACTGTGGGAAAGCCAATGTGCTCATGGCGCCCGTGAGGGAGCACGGCTATGGCCAGGCCGGGTCGGGCTGGGGGCTGGAGCCGGGTGGAGGCCGTCCTGGGGACAGCCTGCGGAACGGGCAGCTCTTCACCAACATGCTCTCCTGGTTCTCACCTTTCACATAAAACTTGTTCCCAACTTGGAGAGAAACTCACAGACACCCGTAGCAGCTGCTCAATAGGATGTCAGTGAGGGGCTGAGCCAGAGTCGCTGGACAGGACCCAAATTCTCAGGGTTCCAGGGTTGGGGCTGGAGGGCAGCCAGGGCTCCTTTCCTTGACCCTGAAGGATTGAAATAGATCTTGGGGCTCCCTCCCAGGATTGGTGCTCTCCAGGCCTGGGAGTGGGAGGGTTGGGTCCGTCTGTTGAGCCCCATGGCTGCAGGGTGGTCATCAAGGATGCTGGAGTGAGGCTACGGATTCTGTGCTGACCCAGAGACAGGGGCCTTCCTCTGGTCTGTGTGGCGTTGAGATCAGAAAGAACCCCAATGCCCCACAGGTGAGGGGTACGTGCCCCGGAGGCAGCAGCCCCAGGCCTCTACCTGACAGCCATCCTGACGCTCGCTTTGCCAGGTCATTAGGAATTCCCTGCACACTGCTGAGTGCTGAATAATGCATAGGCCATCCTGGTGATTAACTCTCTTAAATGAGCTATTTGCATCTGCTGATTAATCTCTGCAGCCCAGTTGGACCCCTTTGGGGCTGGGGTTGGAGGAGCTGCTCTGAGAGGCTGGGAGCCCCGGCCTTGCCATAGGGGTCTCAGAGACACAAACAGGCCCAGAGCACATCTCCCTGCCCAGGGCAGCAGCTGGGCTTGAGACCCTGGGTGAGAGTGTACATGCAGAGCCTCAGCAAAGCATCCAGAATTCAGGAAGCTGCCCTCCTTCCTCTCAGCCTGGAGACAACATGTCATGATACCTGTGACTGTCCCTGCTGTAGCCAGGATAGCTCAGCCCTGCAGTAATCCTTGACATCTGTGGGAGTGACCAGTCCTCTGCCAGGGGCAGGGCCTCTGGCTGGTGACTGGAGTCCAAGCTGTGCTGCTGCAGATGTGAGAAGGGGTCATGGAAGGGGTCTGGGTCCGGGTGAGGGGAGAGCAGAGCCACCCAGCCTCTGTGGCCTTCAAGCTCAGGCCCCAATTCTGAAGTCAGATGTCTGAGGACAGAGATGTGAAGACGCAGGGTCCACCATTGTCCACACCACGACTCCCATCGTGTGCCCCCAGCTGGCAGGTGGATTCCACGTCCATGTGGAAGTAGCATGGGTCTGGGGTCACCCCGAGACTCATTTCACTGTAGTCCTGCCTTCTTCTCCACACAGCGGTGCCTTGGCTGGGTGTGCCAAGGACAGTGCCATTGCCCTCTGCTCTCTCATCTCAAGGGTCAACGTCCTGGAGGTCTCCTCTGTGGAACTGTCCAGTTCCTGGAGTCTGATGGGCAGCCCCTTCCAGAGATCCCAGGCACACCCCAGATGGCTGTTGGACACACCATGGGACATAGGCACTGGCATCTCTGAGAATACATTTGAGTTTCAGCTGCAATGGGGGCCTGCCAGTGGCTGCAGGGGACTGTCCTGCTTGGTTTTACCAAGGTCTGCCTTGAGATCTCTGGGCCTCTTGACTCTGAAGGGCTGACCACAGAGGGGTGCTGGGCCTGGAGCCGTGGTCCAGAGGGGACCCCCCATCACACTGTGTGCTGGTGGAACAACTAGAGGGATTCCTGAGGGGCCCACAAAGGACCTAACAAGACAAATGGTGGGACACATAGCACATCCCTAAACACTGGCCACAGTGAAGCACTAGGAGTGTCCTAGAATTGGGACCCCCCGTCCCCCAGGCATCGCCAGCTCCACGCTGCACCACTGAAGCTGACCACAGCCATCTGCTCCACTTAGTGGACATGGCTGAGCACCCAGCTCTGGGAGCACTGGGGCAGTCCCAGCCTGTGCTGCAGTGGTTCAATTTCCTCTGATGGGGTTGCAAGGACATTCCACCCCCGAAAACCCACAGCTCAGCTGGAGCTATTCAGAGCCAAGCAAGATTTCCCAGCCAGGTTCATGGGGAAAACCTGTTGCCCAGCTCCACTGGGAGAAAAGAGCCCTCCCATTCCTGAGGCCAGCCTGCACAGCCCAAGATGTCCCCCAAAACCCCCACCTTGGTACCCCTTACCTGCACACCCCCACTAGGCCCTCTCTCCACCTGGGTGCCCTATCGAGAGCAGGCAGTGCTCACAACAATCAAACACCTTGTGTCTCCATGGTACCAGAGCTTACAGAACAGCAATAAATCCACAGGCCACACCACTTTTGTTGTTGGCAGTGCAACATCTCACAGGCCACCTGACAGTCACAAGCCAGGCAGTCACAGGTTCTATTATTCCCATCTTAATGTCTAACATCACTAACACTCAAGGCACACACACTTCACACAGTGGCATATAAACAGGTCACAGAAGGACTAAGGGAGGGCTAAGATGGCCCTGGGGTTGCAGGATGCTGAGCCAAGGCAGAGACCGGGTGCAGAGGCAGAGTCACACAGGGTCAGATGGGGTTTTAAGGAACCAGTTCCAGAGTTGTCAAAGCAGAGGGTCTGGAGGGTTGGCAGGTTCGGTTTCAGAGTGTCGGCTTGAGGTGTCAGCTGGACGTGGGCTGTGTGGCCGTCACAGGCAGCAGAAACCAGGCTTTGCTGAAGTCTGACAGGAACAGGACATCAGAGGTTTGTCCTGTGGTGATTTTACTGGACAAGGCTGTGATGAGTGACCATTGATCAGGGTGCCGCTGTGTTCAGTGTCAGGGGGCTTCTCCTTTTGAGGGTCTCAAGTGAGGAGCTCCCATCTGGTGAGGTTGATGAGCTTCTGAGTCAGGTGTCCTGGTAGAAATAGGGATGTCCCCCTGTCCAGGTGCTCCTGGATTCAGGTTGATAAGTTGACATGGAGGAGTTATTTAAAAATGTGTGCCCTATAGTGGTGCAGGGCAGCTGGTAGTTGTTTAATTCTACAAACAACATGTGGAGTCATCTTACCTTGGCACCTGATGCAAAATAGAGTGCTTATGGCAAACTACTGCTTTACCAAATGGAGTAATTTAGGAACAGGCACAGCCTGAGGACTTCTGTTCTACACACCATGGAGTCACTAGGGCAGCTGAAGCCTGAGAGCTGCTGTCCTACACACCATGGAGTCACTAGGGCAGGCACAACCTGAGGACTGCTGTTCTACACACCATGGAGTCACTAGGACAGACACAGCCTGAGAGCTGCTGTTCTACACACCATGGAGTCACCAGGGCAGGCACAGCCTGAGGACTGCTGTTCCACACACCATGGAGTCACTAGGGAAGGCACAGCCTGAGGACCACTGTTCTACACACCATGGAGTCACTAGGGCAGCCACAGCCTGAGGACCACTGTTCTACACACCATGGAGTCACTAGGGCAGGTACAGCCTGAGAGATGCTGTTCTACACACCATGGAGTCACTCAGGGCAGGTACAGCCTGAGAGATGCTGTTCTACACACCATGGAGTCACTAGGGCAGGCAGAGCCTGAGGACAGCTGTCCTACACACCATGGAGTCACTAGGACAGACGCAGCCTGAGAGCTGCTGTTCTGTACACTGTGGAGTCACAGTGCCAGTGGGTGGTGAGGACACAGAAATGGCAGATACCCTCCCCCTCCAGGAGGAGGCAGTGCCACCAGCAGGCATGTGCCCACATTCTGTGGTCTGCTGCAGGGCGGTAGTACTGGTCCGAGGAGAGTGAGGGTGCTGGCAGCACCCTGCTCTGAGGCCCCTCCAGGAGGAAGCACAGAGGCACTTCCCCGCACACGCCTGGCCACAGCTTGACAAATCAGGGGCCTGCCCATCGCCTGCTGGGCCCTGGCCACCTGCTCCCAGCCAAGCTTCTCTGAGCCTGCACGGATTGAGTTGTCCAAATTTTATCCCCATGCGACTCATTTCATCCGAATGCAAACTTTAATGGATGATATTCCTTAACAGTGACTTTTAGCCTTTCTTAATGCGAAAAAGATTTTCTTGCCTTGGAATGTTCTAAAATTTATTCACGAGACATTTTTAGAGCCCACCGAATCTAGGAGGCTGGAAGAAGCTGGTCCATCATCCTGTCCAGGGACCAAGACTGGATTATCACCTGTCCAGTGCCCAAAGCTAAATCGTGACCTTGTCCAGTGCCTCACTGGACACACAAGGTCCACTCCCCTCCCTCACCCACCTCCCAGAGCACTCCCTTCCCCCGCCCACCTCCAGGATCACTCCCCTCCCTTGCCACCCCACCTCCACTCCAGGCTGGGCTATCACCCTGTCCAATACCCTGGACATCACCCATCCCGGGCCCTAGACTAGGCACCCAGGAGTGCCACACCTCACCCACCTCCTGGAGCACTCCCCTCCCCCTCCCACCTCCTGGAGCACTCCCCT
>NW_026000206.1:12941576-12971130 GCF_001458135.2 Marmota marmota marmota
CCTCCCCCTCCCACCTCCTGGAACACTCCCCTCCCTCAACCCCCCATCTCCCAGAGCACTCCCTTTCCCTGCCCACCTCCAGGAGCACTTCCTTCCCTTGCCCCACCCACCTCCCAGAGCATCCCCTCCCTCAACCCCTCGCCCACCTGCTGCAGCATCCCCTAGTGATTCCTGGTGCTTCCTCAGGTCTTATCTCACCTGCATCTCAGGATGCAATTTGTGCAGGCCTCTTTCTGAGCAGGTCCTGATTGGTTGCTGCAGTGTGAGCAGGTGAAAGTATGTTAGTGATTGGTAAGGATATCTCTGTCCATCGTCCCTCCTCAGGGAGGTCTATGGCTAGCAGCAGCAGGTGTGTTTTGAGCTCTCAGAGATGGCCTCAGTGGCCTTGGTGACCTCCATGGGCTCCACAGGTGCTGAGCTGTGGTGTTGAGTCATGGCCCAGTTGTGGCCAGTGCAACAGGAGACTCAGCTCCTGCCCTGAGATCATGGAAGCCACAGCTAGAGCACAGGGCTCTTCCTGCCTGTCCCTGCAGGGCATTAGCCGGCCTGGCTGCCCTGCACCTGCCACTGGTTCCATCTAGAGTTTTCTAATTGCAGGTGAATGATCCAGAGGCCACTGGGAAAGTGTCAACAGGAGGGAGGGAGGTACCAGCTGGGGAGCTTCTTATCCCAATTCTGAGAATCGCTTTCATGCCGGCAAAGCCTGGGTACACATTTTCATGCATCCATGGTGATCTGTCCCCCTGCTCCTGGTGCTGTGCTTCGGGGCTCAGAGACAGGTCTCCTACAAGCTAAGAGGCACTCAGGATCCCAGTGTGCTCAGCAGCTTCCAGGAGCCTGCCCAGCACCCCAAGCCCCACGGGTACCCCCGGAAGGGCCACTGGCCCTAGGCTGGCAGCAAGAGCCTTGCCTCAAAGGGTGGTCAGGCTCCAGTTAGATCTCTCCACCCAGAAGCTGCAGCTGCAGGGGACACCTTAAGGACACTGACCAGGTCCCTTCACCCCACCACAGACCTGCCCAAACCAACCCCGTCCTCACACCATGCTCTGAGACATGTCCATTGGCCTTCTCTGTTAACTTGTGTTCTCTCCAGTTCAGAAGGCCAAGGAGAAGCAGCCGTCCTCTGGGGCTGCTCTGGGAACCAGGCCTCCCCCCTCCTCTTGGCCTGCAGTTCCCGCCCAGGGCTGGGGGCAAGGAGGGCTTGACCAGGCCTTCACTGCAGACCCTGGCCTTTCCACAGCCCACAACCTCACTCCTGCCCTACCCCACACCCCACCCAGGCAGGGACCAGCAAGTTTGGCCGGTATTCCCAGCCCAGTCCCTCCCAGAGTCCACTGCCCACAGTCCTGAAGCCATGGAACCTGAGCCATTGGGGTCTGACACCAGGAGGGACACAGCCCCATTTCCCCCTAGTTTCTCTCAACTGCGGGACTTCCACGTTGCTCTAACAGCACAGGTCCAGTCTATCGATTTCCCCTGAGCCAGGACTGCAGCGCCCTGCTCCTCCTGGGCCAGGGGACAGCACTTAAGATGGCTCTGATGTCCACTGCCTCTTCATTGTTCACGGTGTGGCCAGGGTCAGCCACACCCACTGGCCGTGTGGCAGTCTCAGTGACCACAGGCTGATGGCCGCTGGTCCCTGGGGGTGGCTGATGGTCTGGTTCTTCAGCTCATCACACAGGAGGAGCTGAGGCCCCTTGAGCCCTGTACCCCTGAAGAAGCAGCTGGATGCCGATTCCTGCAGGAAGAAAGTGGCAGGAAGGGGCAGAACGTACCGACGGACTGCCACACACTGTTGCCTCCCTGCACGTGGGGGCAGGCTCTGTGATAGCCGGTCAACAGCTGATGGAAGGCGACCGTCTGTCCTGTCGGGAGCTGAAGGACGAGCTGCAGGTGATGCCAGGCCCCTCACGCAGCTGGACGTGTCTGAGAGCCCCACCTGCCACCTCTGAGGCAAGAGCACCACCTGGACATCCTCCTGGCCCCTCTGTGGACTGTGAGGAGCCGTGTGAGGGGGCTACGGAACACAGCTCAGTGGGAAAAGCATGGAACTTCAGGAGCACAGGTGTCCGCCTTCCAGTACCGTCTGGGCGCCTGTGGGCAGGCCGCCCCCGGTCCCAACAAGCAGTTTTCTACCTTGCAAAGGTCGTGTATAGTTTGCTAGCTAGGAGAGACTGGAGCTGGCTTACCACCCCAGATAGGTACAGATTAGGCAATGAGAATAAAGACGAAATCTGGACCCTTGAGCAAATCAATTAACTCATAAGCTGATTGAGGCTTCATTCAGGCCTGAGCTCCCTGGGGGCCAAGGGAAGCCAGGATGTTACCCTCTATGTTCTTCAAGAGATGTGTATATAGCCCTTCCTCCCACAGCCAAGAGGGCGGTGTCAGCCAGGGCTCTGGAGCCCACCAGTTCTGCCATGGGCAGACAAGACCCTGGCACCAGGGTCACTATAAGGCAGCTCTGGCCATGTTTCCACCTGGTTGGCAGCCTCACCTGCGGTCCACCTGCTGCCTGTCCACCCAGGGTCTCATGTGGTCCTCTAGAGCTGAGAGCATCATGTCAAACCCACACCTGCAAGGTGGGCACAGCCAGAGGAGAAGCCAAGCATCCAACCCAAGGCCTCCAGAACAGCTGAGCCCTCCCCTCCTGCCCCCTGAAACCTGCTTCTGGCCTCAGGGTTGAGGCCCAGCTTGCTGCTCTCCCTGGCCTCTGAGTTCTCTCTCCCATAGGAAGCTGGCTGGCGGGCGTCCACGATGGCTCTCAGCAGAACTGCCTACAGGGCCTCCTGTGGGTACCAGGGTGCAGGTGATCCCAGAGGTCACTGTGCCAGGGCTCTGCCACCCTCCTTGGACCTGTGTGGCTCCCTCAGGTTTTCGAGTTCCTGGGGCTCCGTGCCAGCTATCCACAGGAACACACGTCACCCATCAGTCGCAGGTACTACACAGGGACAGTGACCTTCACTAATTGCCTGTCTCCCCATCAGCTGGCAGCTGCGAGCTATGGGTAGATGAGGGCAGAGGGACTGGTGTCCACATATAAATTTGGTTCAAGTGTCTGTAGAACAATGATTTGAAGAACTGAAATTTGTGCAGTCAGGCTGCCCTTGGGGTGGGGTCGGGGCTGTTTCCTGCTGCTCCCCAGCCCAGCCGGGCCAAGTGGGCTTCGTGGTGTCCTGAGGTCCCCTGCTATGGAAGATAGGCCATGCCCCAGTGCCCTTCTGGGGGAGGGCAGGGCAGCTCCTGCCGGGCTCAGCATCTGCAGACAGAGCTGGCACTACGGTGGCCATGGCTGACGGCAGGAGCCTCCCCATGGGTGCCAGGCTGCAGGTGGCCATTGCCCACAGTTCCATTGTCTGATGTGGAGAGCAACACTGGCAGCAGCTATCTGGTGTTTGTGAACACAGGCTGCTCTGCCAGGTTAAAGGCCATTTCCCAAACACCTGGTCTATGCCATGGCACCTGCCACCTGCAGGAGGAGCCAGCTGACCCACCCTGGTGCTTTTTGCTGCCTCCCGCAGCCTGCCCACCTGCTGGCCAAGGGGGAGGGTGTTCTGCCGCTGCAGGGTAGGTATGAGAGCCCTGTGGGGCTCAAGGCCACCAGGGAAGAAGATATGTCTAGCTCATTACCATGTTCTGGGCCTCTGGGGCCCCAGGGAAGTGGAGAGTGGGGCCCGCCCAGCTGGGGTCACACCAGGGCAGGGGAGGCAGCTGAGGCTGGCGTTGTCCCTAGGCACTCCCCATCTTATCTCCACCTGGCAGGAAAGGAGCCGTGGAGAGCTGGGCCCAGCAGCACCCGAACAGATGAAGCCTCGACTGCACCCTGGGCTGGGGCCGTCCACTCTCACGTCTAAACCCTGTGCTGTCTGTCTGCCTGGTGTGGACACTGCAGGGTGGCTCACCCCAGGACCCATGCTGACCCATGCTGGGAGAAGCCTGGAGGACATGTGGGAAAAGATTCCAGGGAGTGACTCACCTCCTGGGCCTGGGAGCCACACCCAAACCCATGCAGCCGAGGACCCTGGAGTGCTGCAAGCAGGCGGGAGGACGGAGGAGCTGCCAGCCCTCCCCTGCAGCCAGGAAGCCCTGGCCACTGCCAAGGGAACGTGGCTGGGTGCAGGAAGGGCTGTGTCCTGGGCAGTGTCCATCTTCTCTGGGTCCATGGGGGCCTGAGGCACATCTGGCACAGGGTCCTGGGGCCTGGTGTCAACCCCCTCCTGCTGGGCACACTTGCCGTGGGGTACACGAAGTCCCATTTTCATCTGTGTGTTCCCCGATTCCACTGGGAAGAAGATGTCCCTGCACCTCCATCTAATGGTCAAGTGCAGCAGCCCAGGCAGGAGTGGCCCAGGCATGTGGGGCTGGCTCAGCAGATGCATTTGTCAGGACCCCAGTCTCTGCCTGATGTGCGACTCCAGTGCCCACAGAGTGAGTTACTGTTTCATTTAAATGCAGGTTTAGGATGGAACCAGATCATTCTCTTCTTCAGAGGTGGTGGGTGTGACAGTGCATGCTACATTACAGCAAGTTCTTGAGAGTCTCCATCCTGGGCTCCCACAAAGCCCAGAGTGCAGCTCAGCCAGGGGGGTCTCTGTGCCAAGGATCATGGTGAAAACTCAGCAGGGCTGCAGGACAGCTGGAGGCTCCGCCATCCCCACACAGCCGTGGGTGCCTGCCCCTGGGGGAAGGGGCTCAGGGGGGAAGTCTGAGCTGGGGGCTGCTATGCGTGCCCCCGGGTAGCAGGACATGTGCTCAGTCCAGAGAGCTTCGCCAAGTCACAGCCAGGGCCCAATGACTGCAGCTGAGCTCTGGGGTGCTGTGGTGATCTGAGGCTGGCTCTGAGTATGCTCCCCTCGGTGGCCAGTGCTGGCCCCACTGGCCTCTCCTGCCAGATCCTGAGGAAGCTGGAGGGAGGCGGACACAGCTGGTCAGCCTGCAGCTTTGTGTTTGTGTCTGAAGGAGGTCATCTTCCCAGTAGCTGGGGAGCTGGGGATGCTTGGGAGCAGGCCCACCCAGAGAAGGCCACACCACACTGCTGTCCACTCAGGGGCAGCCCAGGACCCTGTTGTCCAGCCTAGGCCCTGGCTTCTGCACCAAGCCTGCAGGGAGGGGCCCTTGTTGCCCAGATCTGTCTGCAGTTCCCTTGCAGAGGCTCTCAGCTGGAAGGTCTGAGGAGGAGCAGAACACGTGACATCGCACTTGCTGGAGCCTTGTCACGTGGCCTGCCTTCCTGTGCCCAGCTTGGAGCCCCTGGGCCCAGTGAGAGATGACTGGACCGTACAGTGCTGTAGCGGCTCCTGCTCCTGACCCTCCAGGGCGCCCTCCTGCTGTGCAGCCAGCTGCCGTGGCGGGAGGCTGGTGGCCTTCTCTGGAGTTGCTGGTAACTGCCTCAGTCTGGCCCTCTGGCCCTCCCTCCCAGCACCTCGCTTTTGTGATTTTACACCTCAAGTCCTTCAGGGGCCTGCCCGGTGCCCTTGGGGAGCCCCACCTGGTGAGGCTGAGCTCAGGGGGAGGGTCCTCTTGACTTGCCCCTCCGGTGTTGGGGTGGGGACTTGGTGTGGCCCCCTTCCCTATGCACACACTGCCAGGTGGGGATTCCAGCTCTGGCTCACCCCTGGCCTGTCTGGAAGCAGCCCTGCCCGCTTACCTGTTCCATTTCCACTTACCCAAACTCTTAGGGGACTTACAGCGGTCTATCTTTGTACCGGGAAATAACTGGACAGGTCATCACAGTGGTTTCAGATGATCAGGAGAAAAGGGAGGAAGCTGGGCCTCTCCGGTAAGGAGCAAAAGCCTGATCAGCCTGATGTCCCCCTTGCATCCTCCAGGCCTCTGCAGGGAGGCAGCTCCCTCCTGACCCTCAGGCTTCCTGAAACTGGCTGCCAGGCCACCGTTGGCAAATCCGGACCTGCCCAGCCCCAGGCCTTCAGGGGGCTGCTGGGCTCCAACCTGGCCCATCCTGCCCCCTGAGAGGCCTCTGCTGGCTGCACTCGAGCTTCCATGACTATTGTGTTAGCTGCTCGTCCACTCTGCCCCAGGCATGGTGGAGGTGGGTTGAACCAACTTGAGGGGCCCACTGCTAGACCACTCCAGGTCACCTGAGCCATCCCTAAGGATACCACAAAGCAAAGCACAGGGGAACAAGGGGACAGTGGGTAACACAGAATGGCAGACAAAAAACAGCCAGTCGTTGCAGTCTTTGGCCACTCAGGCCAACAGTACTCACCTTTCAGGTCCCCAGGGCTCAGCATGGGGCCAGGGCAGCGGCTCTGGGTGCACAGGTGGGAACCCTCAGGCTGCCTGAGCAGGCAGGACACAGGCTGCAAGTGGAGCAGGCACCTAGAGCCCAGCCCAGAAGGACTGCCTCTGTGGCCAGACTGGGGGGCACCAACCTGCCCTCACCTGTGCTGGGGCAGGGACCAGCCTCCTCCCTGGCCTGATTTCCAGAGGGCAAAGCGGCAGGTTAGAAAGTCACCTAACTGCAGTGTGGGCACATTTTCAGGGAATGTCAGGCTCACTCAGCACGACTGCTCTCCACCCTCACTGTGCTATAGTGGGGTCAAGAGCCCCCCAGTGTCAGCGGGCCCCTGAAACAGGGTCGCCTCCACCAAGGCCCTCACGTCACAATCCAGCCACCAGGCCTGAAGTCACCGTGGGTGCACAGGCAGTCTTCCCGGCAAACACCCGCCAAGCAGAGAACCAGGAGCAACGACGTACCCAGCAGCCAACGTTGCAGGCCAGCCCGGCTCAGCAGAGCCTCAGGCTCCCAGGCACCAGGATGGGCCGGGCATGGCCGGGCACCAGGCAGCCCGTCTGCACACAGTTGACGTGGTGCATTAGCATGGTTGACAGGGCCAAGCGCTGGAGACTCAGGTGATTTCATTGTTGCCACACTGGACTTTCCTACAAGGGCCTAGGAAGCTTGAGACACCTGGGTGCCCAGGGCTCCGGGCTGCACCTGGAACCCCACCCACCTGAGCTGCTCCCACCTCTGGGAAGTCCTCCCTGGCCACAACACCATCACCCAGGGCAGCAGGACTGAAGACAGTGCCAACCTCCTCAGGGAGCCGCCCCCTAAGAGCTGGGGATCCCAAGTTAATGCCCCACACTCCAGTGTCCATACCAGGCTGCTACTTCTTGGGGAAGGGGTCACATCATAAGGCACAGTGCCTGAGCCCTGACTACACTCATGGGGTCATCCACAGCAGGGCAGGTAGGCACCTGTCACCCTCTGTCCTGCCACACACCTGAGTATGTGTCCCATCCCTGAGGGTCTAAGCCCAGAACTGCCATCCCCTACACCCAGCTGGGTAACTCCCTGATCAGGGATCAATCAGGTCAAGCTCCTGCCAGGATCTCACAGCACCTGCCCTTACCTGTCGGCAGCAGAGCCTCGGCCCCCCAGGCCAGCACTGATCTTCCTCTTGCCTGCACAATGGGTGGATATTTGGTGATTCAGATGTTCTGCATGGTTGATAGGACAGGGCTTGGAGCACAAGGGAAGAAAAGCTCTCTGAGAAATGAGGCCTGTCACTGCAGCTAGAGTGAGCACAGGCCCCCATCAGGAGGCCAGTCACTTCTAAAGGTTAAATATGATGGTGCCTGAAAAATCATTCTAGCTGCTCAGATTTAGGGCACTGAAAAAAGTACAGTCAAAGAATGTTCCAGGCAAGAGGCAGGCAGCACTTCCCTTGATGGTGAAGCAGGTGCTCTGGCCACTCCCACTCCCCCTGGGGATGCTGGATGCAAAGACATGGTTCCAGCTGAGGGGTGCATAGCCCCCCACTCACACCATCAGCAGGCAGACGTCCCTGATGGCAAGCACAACCCGGACCAGCCTGGAGACTCCTGACCACTGTCTGCCTCCCGATGCTTCCTCTCTGCCTTCTGAACTGACCACTTCTTGCCCAGGACCCCATCTGGGGAAAGGTGCCTGGTCCTCATTTGGAGGAGGAGCTGTCCCCAGCCCAGTTGTTGTCTGGGAGTAACACAAGTCACCTAGCTGTAGTGAGTCATTCCACAGACACCCTGAGAAAACACCTGGTCCAGAACCCCCAGGCCTCTCTGCCCTGAGCCAGGGATGCCCTTGAGCCCCACATAAAAGGAACTTGTACCACGCGTCTCTTCTTCGGGGAAAGTCAATGCTGGATGGGATTCCTAATGTGAACCCACCACAGTTCACCCATTCTAACACCAAGGAGAACAGAGACGGCTTCCAGAGTTGGGTTCTTAGGGAAAATACTGAGGAGAATATTCTGTGCCTTTCTTTAGGAGACAAGAGATCTCATTTCTCTTGGGTTGGAATGTTTTGGATGGAAAGATGGATGGGTTGGTGGATGGACAGGATGGTGAGTGGGTGGACAACGGTATGGATGATGGGCAGATGAGGGATGAGGGAATGGGTGGATAGGTGGATGGACAGAAGGGCAGGTGAGTGGATGGATAAAGGTATAAATGCATAGTCAGATGAATGGGTGGAAGAAAGGAGGGAAAAAAGAAAGAGTGGAAGGATGGACAGGTGAGGGAATGGATGAATGTATAGGCAGAAGGATGGGTGGGAGAGCTGAGGGAAGTGTGGGCAGGTGGGGGAACTAATAGGTGGATGGGTGGATGGATATTTGCATGCATCATAAGGAAGTGAGTGAATGGATGAGTGGGTGGGTTGATGAATGGATTGATGGGTAGGTAGGTGGGTGGGTGGGTGGATGGATGGATGGATGGATTGACAGGTGGACAGACAGGTGAGTGGATGGATAAATGTATGAATTCTTAGGCAGATGAAGAATGAGTGGGAGAATCGATGGAAGTCTGAGTATGTGGATGAAAGGATAGAAGAAATGGATAAGAGGAAGGAAGAAAGATCAAATCAATGGCTGGAGAGTTTGCATGGCAACAAAGGTCAGGAATATAAGATTATTTCACCTTTCACACAAAAAGAGGAAGGTTGTCCCTCAGGAACACAAGTTGAGTGCCAGCAAATTCTTTTACCCCTGAAATTTATTATACCTCGGGGCAGATGTTTATTGATCTACTTATTTTCCAAAGAGATTTTTCTTTAAATTCAAGAACTGGATGAAATACAAGGAAACACACTCATATCTCAAACCCCCTAAAAGAAAGCTCTAAGCAATGAACACAGGACTTAGAGGAATACTCTCCATTCCCTCCCGTGAGATCAGGGGCTAGACGTAGCTGGAGATGGAGATGCTCCTCCCAAAAGCTGGGCTCGAGTGGCTCGAGCGCTCCAGGGAAGACCTCTACAAAAGCTTGTTGCATCCATGAGGCTGAGAAAGGGCTCCACAAACAGGAGAACAAATGATGCTTTTGCAGTGATTTTTAAGTAAGATAAGCATAATAAACATGCAAATTAACAAAAACATATTTGTGAGTTTCTCAGCTACTGTATAAAATCATACCTCCATATGTAAAGAAATCACAAACTTAGTGCTGCCTCCAAAAACTGTCCTTCCTGTACCTGTCTAACGGCTGTGGCCAAGCAGTGGGCCAGCTGCTGCCATTCACAGACAGCTGGACAGAGCTGGTCAGGTGTGGGTGTGTAAGACATAGACACAGACAGTGGACATGTGGACAGGAGATGCAGCCAGGTCCAGCACACAAGAGTGCAAAGGCCCAGGTTCAGACTGCAGAGGAACAGCTCTGCAGATAATCCGCCGTGCAGGGGGAGGTAGTGGCCACCTCCATCTGCACTAGGCCACCTCCTACCAGGGGCCTGTACCTCAGAATTCCACAGAAACCTGTCACTGTGTCCCTGTAGTGTCAGATTTGGTGTCCTAGAACTTCCTGCCCCCTTCCCTCTTCTTGTTCAGTGTTGGCCTTGACGCCAGTGTGAGGCCAACTTAGAGACAGGCCAATAGTGTGAGAGGGACGCTGACCCATGGGGTGAGCAGAGGCCAGCAGGGCACACTGTGTCTAAAGTACCTGCCTATCAGGTGGACTCCAGGCCTCCTGGGTCTTCAAGAGGGGCTTGTCTGCCCTCTATTCAGCTTGAGACACAATCAGCACTGTGAGCAGGTCTTTTGGTAGCATGGGTTGAAGGGCCTCAGGGTCAGAGCAGTGTCCAGCTCCTTAGCCCACTGGCTAAGCTGGAAGCTGGGGGAGGCTCTAGCATGTTCTGCACTGAGGGGCAGACATCTGTATCTGAAAGACCATCCAGTCCATGTTTCTGTGGTCATGGCCAGGTCAGGGACCCTGGCAGACCCACCACAGTGGCACAGCTCAAAGAGCAGCCCTTGCCCATTTCGTAGCCAACAGTGCACAGTGTTTGTCTGAGCCACCTCCCCTGCACCCATCACCCTTACAATCTGGACAGCCTCTCCCAGCTCTTGAGATTCCCCAGGGAGCCCCTTACCTAGGATGGCACACCCCACAAGGCCAGGGCTCTGCCAGGCTGGATCCAGAGCTCCTGACTCCAGATGTCTGCCATGGTGCTATAATACTGCCTGTGGCCATGGCAGCCAAGGACTGCCAGACTGCAGCCCTGGTGCAGCCCCTCACCCAACGCTAGCTTTCAGTACACCAGAGGCCTGGTCACTTTCAGCTCACAGGGTGCCCTAGTCACTTTCAGCTCACAGACAGCACTGGTCACTTGCAGCTCACAAGAGAGTACTGGTCACTCGCGGCTCACAGCGAGCACTGTCACTTGCAGTTCACAGAGAGCACTGGTCACTTGCAGCTCACAAGAGAGTACTGGTCACTCGCGGCTCACAGGGGAGCACTGGTTACTCTCAGCTCACAGGGAGCACTGTCACTTTCAGCTCACAGGGAGCATGGTCACTTGCAGCTCACAGGGAGCACTGTTCAGCTCCACCTCACTCGGTTTTGAGCAGAAAGGCATCTGAGGTGCCTGGGATCTCTCTTTCTTAAGCAGCTTGAGCTAATGGAGGGGGGACAGAGATTCCTTCAAGAGTATCACAAATGTCCTCATTAGCCGTTGCAGAAGAAAAGCCACCATGAAGTGAGAGGGCTTTGCAGATGTCCAGGACTGGGCAAGAATGTGACTCAGCACTGGTTACTCTGCCTGGTGCCACAGTCCAGCTTGGGGAGAGTGGAAGGGGGTAAGGTCCTGGCCAAAGCGCAGGGGCATTGGCTCCCCCCTCTCTGTGACCTAGGCCTTCTCCTTCCTGAACATGGTCAGGACACTGCCATGCACAGATGCTCCTGGTGTGAGGGGACTTTGTTTGCTGACCCTGCCAGGTTGCCGTCTCTCGCTGTCTCTCTGGGAACAACCCAGGGGGTGTGTCCTATGCCACCTGAAGGTGGCCAGCTGAGCACAGACATGTGATGATCTCAGGGTGGAGGGTCCGGCCTGGTCCCTGTCTGGGCCATCAAGGGCCTAGAGATCTGTCTAGGTGGGAAGTCCTGGGCCCATCCTGACAGGAAGGCTTGTGACCCATGGTGGCCTCTGGTGCTCCAGGCTGCCCCTGAGCACCTCCAAGAAGGCGGCACAGACAAGCCCCCTCCTTGGTGTGTTGGGGCTAAATCCTGGCCCATGGCCCATGTGTGCAGACCCAGCTTGAGGCCCGGGTTCCAAATCTGCCATTTGCTGGAGTTCTTCAAGACTCCTGGGGTTTCTGGCACTTCATCCTTTTAATTAACGCACAAGAACTGTGACCTTCAGTCCCCTCTGTGAAGCGGCTCAGGCTCCGTCAGGAGACAAGAGAGAGTGCCTCACTGGGAACCGCAGCTCCACCACCCTGCGGCTGGCCTGGTTTTAATTATCGCAAAACCCTTCGGTGACTTTTCATCTGATTCAGACTAAAACCAATGAACACATTCATTTGTGGGACACCAGCCAGGGCTCAGCACGATCCTGAGGCAGAACCTTGAGGAGATCCGACCTGTCTGTCTTTCCCTGCCCCCAAGCCAGGAGGATCGCACCGTGGACCCGACTCCCGTCCGGCCCCTGGTGCCTGTGGCTGGGAAGCCCTGGTGTGGCCGCCTGGTGTGGTGGCCCTGTGCAGTCTGAGACCGGCCCTGGTGCTCACACCCCCCCGTCAGGGGCTCAGCCTCAGCAGACAGCTCAGAACACCAGCAGAGCGGAGAAGTGCCCCTCATGCTTTTCTAAGCTGTGTTGGCAGGACCAGTACAGAAAGGATGGGCAGCCGGGACGCAGTCGGTGGGCAGTGCCGACGGCCCTTTTCCTGGACCCCTCTGGCAACGCTGGCCACGCAGCCTGGGACAGTGGTTTGTCTCCAGTAGTTGGAGCAGAGCCAGGAGGAGGAGGACAAGGAGGAGGTGGGATGAAGAAGGGCAAGCCCACGTGGGTCCCCAGAGCAGGCTGCCTCTCCTCAGGCTCTTGGCTTTGTGGGACATGCGGTCTCTGCCTGGGCCGCTCTGTCCGCCTAAGCCCACCTGGACTCCCATAAGACCTTACATGGAACCTGCAGGTGGGCTGCACCTTCCAGCTGCTCCGGAGCCCTGTGTACTTGTGGAGGGAGAGGGTCATGAGCCCAGACGTCCATTTCTCTGGCCTTTGCTGCCACTTAGGCATCTCAGCTGGGGCTGGACAATGTCAGGGACTCGTGAGCCGGGCCAATGGGGAGATGGATGGGGATGCTGGGAAGGAGAGGTCAGCAGGCTTTCCCTTGGCACTGGACAGAGCTAGAACACTCTTGCCCTTGGGGAGGAGCACAGTGCAGCTGGGACCTCAGAGGCTCCCTCTTGGCCCAAGACACAAGAAGAGAGGCCCGCTGCTGGCCCAAGTTCCAGACCACCTCATGCAGCCCCAGGCCCTGCGTCCCTCCCACCAGAGCTCAGGCCTTGCCCCCCACCTCTGAGGCCTTCTCTCCTGCCTGCCATCTCGCTGCTAGCGTCTGTGAGACCTCCCACCCACCCCTGCTTCCTGCTCTGCCTCTTCCCACCAGCCTCTGAGGCTCCCCGACCACCTTGTTCCTTCCCCAGCAGGGCCTCTCCCCACTCATGGGCCTCTATCTCTTCAATACACAGTTCAAAGGCTGCCTCCTCCTGGAAGCCCCACCTGATTAGTCCTCCCTTCAGGATGGATGACCCCTAGGCCTCAGGTTGGCTCCATCCCCAGCTGCCCAAAGCCACGGTTACACCCACCCTGTTTCTTTCTAAGTCCACATAGCTCCATGGCCCCAGCAGCTGTTTACACACACACACACCCATAGTCTTGGAGCTGTCCAGAGGCCCTAAGCAATTTGGGGAAATACTAGGTCCTCTTTCTCTCTGCACCCTTTGGTCTAGGCACAGACCCCAGCTGGGGGCAGATCACTCCAGAGGGGACCATCTGCTGATGACTGCATCACCATGGAAACCATATAGGGTTGACACTCAGGTGTGCTTTTGGGTGACATGTCTCCCTACGCACAAGCAGGCACCATGAAGGCGTGACTCAGGCTCACCTGTGTGGTGGGCACACATGGTGGGGGTGCCTGGGGACAGAGAGGTAGACAGCCCTCCCGAGGACCATGGTCTTGACTGCTTTTCCAGACAAACATGCCAGAGATTTCTGCTCTGTGCCAACTTTTCGGAGCCTCTGGAATTTCCAGGCCTGGGATAGCTCCTGCTCCGTGCCCAGGGCCAGCCTCCACCCTGAGGACACCGTGGCAGTGAGGCCTGTAGATCAGGGAGGGGCCAGCTGAGGGAGGCTCCCCAGGGGTCCTTCAGGAAGGGCCTGGAGTGGCAGGGGAGAGGCTGTAGCCCGGGCAGCAGCAGTAGCCTTAGATTATCCTCCCTGACCAAACCCCAAGAGGGGCTGCCAGAGAGTTCTTGGTGAAGAAGGGGAGAATGGCCCACAGAGGCTGTCCACAGCAGGACGTCCACCTGAGGGCCAGGTGTGGTGGGTGCTGGGAGGGAGGGAGAGGAATCAGCTCAGGGCTGAGCCACCAGGGTTGAACACACCCCAGGGGAGCGGAGCCCACTGAGGCTGCAGTCAATACCTCCTAGGCCGTGGCCAGGCCCTGGATGTCCGCCCCTGGGCACCAAGGAGTGGCTGTGGGCTCCAGCTGAGCAGCTCCGTCCTGCGCCTGGGGTGTCCCTGCAGCCTCTTTTTCGGCTTCAAGGCAAAGTTTGGAATCTCCATGTGTGTTACACCTGGTTGAGTTTAAGAAATGTGGTTTAACATTTACACTCACATCAAGCTTTTAAATTCCATTTCCAATTTAATATCATCTGCTTGAAAGTGTTTTCCTCCAGCAGTCGTCAACACCAAGCGGGAGACAATGCTCCTTCAACAGCTCCTCCCGCCACACCCATTTCGAGTGAGGGCAGCTGGCCCCAGCCTGGACCCCTTAACCTGCCCAGGTGGCCTTGGTGGCCTTAACCTGCCCAGGTGGCCTTGGTGGCATTAACCACCCAGGTGGCCTTGGTGGTATACAGATGGAAATGCAGCTGCTCAGAGATGGACCTTTGTTCCCTGATTTCCTAGGCAACACATCACGAGGCCACCAACTCTCCTGGGAAATCGTCTTCTAAGAACCGTTATTTTTACCTCCGTCTTGTACCTGGGGCACACAACGTCCACCCCACCACCCAGCAACGTGTTGTCCATCAGCCATTGAGCTGAGTAAATGTCCAAGTTGGGGCGGGGCTGCCAGTCAGGGAGCCCAAGGGTGGCCAGGAACTTGGCCACACTCTGCCCCAGGACCAGGTGCTCCCAGCTGGCAGGCCGGGTGCAGGGACAGCAGGGCACAAGGCTCCTGTGGCCAGGGCTGAAGCTGCACAGCTGGCGCACGGCAGGTGGGGTCTGCTGCACATCTCAGTGGATGGCAAAGGCCCTGGTGGCTAGGAGGCAAGGTGGGGGGGATTGTGTCCCTGGAGGCTGCAGTCAGGAGTCACCTGGACAGTTGGCAGCATGTAGGCACACACCCACATCTGCTGTCCTCAGGACCTTTTGGTCTGTTCCAATGAATGTCAACACGGGTCCTCCCAGCGCCACGCACAGCCCCCTGCACGTCAGCAGCACCTCCCTCTGCTCCAAACCCCAGACACGTCACTGTCTATAAATACTCGCATGACAGTTGGCAGATAATGACTCTGGTGTAAATATGGCCTGGCCACCAAGCAGCCTGTGCACGCGAGCGGCGAGAGCCTCTCTTCACTCCAGCGGCAGGCCCGGCTCTGCTCTCTGGATTGTCCTCATCTCTGGCCAGCACCTGACGTGTGTCCTCCGGCACCTCTGCTGGGCCCCTGGTTGTGACCCCCTGCGCCTTTCCTTCATCTGCCATTCCACCTCCTGGGCTTTGTCCCTGTCCTGGGTCCCCGTGTGTCCCATTTGTCGGTAGCTGTGTCTGAGACCCCAGCGGCTGGAAGCTCCTGTGCACAGCTGGTGGGGTCCCACCTGCCCACTTCTCCTGAAGGTCAGTCACGCCCAATGTCAGCAGACCACTAGGGTTGAATCCCAGCTCCAACGTCTCTCTTCCTTTTGCTGGAAAATGTCTGTAAAGAGGCTTCCTCGCCCTGCCTGGGGACCCCAAGGCACTCAACAGAGGAACGCAGAACCCAGGCTAAGGACAGAGTGCGGTCCTGCACTCCTGTGAGGTGCCTGGTACACCCTCTTCTGCATGTGTGGGTCCCATGGACAGAACCAGCCCATCTGCCACAGCCGCGTCCTTGCTGACGCCCATGGCCCCATCCAGGTCTAGTGACTCCTGGGTCCTCTCAAGACGTCTGGTCTCTGTGCCACAAGATACCCCAGGCCCCTTTCCTGCCCTCCCTGCCCCAGGCCTAGAACAGCCCTTCCCCGGGAGGCCTGGCTGCCATGTGAGGAACAGACACCTGGAGAACTCAGCCTGAGCACTTGGCGTGAGCACTCAGCATGAGCACTCACATGAGCACTCAGTGTTTGAAGAAACGGGTTGGTTGTGTTTGTTTCTTGACTTCTCTTACTGTGCAGATTAGTAACTGAGATGTCCAGCCTGGGGGTTACCAGGGGTGAGGAGGGGAGGCAGGAGTGCCCGTGGAGCTGCCTGGGATCCCCGATAGGGGAGCTGTTGAAGGCCCCAGCCTGGAGGTAGCTGACCTACATGCACCTGAGCAGCCCTGGTGAGGGGGAGGGGGAGGGCAAAGGACTCAGGAGCAGGGACTCAGTTGGCCAGGGACTCGGCAAGGCCTGGTGACCTGGTGTCATGAGCAGCCCCTCTGCACAGGGCCAGGACACCTGCCAGGCTGGGAGCCCTGGGCCATCGAGGCAGCCGTCGGTCCACACCAGATCCTCTCACTGAACTGCTGTTTGGAACATTTCACAGTAAGACATTTCTAATGAAGCTGTGGTGCAGGAGACCTAGGGGTGTTTCCATCTCAGTTCAGAGCAAAATGTGATCCAGTCTTCAGATGACGCCTCACCCAGGGGCCAGCCACGCGTCCAGAGCAGGCTCCTCATTCCTCCCTCTCCCCAAAGTGGACAGGTCTGCGGGTCCTGTTCACAGCCACCTGGAAGGGCATTCCAGAGGAACCTGCTCTTCTGGGGCCATAGCAGAAGTCTCGGGGCCCTGCCTGCCTGTGGCCACTGCAGGGAGTAGGCCACAGGCCCCACACCTCCATGTATTCTCTTGGCACCTCCCAGGGGAGGCCTGGCCAGTGGTTGCCCTCTGCGCCCATGGCTTTGCCAATGGCAGCACGTCCTGCACCTCCTAGCCTGGCCAGCTGCAGCTCCCTATCTGTGCACCCCAGATGGAGCTGTCTGGGAGCCTTGGGCCAGACACCTCTCACACAGCGAGGGATCCCAGACAGGAGCCCCACCACAGCTCCTGGATGCCCCCTCACCAAACTAGTGTCCAATCAGACAAGCACTGGGGCAGGCCACTAGGGGCCAGAGACTGTCAGAGGCTGGCCTGTGGGCAGGAGCCATGGGGAGGCCAGGAGGGCTCTGGTCAGAAAGAAGCAAGAGTGGCCAGAGCTGGCACTGCCCTGCCCTACATCTGGGCCACCTAGGGATCCCAGAGAATCCTCTGTTGGAGCCCCTGGTCAGGAAGGCCCCAGCAGGGGACATAGCAGGTGCCTCCTAGTACCAGGCTGCTCCTGCACGCTGGCCCCAGGAGGGCTGGCTACTATGGTCCTCTGTAGGATCCACTGCCCACCTGGCCAGTCTCACCCAGTCAGGGCTGTCAGGTAGCATGATGCAGCCTCTTGTCCCCTTCAGCTCCCCAGGTCCTGGGTGCCCAGCTGGGGCAGCTTGGCTGGAGTGAGCACAGGTAAGGGCAAAGGTAGGAATCGGGGGGAACTTGAAGGTTGACCTGAAGGCCAAATGGAGGGTCTGCAGCATGCAGGTCACATCTGGAAAGACCACTAGTCAGGAACCCTCCTTTACACTGGGACTCAGCAAGGCTGGTGACCTAACGTCTAAGTGACAGGGTGACAGGGTGTGATGACGCCCCAGAAGCTTAATCTTCAACCCGTGGGGTCTCAGGGGATGGTGGGCGTGGGCTCCTGCCTGGGCAGGTTTTCTGTGGCTCCTGTGTCCTTGGCATTAGGCGCCAAACTGTCTTGCCTGAGCTCTAGTGCTCCTTTTCTGGAGTTGGCCCCCACCGCCTCGGGGGCTGGTGGGGCCGAAACAGGTGTGTGGCCCACAGGGGTCCTAGACAACAGGGGTACATGTGGCAGGTGGCAGGGTCAAGGACACGGGAGCCCTTGTTCTGGCTTCCCTGGGCCCAACCCCTCCTGTCCTTGCCAGCCACTGCCCTTCGCCCTCCTGCTGCAACTTGGAATCAGAACCCAGGGTCCAGGCTTCAGGGCCTCTGAGGCTGGCTGCTCTGCCCACCCACCCTGGAAGCACCGAGACTGGTGCTTGCCTGGCCTCCATCTGCCCCTCCGCCCCCCACGGCCTCCGAGTTCCTCTTTTGCTGACTGCACTAGCTGTGAAACTGTGGAACATACGGCAGCACTGGTCAAATATTTGGAGTTTCAAGCTACATTTTTAAATTAATTAGAATTTTTAGCTTTTATAGACAAATCATGTCCCTTAGGAGAAGCCGGCTCTACCCAACCTGTTCTCTGCTGGGCAGTCTCTGGAAGTCCAGTGGCTCCCTGATCCTGAGACTGTGGACATGCGCGAGCCCCTGGGCCCTGGGTGTTGGACCTGCTGTTGATTCTCCTGATGCTGTGCTTGAGGTCTCTCCTGCCACAGGCACCAGGCCCGCCACAGCCCAGCTGCCCTGGCCCTGTCCAGGAAGGTGCTGGCCGTGTGTGGGGTTGGCTGGCTGAGCTGCACTTCCCCAGGAGTCCGGGGCCCCTGCCTCTGCTCCTGTTCTGTTGTGTCGTCCTTTTCTCCTGACTTGGTTGTTGGGATTCATTTAGTTATTTTCCCTGTGCTGTACCTCAAGTGAGTGTTGCAACAATGCACATGATCATGACTAAGAAATCAATCGCGAATCATCACTGTCGCCCCACGTAGATCTCCTTTTTTATTGTTAAACTGATTTGGGGATTTTAAGAAAACAATACACAGTGAAGAAGGTAAAGCCCAAACCAGAGATGCAAGACATAAGGTGATGAGTTCTCATGGTGCCAGCAACCACTCCACACTCAGGCCCCACCAGCGGCATGTAGTGCACACTCACGCTCACTCAAACATTCACACACACTCACACACTCACATGCTCATACATGCTTGAGCTCACACTCTTGAATGTTCACACTCACACTCATGCTCACACTCACACACTAAGCTAACATGCTCAAAAGTTCACACTCACACCCATGTTCACACACACTTGTGCCTACACACTCATACTCACATGCTCACACACACTCAAGCTCATGCACTCAAATGTTCACACCATTCACATGCACACACTCACATACTATGGTTTGCATGCACATGACCCCACATATCCACATACTCACACACAGGTTTGTGCACACCCACAGTCTCCTAGCTCATCACTGTCTGTGAGCTGAGACTTGGCCTGCTCTCCTGATGTGCTGACCAGTCCCAGCGGATGGCATGTGGCTTACTCCAACTCAGCCCTTCAATTAGTTATCTACATTATTCCAGATTTCTGCTATTACCAACAACTCAAAGCAGGAATAACTGACTGAAAATTATTGGAAATTTTAAAATAAAAAGATTATCTTTAGGCTCAAAGACATTTTGAAAGGAGGGAAAGAAATATTTCAAGATTTGAAGAGGACCAGGCATAGTGGCACATGCCTGTAATCCCAGTGGCACAGGAGGTTGAGGCAGGAGGATCACAAGTTCAAGGCCAGCCTCAGCAAGTTAGTGAGGCCCTAAGCAACTTAGCAAGACCCTGACTCAAAATAGAAAATAAAAATGGGGAGCTGGGATGTGGCTTACTGGTTAAGCACACTTTGGTTAAAGCCCCAGTAACCCCCTGCCAAAAAAAAAAAAAGATGCAAAGAGGCAGAAGCTGTCCCATGGTGTGCCAAAATCCTAACCCTAGAAAAATCGGTGCCTGAGTACTATCTATACCCCCAAAATAACCACTTTAACAACACGCCAGGTGGAACCACTTGTTTCCACAGCTAATCTGGAAAATCGCTTTGGCACAGTTGCCAGAAACCTTGGCAGGAGCCAGGCCAGTGGGCAGGGCAGTGGGCAGGCCAGTGGGCAGGGCAGTGGGCAGGGCAGAGAGCTGGGAGGGGCCAAGCATGGGACGGGGCTCTGTGAGCGGAGCCAGGGCAGCAGCACCCAGGCTGGGTCGGTCAGAGGGTGGAGGCTGAGGCTGCGGCCGGATGGGAGTCTCCAGCAGGTCAGTGGGGACAGGGGCCAGGCCCAGCTGCCACAGCCCAGCAGCTGCGGGCAGCACCAGGGACGGCCCCCAAGAAGCAGATTCCAGGAGGGGCTGTCCAGGTACTTGTGCAGAGTCTCCAGCCAAATGGCCCCATGGGCTGACCCTCAACCTCCACAGCTGGTAGGTGGTCAGGAGCTGTGATTTGGGTCTCAACCCCGCCCCCCATAGCCCATGTGTTGAAAGTTTGGTTGCCAGCTGGCAGCGTCATGGGAAGGTAGTGGAAACTTGAGTAGGGGGAGATGGGTCCCCGGCTACGCCCTGATAGGGAACACCTTGTCCTGAACCCTTCCCTCCTCCTCTCTGGCTCTGCTTCCTGGCCGTCATGAGGTGAGCACTTTCTTCTACCACGCACTCCCTGCCATTGTTCTTCCTTGCTAAGTCCCCAGGGCCACAGGGCCAACTCAATCATGGACTGAAACCTCCAGAACCATGAGTCAGAATGAATCTTTCCTCATTCTAAGTGATTTACCTCAAGCATTTTGTCACAGTGCTGAAAAAATGACTAGCACACCAGGAAGGTGTGAGGTGCATAATCTGGGATGGGGGCATGAGCTGGCAGGGGATAGCAGATGGGCCATGAGCCAGGACCAAGGGGTGGGCAGCTGGCAGGGGCATGTGAGATGGGATGGGGAGGAAGGGTCTGGGCCGCCACCCCTTCTCCCTAGGCCTCCTTTGCTCGGCCTGTGCCTGGCCCTGATGGATGGAGTAAGGGCCAGGACCTGGTTCTCCCTGAGTTTTCCTCTCTGTGTCTGCCTCCCAAGGACAGCAGGCCAAACAGAGTGGTGTCCTGGTCCTGAGAGCAGGGGCAGGACACAGGCTGCCCAGCAGCCTGAGGTCCACTCCTGGGAGGACCTCAAAATGGAATTCTTGCCCAAAGAGCACCAGACCCCCAGGACACAGGCTCCCATCCCATGAGGACAAATATTTTCACTAAAAAGCAGGTTTCTCGGTTGATTATTTGGGTCTGAAAACCAAAAGGTCCCTAAAATTTGGAGCTACCTGAGCACCTGGATGCTTCTGCTCCGTCTTCACCTCACACTTGAGGAGCAGGGGCCGGCCTCCAGGCCACAGGTGGGAAGACCCGCTCTGCTGCAGGAAGGCCGCGGCCACTCTGGAGGCAAAGGCCCTGGTGCACACCTGCTCCTGAGAACCTGCGTCGACTCCAGAGGCCGGCGGGAACCGTCTGCATGAAGTGGGAACTTCATTCAGCACATCGCTGTGTCTGGGGACCCGGCACCTGGTGGCTGTGTGCCTTGTGGGCCGGAGTGGTGGCCCGTTCGTGGCAGCGGCATCTGCTGTGAACCAGGAGCCGGGCTCTCCGTGTGCTGCTCATCTCCCTGTGATCCGCCCTCATTAAAATTCTGAGCTGCGTCTGAAGCTTCTGCAGTGGGGCTCATGGGCTGCTCCTCGTTTCCAGTCTGCAGGGGAGGCCAGGCCACGCTTTGGCCAGGAGGGGCTGGTGGGGGTGGGTTGAGGGTGGCGAGGCTGCCCAGCATGGCCACTGTGCCCGGTGCTGCATCTACTCTATTCTCTACCAGGCACCAACAGTCCCCCTTAGGCCATAGAACCCCAACTCCATGGCAAGGGGTCAGGCCTCTCCAGGGACCTCCATGTGGAGGACAGCTGGAGGTCAGAGCATGCTTCCTTACTGCCCAGGCCATCGGCAGGCAGGTATGTGTTCTTGTAAACACAGGAATGCCCCTGCGTGGAGCTGGGTGAGCCGAGGCATGTGAAGCTGGCAGGCAGCAGGGGACACTGCCAGGACCCTGCTCCCGGGGAGGCCACTGGAATATCCAGCTGTAGGCAAAGGCACCAAGAGGCAGAAAGTCAGCACACCCCACATCAACATGACACCTGGGGGCAAACCTGCTTCTTACCCTCTCTCCAGGCCCCTGCTATGGTCCTCAGGGCCTGCAAAACAAGCATGAATCTGCACATGTCGAGCCCTGCCCACCCGGACCCCCAGCACCTCCCAGGCTCGCTCAGACCAGGCCTGGGTGGGTGTCACAGACCATATGGCTCCTCAGTGACCCTCCACAGAGCTGGCAAGGTGAGAGGAGGTCACTCCCAGGGCCTCCATCATGCTGTCAAGGCAGGGTCAGTTTCTCACGGACCACCAAGTCGTGCCACTTCCTCCTCCTGCCACCCTCCACCAACCCCCACAAACTGAGGCTCTGAGGCCCAGAAGGCCAGCAAGACCACCATGGCTCTGGCCTGGGCACGTGGAGGCAAGGACGTCCCTTTCCCAGCCTGAGCTGTGGCCTGCAGAGGCCCCATAGCTCAAGCGAGCCATAGGGCCGGAGTTGTCCCACCCAGAGCCCAGACACAGCAGGGCCTGCGCCTGGCCGAGAGGGCTCAAGGCTTGGGAGGACATGGACCCCAAGAAACAAACACCCTTCAGAGGTGAAACCCACCTAAGAACCTAAAGGAAGTGTGGTCGGCATGATATGGGCAGAGATGGCAAAAGAGCCACCATGGCTGGGGGCACAGCTGGAGCCCAAGGCTTCTCTCTGCCTGGACAGTGCTGGCTAAAGGGCCAGCAGCAGCAGAATGCCTTAAGCTTATTAATTTTATTATCTGGTCCTTGAGCTCAGCCTCCCCTCAGGGTAAACATGCGTTTGTTGGCTTGAATCTGTTAGAAATGGTCGGCACAGGTTCAGATGGGTGCCGTGGGGAGACGCTGGTTGCCATGGCAACCAGAGAGGGCTTTAGTTCCGCCCAGAGAGCAGAGAGGCTCACGGGCAAGCTGGCCATGGCCCACCCTCCAGGCAGGCACAAGCCGTGCAGGCCACCATCTGCACCTTCAAGCGGCTCCTGGTTTGTTTCTCAGTCTCCTCGAAATGGCTGGACGCGATCAGTCCGACTTCAGCCTCGGGAAGAAGCCCGGGGACTGGGCGGCCTGCAGGCTGCGGCCATCCTTCCTCCAGGGACGTGCATTCTCACAAGTGCCAGTTGCCATCCTCAGCGCCTTGGCCCGTCCCAGGTGGGAAGATGCTCAGTCACTGCCAGAAGTCCCCTGAGCCATCGGTCTGATGGACCTGCACCCCTTTAGTGGAGCGTAAGCCCATCTCTAGGCCAGCTTCATGGCCAGACAGTTTCCTGAAGTCCATGAATAGCCTGCAGATTCGGAGGCCACAAGGTGCAGAAGGAAGCATGGTCTCCGTGGGCCCTGGACCTGGCCCCTCAGCTGTGGCAGGGTAGCCCGGCCTGCTCTTGCTCAGCAGGGGGTGGCTTGGCCCCAGCTGGGTTCCCATCCCTAACAAGACAGGACCCCCAGCAGCAAGCATGCTGGACCCACCAGCACCCTGGGCAGGGGCAGCCAACTTCCAGCAGCCCACTCTATGACTGTGCCAATGACATTCCCATCAGCCAGTCAGACACTCGGAATTGCTGAGGAGGCCAGCTCTGTCGAGGCCAGTGTCCTGCTAGTGAGACCTGCTGGTCAATCTCACGAGATGTCCAGTACACTGACCTTTCCAGGAGGCAGGCAGAGACAGCCCTGTCTGCCTCTTGGAGAAAGCTTTGAATGGGTGAAGTCTGTCCCCAGCAGTACATCAACTGCAAACACCCCCCAGAAGGACTAGGGTCTGCATGTGTCCGTGGCGGCCCTGTCCCACCAGCTCTGGGTAGAAGGTCCAAGGAAGCTCTGCAGGCCAGGCGGCTCCCACTCCTGCCGTGGTGGGGCAGACAGTGTGCAGAGTGAGCAGAACGATCCTCCTGAGTGGTTGAAACAATCAGAAGAAAAATGTTTCAAGACACGTGAAAATTATGTGGCACTCAGAGTTGGTGCCCACGATCAGCTTCCCAGCACCCCCACGTCCACTTGTGGGCAGCTTGTCTGCTGGACAGGATTAAGTACCATGAGGGGGCACCCTGCCAGAGAAGCCCAAGGAGCTGTGGTCTGGCCCTTACAGAGAGGTGGTCTGTGGCTATGTCCCCCATTTTTTCTTCAAACACAGATGGAGGTGTTGCTGAGAAGGGATTCTACAGATAATCCACTGACCATATCCTATGGGTGAAGGGACTGTCCTGGATGACCAGGTGGGTTACCCTGCAATGGTCAATGCACCGGCCTGAAGACTAGAGCTGCTGGCTGAGGAAGAAGGAGTCCCACAGTGGACAGCAGCTCACCTCGTGCCCAAGATTTCCTGCCGATGGCCTCCACTCCGTCTCCCCACACTGAGCCTCTCCAGCCAGTGGCTGTGCCCAGCGTGGGCAGCAATTCACCCCTGCTCTGCTGCTCTGCGGTGTCAGGTGCAGGCCCAGGAAGCACCTCAGAAAATGTGTGCATGAGCCCACCTCGAGTGGGGACCCCACCACGGGCAAAGTGGCTGCCTTGCACCCAGGGCTCCCCTCCCACTCTTGGTTGACGAGTGTGTCAAACGCTTTCAGCTGTGCCTTGGTCTGCCGTTTTCCTGGCCTGGTCCGGTCCTTTCAACCTTCCTCATCTGGCCAGTGAAGAGAGGGGCCATGTGCCTCTGTGACACCTAGTGGAGGAATTTCCTTGTGGCAGACCTTGGAATAGTGGGCACTGTGGTGGGACCGTGTCTGTGCTCAGCCTGAGTCCACCAAGCAGAGCCTTGAGATGGGCAGCATGGAAAGAGTGCAGGGCTGGCCCTGCACATGTCACCTGGCGGTGGAGGAACCCTGGCCTGCTGCGCTCAGGGCCAGGTGCCCCCTGAGGGCCAGCTTCTCCAGCCTGCCCCTGGCCACTCCAGCAGTCCTAGAGAGGAGGAAAAGAGGCCCGAGGCGCGAGGCCTGCTGAGAGCACAGGGCAGCCACAGAACAGCTGCACCCAGGGCATGGATTTTGCCTGCCCAGCAGACAGGGGGCGCCCCAACAGCAGGCTGGGCCGTGCGCAGCTGACTGCTCCGGGTCTCAGCTTCCCAGGCCATGATGTCCTGCCCTGTGGGAGAGCAGAGCACAGGCACCATGCAGGACACAGGCCAGGTCTACAGCAGCTCTGAGGCCTCCTCTCCAGGTCGGGGCAGCTCCCGGCTGTAACTCCTCTGGGAGGAGGCGGGGGTGGGGGGGGACAGTCTCAACCATGCTCAAGGCCAAACACTTGCAGCCAGGGCATCCTCTGCCCCCACTAGGGCCCTGGGACCCCCACCCCAGGCTGAGGGCCCTCCAGGGGAGACATGCCATGTGTGCTCACCTGGCACTGCACAGTAGGTCTGTCTCTGGAGTCTGTGGGGCACGGGTGTCAAGCAGCCCTCATGGCCCAGGGGCCCTCTCTGCCCATTTGTCCAGATCACCCAGCCCTGGGGGAGCCACCTGAGAAGTCAGGATATCTGGGGGTCTCCAGGACTCCTGGGGGGCTGTAGGCAGATGAAGCCCACCAGGGCCTCGCATCCCTCAGCTGAGTTTCAGGGCACGTCGCAGCATCCAGGGGCTGCGGTTAGCAGGAGAGAGGACATCCAGCAGCACACCCACAAGATGCTCCCGGCCGGACCCACAAGGCAGGAGCCTGGGTGCCCTGTGTCCAAGTCTGCCCTCCTGCATCTTTAGGACAACCTCCACCAGGAGTCCCAGTTTGGGGACCCTCAAAATCCAGGGCAGCAGGGGCCAGGAGATGCTCTGGCGCAGGCACCAGGGCCTGAGTACAGGGAAGTAAGCTGAGGAGATGGGGGGCCCCAGTGGGCGTGGCTCAGTCACATTTGCTGGGCTTTGCCCCCAGGTGCCCCCCCAGGGGAGCTAACTTGTAACCCTGTAAAGAGGTAGAGACCCTCCAGGGCAGCTCAGGCAGCGGTGGCCTGCCGAGGGGTGGCAGTGGGGCCCATCATGCTCCCCAGGCACCTTCCTCCACAGGCCCAGCTCCGCCACCCAGACTGCAGGAGAGGGAGGCACCCCGGGGCAAGGGGGGCACTTTCTGCCCGACCAGGCCCGTCCACAGGAGGAGCAGCCTGCTGACTCACGCTGGATGGCTCGCCTTCACCTCAGTCTTAGCATATCTGGATTTAAGGATATTTTAATACAAAGACCACGAAAATTCCTCCAAAGTCAGTTTCCTGGTTCACGTTTCTGATCTTGGAGTCCTGAATGACAGGTATTTCCCTTATAAACGGAGTGCCACTGTCTGGTCCTCCTTCCAGGATGGGCTCTGACATGGGCTGTCTGAACCTGCTGGAGGGAGCAGCAAACCCTGGGCGGTTGTCTCTTTAAATCGGCTCTGCAGTGTGACGGGCGGGTGGCTGGCCGCCTAGCTGGGAAGAACCATTCCACCCTGCGGCAGGAGCCGGCCACCGCGCCGCCATCCGCGCCTCCCCCAGTCCCCATGGTTACGGCTCCTGCTTCCCAGCCGGTCCCTGGTCCCTGCCCGCCTCGAGGAAGACAGGCAGGCACAGGCGGCTGGCGCCCCCCCACCTGAGCCCTGGAAGCCGCCCGCTGAGACGCGGTGAATGCCTGCTCTTCCTGGCTCTGACTCATCCTCTCCCGGTGCAGAGCGCCTTCACCGCTGTGCCTGGCCACAGCTCCGGGCGGACTGCAGCCCTGCAATCTGTTGATAACTGCACTTGCGAGCTCCAGGCCACTGGTGATGGAAATCTGTTCCCCGGTGCTGAGAACCCGCCACTCTGCACCTGCACAGGGGAGCAGGAGACCAGCACCCCTCCAGCTGTCTCTGCCAAAATAGGTGAGAAGTTAGTGCTGCTCCTGGGGTCTGAGTGGTGGGTGGGGGCCTCCTGCAGGGAGGCAGGGGACACGCGGCAAAGGCGATGGATGAGCTGCTGGCAGCAGGGTCCACTCATCAGGACCATTTCTTGGGCAAACATGCCAACTGGGGGAGAAGTGACTCCCGCCACTGGAGAAGCAGGTTCTGGATAACTTTGGGTGAGCGGAGGCATGGAGCCTGATGAAGCCCCCAGCCGCTTTGCAGAGAGAGTGGCTGTGGGAGGGCGCCAGCCCTGTCCAGCCACACCAGGCAGCCCAAGCTTCCGCCTGCTGGGTCTGGCTGTGTGCCGGGAGATTCATTCAGGTTTATTTGATTCTCTTGATTTAAACTGACAGACATGTTTATTTGGCTTTGTGCAGCCTGAAACGATTGAGTTTGGTTCTTGTATTGGATGGTGAGCAAAGATTGATTTTTAAATAAGGACGGGAATGCTGCCCAGGAGGGCAATAGCGGGCTGAAGGCACTTCCCTTCTTCCCCTTGAGGTCTCCAAGGCTCATGAACCACGTTGTCACCCAGATCCCTTCACGCCCCAGACAGAGCCTGAGCCAGCAACTCCAACAGGCTGGGCTGTTGAGAGGAGTCCAGAGGGGGCAAACTTCCAGAAGAGCCACTGCTCCCTGCCAGAGCCTGGGCACCGACCAGGGGTCTGCCAGCCGCAGACCAGGGAGGACCCTCCTCTAGGGCCACTGACCATATGCTGTCTTCACAGATGGGTGCAGCCTGCAGACCCCCGCCCACCCTGTCACAGCCACCTTGGCACCCTGAGGCGTACTTGTCTGGAAGCTCCACCCGTGGCTGTGGGATTTTGACCTTCTGGACAGCCATGGAGGCTGGCAGGGAGAAGGGTGCGACATAACCTTCTCCGCCACATCTCGGCCCCCTCCGGTGCTCCTGCCTGGGTAACTCTGCAGGGCTCATGGTGAGTACTGGACCCCCCAGGCCATGGACTGGGTGCAGCCAAGCATGGCCGATCCCCATTCAAGAAGGAGGCCTGGTCAGGAAAGTTGGTTGAGGAGTGCCAACCAGTTAGGGGCAGCCCTCCACGTGCTCTGTCCTGGCATGGGGAAGCTCTGTGGGCAGAGGCCCACGGCCTCTGGCTGCCTGGGTCTCGCTGCCTGCCCAGGTCCTTCTGCTGGCTGGCCGGCTCAGTGCTGTTCATACTGATTAGCTGCAGGCGTGTGGAATTGTCAGATCATTCAATTCAGTGACGGAGGTCCTGTGGGGATAAAGCCCAGGCCCCAGGGAGGCCCCCTGGGGTCCCTCCCCATCAGGGCCTCAGCCCAGCCACAGGCCCTACCCCCACCCCTGCTGTCTGGGGCATTTCTTTTGCCAGAAAGGAGCACCGTGTACCCAGCTGGCTGGAGCAGGTACCGGGACCCACGGGGGGGCCCTCCTGGGAGCCTCTCCAGGCTCGCTGAGGTTGCCACGGCCTCAGAAAGGCTGACAGCAGAGTGCATAATGCTTTGTGTGTGCTCTTGAGGGACAGAGACGGGCAGCCGCGGCCGGGCACGTGCAGGGAATGCTGATGGCATCAGGACAGGGCTCCATGGCCCAGAGCCGGCAGGGGCGCCCTGTGCAGACCCAGCAACTGCCTCGTGAGTGGCATTCTTTCTGAGTCACCACCTTGTTTTCTTGTTTGACTCAAAAGGTCCAAATAAGAAAGATACTTTCTGCCAAATCCAGCATCTCCTCAACCTGCACAGGCCCCAAGGCTGAAGGTCCCGGGCCACATGCCCTCTGGGACCCCCGGCAAGGCTGGGTCCAAGGCTTGGGTGGCTCTCAGAGGATGGCAGGTGGGCACTGGGCCCTGGCTTCCTTTCCATCCACCAGCTGCTCCCCAAGTGCCACGCCCAGCATGGCTGTCACCTACATTTGGCATTATTCATGGTTTTCTGTCCTCAGATTTAGAATGTTTGCAAAATGGAAGCTTGCCCTTGGCAGATGCCAAGAGAGCTAACAGGTGCTTCCAGAGGCAGGGGTGGCCGAGGCACTCGCCCTGTAGACCCACTGGGCAGGGTCTGGCCACGGCTGAGTCCCACCTACCCCCTCCCAGTGCACCCTCAGCCCCTCCCGGCATGAATGCAGGGCTCCCAGCTTCTCAGTCCCCACATGGAACCTGCCTCTGCTCCCAGTGGAGTTCTTTGTGTGCTCCCTGCTGCTCCATGCTGCTGTGGAGGGACCCTCCTGCTCCCCACACTGCAGACTGCCGGGGCCCTCTGCCTGAGCGGTCTTTCAGCAGTCTGCAGGGTGGTTCTTAACGAATGACATCCACACCTGAGGATTCCAAAAGGCACCTGGTGTGGCCGCCCTGCAGACTGCCTTGCCGGGTCCCACATCTTCTGTGTGTCCAGAGGCTGTGGTGCAGGTGCGTGTACAGGTCCACTCGGGAGCCCAGACAGGGGCCTCTGGAGCTTCCCCAGCAGCTGCCCAGGAGTGAGCAGCCTCCTCTGCTCCCAGCATAAGCAGCATCTGGTCTTCCAGACCACAACCCTGGAGCAGCGCTGGATGCAGCCTCGTGCCAGCAGGCTGTACCACCCCTGGCCAGGCTCCCTCCCTGGACAGAGCTGACCTGAGCTCTGACAAGACAAGTTGCTCCCTGCCAGAGGGGACACGTCCTGCAGGACCTAGGTCCACTAGGAAGCTGAGGCCACCTCCACTCCCCATGGCAGCTCTGTATCCCTGACTGTAACAAGCACAGTGGACGAGGCCCAGCTGCTTCTCCAACAGGTGCCATGATCTTAGAAGCCAGCAGACACTAAGAAGCCTGTGACTGCTCGGTCACCTGGGGCCCTCACCCTTGACTCCAAGAAGGCCTGTTCCTAAGGGAATGAGTGACACCTGAGAGTTGCAGTAAAAACTGCACAGACCTGGGTGCTCCCTCCGCCTCCTCGTGAGCGTCTGGGCTGAGGTCGAGAGGGTGACTCTGGCCTTCTACCCACGCTGCTCGAGGAGCCAGAAGTTGGGCAGGGTGGCTTGGTGGGGTGCGCTGGCATTGCCTGATGAATACTGTGTGTCCAGGGATGCAATAGGATGGTATGTGGGGTGGCGTGGGGTGGAGCTGTGTGGAGGACCCTGAGGGTGGGAGGGCGTGGCACGTAGGGCCCTGCGACCTGCCTAGGACGGTGTCTGTGGGCCCTCGGGGATGGG
>NW_026000206.1:12971187-12994583 GCF_001458135.2 Marmota marmota marmota
TAGGGGGTGGGCTGTGGGGTTAGGGGATGGGCCATGGGCTGCGTGCACTCAGCGTGGTGTACATGCGACAGCACTGCACATGCTGGTGGGGAATATGAGGAGGCTTTGCTGGTGTGGGCTGGTGAGGCGCAGCCACAGGATTTACTGGCATGGTCAGGTGGGGCCTTTGGACTGGCTTGGGCTCTCATCCGATTTTCGTCTGCTAACGGTGGCACAGCATCTGGTGTCAGTGTCTTTGCTTTGGTTTTGGCGCCAAGAATTGAAGCAGCAGCAGGACTCACTGAGGACTCACTCTACCCCCACTTGCTCGGGATTCGGGGCTGTCATTGGAAGGGTCCTCTGCCACATTCAGCAGGGCCCCTAGAGCCATGACGGAGCTGGAGGCCAGACCTGCCTAGCCCCTGCCTGGAGTGGAGGATCCAACACATGGTGCTTTTGAAGCACCTCTTGGAGTCCTTCTTCCCCTCCATGCAGAAGTGCCCAGTCTAAAACAGACCTGATGGGGTCAAGATCCCAAAGGCAGGGATGGAGCACAGAGGCCTTCAACTCAGCCCTGCGGTGAAGCCCAGGGTAATGCCTCTTTCCCTGCTGTGCCCCAGGTGGATGGGGAACTCTGAAGCTGCCTGAGGCCTTCTCTGCATGAAGTCAGCTCTGGGAGAAATCGAGAATTAAGACCGGGGCCACAGTAGGTGGTGGGAGGTGGTAGCTCTAAGCTCCTAGAAGGTGTGAGCTACACCTGTGATGGTATGTCCCCCTCTGGCGCTGAGGGGATGGGAAGGAGCCTGGACAGGCACATAAAAGACCCTCTGTCAGCATTACAAACCTTCTGACCCAGCAGCAGCAGACTGAGCCCAGCCTGGGGTGCAAGGAAAGCCTCCCCGCTCCTGCCACACCCCGCCAACATTCCAGAACTCTGGTCACCAGGAGGGTGCAGTTGGAGCAGAGGATGGGCATGTGCCTGACTGAGGTCTTCCTCCCGTCCTCGCCCTTCTTCCTGCCTTCCTCCACACCCTGCACCGTCCAACACAGAACACACCGAAAAGGCTGTGTCCACCTACATAAGGGGAGCTGGAAGAGGTTGGGAAAGGGGTACAATCTGCTCACGACAGGGCTGGCACGTCCCTGAGACTGTCAGGCATGCAGCCCACTGGGCCAGGGGACTCCGTGTTTCCCAAGGAACAGAGGCACCTCCTCAGTGGCCTCTGAAGCAGCCTGCCCTCCTTCAGGCACAGAGACCAGCAGACTTCCAGGCCTCTCGTCAGGACCGAGAAGGCTGGGGGCCTTGGTCCTCCCCTCCCAGCCCAGAGGCTCTCCTGCTGTCCCCCAGTCTCTGACCTGAGAGCTGAGCTGGCTCACTGTCACTGCACCAAGAGGGCTCCAGCTCCCTGGCATCAGAGGACTTATGCACCTAAGCCGTGCAGATTCCAACGCACGTGGGATCGGCATCATGGTTGTGCCCAAAGAACGTTTGCACAGTGAACTCTTCCAAGAGGAACTTGCCCATGTGTGAACTTTGAAATATAAAATGTTACTCTATTTTGCATTAGCTACTTTGAATTTTAAATGCCAACTCTGAACATGTAGAAAGGCACTGCCGTAACTAATTTGGAGAAAGAAAAACACAGGAAACCAAATCAAATCCTAGTTCCTTAGGAAATTCACTGTTGACCCCAGTGAGCTGCCTGTAGTGGAAGCCCAAGGTGACACCTGGGGCCCTGGGGCCTGCTCCTGTTCTATGCCTCACCCCCTGGGTCCCCAGGTGAGAGGCCGGCCCCCACCCCAGCCTGGTGGCCTCCAAGCTACATGCCCCAGCCTAGTTGATGTTCCTACAAACACCTCCATGTCCTGAGCTGGCTCACTGAGAGGTCAGCCTGTCCAATTTCTAATGTGGCCTGCCATAGCCATGTGACCTGAAACCACAGATAAGGTGTGTTCAAATGCAAGTGCCTCATGGGCCCTGGGGACAGATGTGATGGGACAGGAAAGGGACAGGAGGCATGCTGCTTCAGATGCCAAAATGAGCCCTCTGCATGCTGTGATTGTGCCCCTCCCCCAACACAGCCGAGCAGGGGTCTGAGACCAGCAGGCAGGCTGGCCCACCACATGTCCCACTGCAGTGACAGTGGCCCCTGAGGAAGGCCGTGGAGGACTCAAGAGCCCCCAGGCATGGGTGTGAAGCCAGCAACCGCGGCCAAGGGGCCCTGTCATGGGAGGGAAGAGCCAGCCGCCCCTGTGCCCAAGCGGACCTCTTGTTCCCAAGCCCTCAGGGGCAGCCCCCTCTCAGCAGAGAACTCATCAGACAACTTAACAGGATGTCTCCAGGATGGAGCTGTCTCCACTTCACAGGAAGTAGCTGAACTGTGACAGGCACAGGAGAACAGCCTTGGCCTTCCCAAGATGGCAGGAGGGTCCCCATCACCCACAGCCAACTCAGAGGCTGGGCACCAAGAGATGTGTGAGCGTCCCAGCAGGCCGGGTGTCCCAGAGGAGGCCGCTCTCCACC
Source organism: Marmota marmota marmota (assembly GCF_001458135.2). NCBI lineage: Eukaryota > Metazoa > Chordata > Mammalia > Rodentia > Sciuridae > Marmota > Marmota marmota. Next base: position 12,973,691 of record NW_026000206.1, read on the forward strand.
CTGATGGATCCTGACCGGGCCCTCAGCCCTCTGAGCTACAGGAGGTTCCTGACACTTGGGCCCAGGGAACTCAGAAGACCCAGATGGCCCTTCCACCTCTGCTTTCCTCAGAGGGGACGGGGAGGCCAGGAGTCTCCAGCCAGCCTTCCCTTTTCAACCCTCAGGGCCAAGTATCCAGACCAGTCTCAGAGCTGAACCTGATCAGTGTCCAGGAAGAGAGGACCAGTTACAGACTCTGCATGGGGAAATAGCCGGTCCCACTGCTCCTCCAACCACTTACCTCCTCCAACACCCACACCCAGCAAGTGCCAGACCCACTCAGGCAGAGTGTGTCCAGGTCCTGGAACAGCCTTCTGGGGTGAGGGTACATGAAGGCCAGGATGGGGCTTACCCCCCTTTCTTGGTCAGTCAGGAGCAGGTGAGCCTTGAGGTCTCCAGTGGAGATGGTGCAGGCCACAGTGACCCTGTGCTGAGGCTGGAGTGTCCAGGTAATCTCATGAGCTTGCCATCTGGCAGGACGACTGCTGCCTGGAGCCAAGAGTTCTACAGCCCTGAGCCCCCAGAGTCATGGATGTTCTGCCCCATCTACACCTGTGCCTCGACAGACGCCCTGCACTGCCCATGCCAGCCGTCTGGGAGGCAGGGGGCAGGACAGTGAGCACCAGAGGCAGCTGCCACCTGGCCAGCGTGTAGCCCCCTAGAGATGCCTTGAGACTTGCCCAGAACAGGATGCCACATGGGGGCCAAGGAGAATGAAACCTCCATCAGCTCCAAATATTTCTACCAGGATGGTCAGTTCTACTCCAGCACAGGCACGTCACGCTCACCTGGGAACTGCACCGTGAGCCCTTGGCTCTGTGGCCATGCACAGTAGAGTCAGGGACACCAGATGAGCCAGGGCCTCGGTCCCCTGTGTATTTGTCCACAGGAACATTTCTTCCTCCATGTACTTGGGGTGGACACTACACAGACCTATGGACACGTGCACCCAACTCCTGAGGGATGGTTAAGAACAGAGCGTTGGTGGGTGTGAGTCCAGGGGTGGGTTGGGGTAGCCTCTCTGTAAGGTCCACTGAGACACAGTGGGCGTCTGCAAGGAGACGCATGCTGTGGAGGCCAGCACCATGCCTGCGTCACTCAGTTCTGCATCGCTATGACCAAAAGAGAACAATGCAGAGGAGGAAGCATTTATTTGGGCTCAGGGTTTCAGAGGTTCTGTCCATGGTTGGCCAACTCCATGGCTCTGGGCCCCAGTGAGGCAGAACATCGTATTAGAAGGGCGAGGCCAAGGAGAGCAGCTCAGGGCATGGCAGCAGGAAGCAGAGACAAAATATAAACCCCAAACACGCGCCCCAGGGGCCCACTTCCTCCAGACACAACCCACCTGCTGTGGTCACCACCCAGCTAGTCTGCGTCAGTGGATTAGGTCAGACCTCTCTGAACATTCTTGCACCGTCTCACACCTGAGCTTCTGGGGGACACCCCATGTCTGGACTGTCACACTTTGCCTTTGCCAGTCACCTTGGACAGAACGGGATGCAGGCATTGGCTCTGGAGAAATGCCACCCTCTGGGAGCCACTGTCAAAGACATAGGATGCCTCAGCCCAGCAGAGCTGGGGAGACAAAGATCTAGCCCGTGGGCAGGAGGCGGCTATAGAACTCTTTCATGAGCCTCTGGGCAGGGTCTTCTCAGCTACCATCGACCCCTTAGCAGACGTACTGGGGGTCAGTCAGATGCCTGAGCCATAGGCATGGGAGGCCGACTCGTGACCAGCCACTCTCAGACGCCTGGCCTCGGGTCCCATGGGTCTCCTCTGCTTCCTCTCCAGGATTTGAAGACTGTCCTGTCCCTGCCCCGGTTCCCAGGGGAGTTCCTGCACCCCGTGGTGTATGCCTGCACTGCCGTCATGCTGCTCTGCCTTCTCGCCTCTGCAGTCACCTACGTCGTGCACCGGAGGTAAGGCTGGCAGGCCACCTGTCCCTCCATGCCCACCCTCAGATGCAAGCCCTGGGCTGGGCTCACCACCCTTCCCGTGGCAGGACACCCTCCAGCACCCAGGACCATCACAGTGGCTCAGGGAGAGCCCAGCCTTCTGGGCTCCTGCCAGATCTCGAGAAGGCAGGCCTTCCTGAGTGCCTGTGGGTCAGCACCCCAGAGCCCATGCCTAGAGGCCAGCAGCACCCCATGCTTATTGGTGCTGAGCCTTTTTATCTGGGAAGAGCAGTCTGGTCAGATTTCTACTTCTGAGCTGGGTTTTGGCCACCTTGTCTGGGAATGGGGGATGTCTTGGAGTCTGTGTCACCTGCAGAGGCACTGAAGTGTGAGCAGGGCGCTGACATAGTCAGGCCTACCCACAACCAAGGTGCAGGTCAAGCTGGGCCTTGAGAATGGTCACAGCCCAGGAGCAGATGGGGACACATTCAAGGCTATAGCAATCAGCTCAGGCATCGGCAGCCACAGCCAAAGAAGGAGGTCTGGGGAGCCAAGGTCATGGTCATGGAGAGGAAGAGAGGCCATGGGACGGGAGAGGCTGGGGCAGGAAGAGAGGCCATGGCACGGGAGAGGCTGGGGCAGGAACAGGGGCCATGGACACGGGAGAGGCTGGGGCAGGAACAGGGGCCATGGCCACGGGACAGGCTGGGGCAGGAGCAGAGGCCACATCATGGGAGTGGCTGGGGCAGGAAGAGAGGCTATGGCCACAGGAGAGGCCGGGGCAGGAACAGAGGCCATGGCCACAGGAGAGGCTGGGGCAGGAACAGGGGCCATGGCCACGGGAGAGGCTGGGGCAGGGAGAGAGGCCATATCCACGGGAAGGGGCTGGGGCAGTCTGAAGTTCTTGTCTTCGTCAGTCTGGGCTGCTATAACAAATGACCAGAGATTGGGTGGTTTATCAACAATAATTTACAATAGAAGTTGATTTCTCACAATTCTGGAGGCTGGGAAGTTCCAAATCGGTGCCCTGGCAGATTTGGTGCCTGATGAGGCCCATTCCCTGGCCCACAGGGGCGCCTGCTCGCTGAGGCTTCTTGTGGTTGAAGAGGCAGGCAGCTCCCAGAGCTGGCCTTGGCAGGGACACGGATGCCCTTCATTAGGTCTCTGCCAGAACACCCACTTCCCGGTACCATCCCTTGGTAGTTAGGGCTCAGCATAGGAACAGGGGCACACACATGCAGACCTCAGCCCTGGGATCATGGGAAGAGAACTAGATGTGTTCAGGGCCGTGGCAAATTCCAAGGCATGACTGAGCACCAAGCCCTGGCCCCAGCTGGTTAGGCAGAGCCTCGACCCACCATTGTCATAAGACGGTCCCAGCCCAGAGGATGTCCCATCCAGGTTGCAGGCACTCACCGACCGTTACAGGACCGCATCCTCCCCAGGGTCAGACACCTGCTGGAGAGGGAGAAACCCATCTTGGGAACCAGAGGATGATGTCCCTTTGTGCATGACATGGTCAGATTGCTGAACTCTGCAGAGCCCTGCCGGGTTCACTATCCAAGTGATCTGGCACAGAGTTGCTGCTACAGCAGCAAGAGATGGGGACGGCATGGGACCTGCTAGAGCAAGTCGGCGTGGCCGTGGCCCCACCGATTGTGTTCAGCTCCCCCGAGGGTGATCCGGGAAGAGTGCTCTTACGTGCTTTTCCGTGAAGCGCCAGTTCCTAACCTGAGATCCCCGTCTCCCGCAGCGCCATCAGGATCAGCCGGAAAGGCCGGCACACACTCCTCAACTTCTGCTTCCACGCAGCCCTGACCTTCACCGTGTTCGCTGGTGGCATCAACCGCACCAAGCACCCAATCCTGTGCCAGGGGGTGAGTGTCACTGTCTTCATCCTGCTGCAGATGCCAGTATCCTCGATGTCCCTGGGGTGGGAGTAGGGCCCTGCCTCCTGTGGCTGGAAAGGGAGTCAGGCATCGGTCTGGCAGTCCACGTGACAGCTGTGTTCCACCTGAAGCCTGCGATTTGCTCAGCTTTCAATCATGCGGAACAACATATTTTCCACTGGCTGGCCTGCTCTGAGGCCTCCTTCCCAGGAATCGGGCTAGGCTGCCCCTCCTGAAGAGACAGTCGGGTGGGGCTCAGGGGAGGGACCAGTCAGACTCCCAGATGCCACCAGCCTGGAGTCAGGAGGAGCTTTGCCACATGCAGGCCCCGTGTGGTTCTATTCTCTCAGGGAAGGTAAAGCCCATGGCAGAGGACGTTCCTTAAGAACCAGGCCGAGTCCTGTTCACGTTGGGCTGTGGCTCTGGCCAAGGAGCCCCGCTACGGTTCCAGGGTGGCCTCTGTGTGCACACACAAACCCCCAACCTGCTCTGAACCCAGGCTCCATGGGTGGGGCTGTTCCAGGACCCAGAGCAACATGCCAAGGACCATGCAGTCTGTCACTTCTTGGGCCAGCGTCTGTCTGGGCCCCTGGGGCCTCAGGCTGGTCCCTTGCTGCCTTTTTTACTGCAAATATAGCAAACACCTATTGATGGGCAGGGGCGGAACCTCGGCCCCATTCCTCAGGCCCCTGTGACCCACACGGCCCTCAGTGGCTGTTGGCATCCCCTGACCTGTCCAGCTGCAGGTGAGACTCGCCCCAGGCCTCTGTGTGCCTCAGGAGCCACCCAGGCTGTGAGTGAAGCTCTCGTCCGCTGAGGCACCCACTAGCCACATCCCAGCACCCTCGGGGCTGCCTTCTTTCCCAGAACTGACGTGGGTTGAGTCCTAGAGAGTTCCATGGGCAGGGCACCCACACCTGGGAGACAGTGCTGGTGCCCCAGAGCCCTCCCACCAGATATTCTAAATGTGTCATGTCAGACCCAGGAGGCCGGCCCGATGCCCAGGCCCAGGCAGGAGAGTTGGAGATGTGAGCCTGAGGAGGCCCCCAGGTGGACAGGCTCCAGCACAGCCTCTCAATGAGCTGGAGCCATAGCAAGCGCCTGGGGAGTCCCGATTGCGTGCTGCTGTAAATGCACCTGGGGCCCTCCCAGAAGTGGTCAAGTGGGTCATTATCTCTATGTCCACACGTGGCCTCGGATGGCTCCCCAGCTGGGACCTGCCAGCCACAGAGCCCGTGGGAATCACCTTGGGGACTCGGGGACCCTGCCAGGCCTCCCAGAAACCTGTACCAGTCCCCAAGTTCAAGCCAGTCTGGACCAGCCCCTGGAGCTTGAAACCAGCCCCACCCCAGTGATGTCTTGGCCCGTGGGGTGGATCAGGTCTGGAAATCTCAGTCATGGTCTATAGAGGTCATGACGTATGGTCAATGCTCCCGCCATCGTGACCTCTGGAGGGAATGGCCCTCTGCAGGCTGACAGAGGAAAGATCATGACCCCTGCAGATGCCGTCCCCACGTCTTGCTATGGTTCCAGAAGGGGCCGGCCTTGTCACTACTCACCCATTCACTTGGCCAACATGCCTGCCAGGTGCCAGGCCATACCACGGATGTGGAAGCAGCCGGAAACACTCCTGCCTCACTCAAGTGGTAGAACTTGACTCTGGGCAGCAGCAGGCAAGACAAGCCCAGCCACAAGCTAGTAGCACCCTGGGAGTGGCTAAGCTACTGGCCGGAGGAGCAGAGCCTGGCACTGCAGCTCAGGACACCCCCGTGCAGGCCGCAAGGTGTAAGACCACAGCCTGTGGACCCACATGGCTGCACATCGCAGGGCCCTCGAGAGGGAGCTAGGGGTTCTGATGTGCAGTCAAGCAGGAGGAACCAGGGGGTGATGTCCCTTTGTGCATCACATGGTCAGATTGCCAGCCTGGGCATTCACGCAGCTCCCACACCAGCTGCAGGGGAGCACCCAGGGGCCAATGCCTCCAGCTCGCCACTCACCTGTGACCACAGCCTGACATGGGAGCAAGGGCTCCTGGCCCACTCCCGAGCAACACAGCAGAATGCCTGGAGAAGTGGTCCAGCCCTCTGTGTGGCTGGAGAGAAGAGACGGTTGCTATGGTGACAGAGATGCCCCCTGAGCCTCTTTGAAGTATTAAGTGACATCATAAGTGAAACAGGCCACCGCGTGCATCAGTGCTGGCCCTGAGCCCAGAAGCGAGGGCGTGAGCGCTGCTGTGTGCTGCTTCCTTTCCCGCAGTAGCCGGCTGCGCTTTGGCCTCCCCACGTGTCCAGCATACAGCTGGCGTTCAGGAGACAGAGTCCTTCCATTCACATACTGCCTGGCCAGGCCAGCCCTGAGCTCACCTCCCTCCCTGAGCTCTGTCACCTTCCTCGGCGCCCTGGGCTGACAGTTGGGCTTCTTCTGAGGATGTCTCTGAGTTTCTGTGTGCACATGACAATGACGGCCACACGGGGATTCCTGAGAAGCAAGACCCTCCTTCAAGCCAGGGCCAGGCCCAGGTGGCCACTGACGCCCACACTCTTGGGTGCAGAGAGCTCCAGCGCCTCACACTCTTGTCCGGGCTGGGGGCCCCCTTAGTCCTTCAGATGTGCACACCAGCCCCCACCCCAGCCAGGGGCCCGGAAGGCACAGGAGAACGCGGAGCCACGCAGAGGGAGCTCCTGCAAAACCATAAACAGAGTTCTTTGACCTTTCCACCCCCACAAAATCCACATCAATCATTACAGAGTTTGCTCATAAGTAAAAATTGAACTCCGGATTTGATAAATCATTTTAATGGTGCAACATTAGCTTTTTCGGGGAATCTCTGTATTCCTTAAACGTTTATGTCCTTCCCAATTATAGCAATATTTTACTTGTCATTTTGAAATGTCAGGTTATTACCTTGAAGGTAACCTCGTTTCATGAAATGAGATGGAAACGAAGTAGTGCAGAATGTGTAATTAGCTAGCGCACAAGGGCCGGGGATGGGATGCAGCTCCCGCGGCCGTTTCCATGGTAATGAGTCACTCTGACGCGGGTGGCTGTCCAAACCTCTCCGGCAGTGCTTTTCTTACGTAATGCCACAGACGGCAGCACACACAGAGCCCCGCAGTGCAGCTGCCTCCCCTTCCACTGGGCACCCCTTGTCATGGGACTGCAGAGGAGATGCGTGGGGCTGGCGTGGATGCTGCCCAGGAAGGGTACTTAGGCCATGGGCTGCCTTGGGCGCCCACCAGCTTCTCTGCAAGAGATCAAAGTGGCACAGTCAAGGGTCTCTGCCACCCTTGCTGGTGCCCCGACATCCTGAGCCTTGTTTCTTGTGGCTAACGGGCTGTAGGAGCTGCTGGTACAGGGGTGTGGTCCCAGCCCACCTGGTGCTCCTGGGAGGCTGGCCGCCCGTGGCGGGGGCGGGGGCTGCAGCTGACACCTCTCCCCCTCCAGGTGGGCATCCTGCTGCACTACTCCACACTGTCCACCATGCTGTGGGTCGGAGTGACTGCGAGGAACATCTACAAGCAGGTGACCAAGAAGGCCCTGCCATGCCCGGGTGCAGACCAACCGCCATACCCCAAGCAGCCCCTGCTCAGGTACACAAGCCCACTCACTGGCACAGCCCCCCCACCACCTGAGACCCTGCCCCAGAATGTGCCTTCCACAGGTCTGGGGAAACTCCTCTCTCGGCAACTCCAAGCCTGAGAATTATCAGATCTTCCTGGGTCACTTGGGGCCCGATGGGACTGGGGACTGGGCAGCATGGGGAGGGCGTCCTGAGGTGGGGCTGGGGACAGTTGCTGGGTGGGCTGGGAGTAGCATGGGAGCAGCAGGCCACCACACCTGTGACTGGGGACCAGGTGCCCCTGTGCTGGGTGCTAGAGTGAGGCCCTCTGGGCCTGGGGGCCGTGCGTGGAGGCTGGACGGTTGTGGCTCACTCCCTGGTCTCAGCGGCTCTTTAGCTGGAAAGCCATCACTCACTAGGGCTGTAATTTTCAGGTGACTGTGGCCTGGCATGTGGGACTGGGAGGACTGGTAAAGGGGCACTGCTCCTTTCTCAGGGGACTCACAGTAGATGTGGCAGGAACCACTGTGTGCTGGGGCCCTGGGGACAGCCTGAGGACAAGGGCAAGGTAGTGGCCTCCCTCTCGTGGGGCAGAGCAGGGAAGTCCCACAGGACCAGAGGTCCCCAGCTCCTCACACCAGCAACCATAACAGGAGAGCAACAGGAGCTCTGCCATCCACTCTTCTAAGTGGAGACTGAGCCTCAAACTCTGCAGCCTCCACCTTCCAGCTCTAAGCAGGCCTCGTCTCTCCTGTCTAGAAGGTCACTGGGTCTCCACCTTGAGCCTCTTACTGAATTTTCCTGGAATGACCTACATGTGGTTCCTGTGAGAGCCACCTGCTGCTATGAGGAGCGATTCAGGGGCTGTGGAAGCCCAGGCCCTGATACAGCTCCCTCTGGCCCTGACCTCGAAGGGCTACTCCAAACTCCACCAGGGTCTAGCACCGTTGGAAGAGCATCTGGGGGCAGGCTTCCCAGGGCAACCCGCAGCCTCTCTGCAGCTCTGTGGCCTGGCCTGTGCTGGTGGGAATGTGCGGCACCTGCCCCTCCCCAAGAGTCTATAAGCTGGAGTCTTTCCTCTCAGAGACCCCAAGGGCCCTGAGCACACTTGACAGCAGCCTTGGCCACGTCCTCTTTGACCCAGCATTCCACTCAGAAGTGGCTCCTCAATGGGTGGCTAGGCAATGGGCATCCTGGGTCTGCACTGTGGGCCCCAGGCCCAGAACTCACGTGCAGTCCAGGCATTTCAATAACAGAAAGCAGGTCTGAGCCCCAGGAGCTGTTCGGCCCCAGGAGGTAGGAGCCTTGGAGCACCTTAACAGGTGCACATCCTGCTCAACAGCCTGGACAGAACATTGCCCCCTTCTTGTTGGACCCTTGGCCACGGCAGCTGGGCAGCCAGTTCCTATGGGCAGCAGGCCGTACTTCTATCTGAGCTTGAAGGAGTCCTGAGGGTCCTGGCCCAACCTGAAGTTCTCCGATGGGATAAAAAGAAAATAACGTCCCAAATGCTCTGCAGGATGCCCAGTGGTGCTCTGGGGCTCCCTGCATCCTGAGAAGCCTCTTCCTGAGGCCACACGGGGTTCTGTGGCACTCCACACCCCTCACTGGACATGGGGAAACCAAGCACATTCCAGGAGAGCACAGGAAAGTACAGCCGTGGGAGATGTTGCAGGACTCAAGTGGATGAACCCAGGATAAGCCTGCCTCCTCTTTCTGCATGAGCCTGCGCACCCCGTGGCTGGGTCAACTTGGGTGACTCCTCTCTCCGTGAGACCACCTGGTGAACAGAGGGTGCTGACCTTTCTGCCCCAACATATGGATCAGGAGCCTGCCCTTGGGTCAGCTGGGTGGCAGAGCAGGAAGGTTCAGTGGAGGCCTGGAAGAAGAAGGTTCAGTGGAGGCCTCTTGCAGCTGGAGACTTTCCGCTAAGTGGACTCAGTGCCAAGGTCAAAGTCATGTCTACCTGCTCCCAATGGTTATGGAGGTCTGTGGTTTCCCGAACAGCATGCGCCTAGGCTCAGCAGACATTTGGCAACTTTAGATGGTAATTTGCCTGGTCTCGCCTCCCCTTACTCTTGGACATGCCCCTGGTGCACATGGTCTGTACTGAGGCAAGGCTCCCGAGCACCCTGTTTGGAAGCATCAATCACATGGGTGTCCAGGCCCTCAGAGAACAGCCTGCTGGGCGTGTGCAGAAGCTGCAAAGCAGTGACCCACCCCGGTCTCCCTGATGACAAAGCCCACACCAGCATGCGTCTTTGGGACATGAGCCAAACTGGAGCACCAAGGAGGGGGCCGTGGCCACTACAGCAGTCCCCAGGCCCAGTCCTGTGTGGGGCCAGGTGAGTGCCCAGACATGGGCATGGGGACAAGCCATCAGAGGCCAAAGGCCCTCAGGTGAAGGCAGGCCATGGGCCACCACAGCTCATAGCCCAGCTCCACTGGGTCACACAGACACGCAGTTCACAGCAGAGGAGGGGCTGCACTTTCACGGGACTGAGTCCTGTACCTGCAGCTCCTGGTTCCTCCCAGCAACACTCCATCGTCTGCAGTGCACAAGTCCTGCCTCTCCTGGGTCTTCTTTCTTCTCACTGTCAGTGTACACAGGGTTTTCCCATCTGCATCCCACCTTTCATTGTGTAGAAATACAATTCCTACCCACAGCTTTGCTAATTCCTCATGTCAACTGTGCCTGGGGACGGTGCTGCCCCTTCCACACCAGCCCATGCCCTCCAGGGGACGGTGCTGCCCCTTCACACCAGCCCATGCCCTCGGCTCCTCTTTCTGCCTGACTGCTCTGAGCCATGCCTCAAGTCCAGCAGAGGTCATCACTGTTTTTCTTCCTAAAATCTAGCTCTTGTTTTATCTGTCTCCCTATTTCTCTATGATTTCTGCTCTGGTCCTGATGCCTTTTCTCCCCGGCCTTTGGCTGGTTTTCTCTTCCTTCTGGTTCTACAGCATAAACTCCATCACTGTTTTGAAACCTTTCTCCTGTAAGGTGGACATTTCCCTCCAACTGCACCGCTGTGTCCCAAGGTGTGTTGTGGGGCTTTTGGTGGAGCTCAGAGCATCTTCAACCTTCCCTTGGGGTTTCTTCCTTGGCCACTGATTACTTAAGAGTGTATAGTTACATTCTCACAGATCATTAGACATTTAAGGGGAAACACCTCCCTAGAAATGTGTGGGACTTTGGGTGGTGGATCATGGAGATTCCCATCTGATCGAATGGTTGTGGCTGGCCAGTCTCTGCGGAGAGATCTCTGCAGTGATGAGACATGTCTGTTCCTTCCCCATGTTTGGAAAATCCGCATCTGCCATGTGGCTCTGCACTGCAGCAGGGCCACAGAAGGGCCAGGAGGGGGTTAATCTGTGCATTCTGCTGTGTGGCCAACTGCAGCCAGGCTGGCCAATACCTGCTTTCTTGGGATTTCAGGAGATCTAGGGCTGTTGGCCATGTGTCCAGTAGAGCTGCCACCTCTAGAGAGGGCCAGGGTTAGGCCCCTGAGCAGGCTTCACCCAGACATCACTGGGCAGAACCAAGGGCCTGGAGTCTCTGGCCCAGGCATAGCTGTAAATTGAGTGTGAGTCAGGCCTGGCACTTTGGTCCTGCAGGTGAGATACAAGAACTGAGTATCAGCCTCAGCCAACACAAGTGCCGCCCTTATCCTTAGAGAAGGGGTTTAGGAGGGACATCCTCAGGGCCTGGAGCCCTGTCCTCAGCATGAGGACTGGTCTGGATTTCCCAACGGAGTGAGGGTGACCTTGGGAAGAGCCAGCAGACACCAGAGCAGAGCACAAAGTGAAGAAAGATGGTGCTGGGGAAGAAGAGGATGGGAGGGACACCAGGAGGCAAGAGAAGAGACCCCAAGAGGGCAGTGGCCCAGGTGAAAGGGACAGGACTGCACTGAACATGGTCCATCCAGCTCCTGGGAGACACTGCACAGACAACCCAGACCCACAGGGCCTCTTCTGACTGTGACATATGTTACTAGCCCCACCATTGTCACATCTGACACCCTGAACTCCTGCCCATGGATCTTTGTCTCCTTGCTAGACAGACTTCACATGGTCCAAATGGTCAGACACATGGTTCCACCACCTACAGAGGAAATCAACTGCCTCAAGTGTGAACGAAAGGAATTATGACTGCCCTCCCACTATCCACAGGGAACAAGAACCTCCCTACACTCTCCACAAGGAATCAAGACCTCCCATCCACTGTCCACGGGGAACCAGGACCTCCCATCCACTGTCCACATGGAACCCGGACCTCCCTCCACTGTCTACAGAGAACCAAGAACTCCCTCCACCGTCCACAGGGAACCAGGATATACCATCCACTGTCCACAAGGAACCAGGACCTCTCTCCACTGTCCACATGGAACCAGGACCTCCCTCCACCGTCCACAGGGAACCAGGAACTCCCTCCAATGTCCACAGGGAACCAGGAACTCCCTCCACTGTCCACAGGGAACCAGGACCTCACTCCACTCTCCATAGGGAACCAGGACCTCCCATCCACTGTCCACAGGGAAACAGGACCTCACTCCACTGTCCACAGGGAACCAGGACCTCACTCCACTCTCCACAGGGAACCAGGACCTCACTCCACTCTCCACAGGGAACCAGGACCTCACTCCACTCTCCACAGGGAACCAGGACCTCACTCCACTCTCCACAGGGAACCAGGACCTCACTCCACTCTCCACAGGGAACCAGGACCTCACTCCACTCTCCACAGGGAACCAGGACCTCACTCCACTCTCCACAGGGAACCAGGACCTCACTCCACTCTCCACAGGGAACCAGGACCTCACTCCACTCTCCACAGGGAACCAGGACCTCACTCCACTCTCCACAGGGAACCAGGACCTCACTCCACTCTCCACAGGGAACCAGGACCTCACTCCACTCTCCACAGGGAACCAGGACCTCACTCCACTCTCCACAGGGAACCAGGACCTCACTCCACTCTCCACAGGGAACCAGGACCTCACTCCACTCTCCACAGGGAACCAGGACCTCACTCCACTCTCCACAGGGAACCAGGACCTCACTCCACTCTCCACAGGGAACCAGGACCTCACTCCACTCTCCACAGGGAACCAGGACCTCACTCCACTCTCCACAGGGAACCAGGACCTCACTCCACTCTCCACAGGGAACCAGGACCTCACTCCACTCTCCACAGGGAACCAGGACCTCACTCCACTCTCCACAGGGAACCAGGACCTCACTCCACTCTCCACAGGGAACCAGGACCTCACTCCACTCTCCACAGGGAACCAGGACCTCACTCCACTCTCCACAGGGAACCAGGACCTCACTCCACTCTCCACAGGGAACCAGGACCTCACTCCACTCTCCACAGGGAACCAGGACCTCACTCCACTCTCCACAGGGAACCAGGACCTCACTCCACTCTCCACAGGGAACCAGGACCTCACTCCACTCTCCACAGGGAACCAGGACCTCACTCCACTCTCCACAGGGAACCAGGACCTCACTCCACTCTCCACAGGGAACCAGGACCTCACTCCACTCTCCACAGGGAACCAGGACCTCACTCCACTCTCCACAGGGAACCAGGACCTCACTCCACTCTCCACAGGGAACCAGGACCTCACTCCACTCTCCACAGGGAACCAGGACCTCACTCCACTCTCCACAGGGAACCAGGACCTCACTCCACTCTCCACAGGGAACCAGGACCTCACTCCACTCTCCACAGGGAACCAGGACCTCACTCCACTCTCCACAGGGAACCAGGACCTCACTCCACTCTCCACAGGGAACCAGGACCTCACTCCACTCTCCACAGGGAACCAGGACCTACTCCACTCTCCACAGGGAACCAGGACCTCCTTACATTGTCCACCCAGACCCAGGACCACCCTCCACTGTTCATGTGGAGCTCCTGATTACAGCTTGGCTTCCAACTCTACTCATTAAATGCTGATACTGCAAGTAGGTCAGTCGTCCGAGTCCAGCACACAGTTCTTGCTTGGCCTTGGGTGGATCACCTCCGCCTAGTCTGCGCTGGATGGTGCTGAGAGAAATACACCTCTAAATTCTTCCTTTGGCAGTCAGAGTGACCAGCTGTTTCCTGCTCTTGTGTGTCGTCTGGGTCCCAGTGCCTCCCACCATCTGGTGCCAGGTTCCTTGGCACTCAGGCTGTTTCCTTCCTAGATACAGCCCCTCTTGCAGCAGGACACTCCGCAGGGCCTGCGAGGGCAGAAGCCTCATCAGGCAAGGTCTAGTGAAGAAAGCTGTCCCTTTGAGAGGGGAGTCCACAGAGACGTGTGCCCTTTCCACCCAGGAAGGCTGGCTTGGGACACCTTGGGATCTTGCTGGAACTAGCCACAGGTGCTGTCTGCTGCCAACTGGCTGCAACCTCAAATGCCCAGACTCGCACATGCAGTCCAGGGCTGGTCGGCAGGCCCAGTGCCACGCTCACGGCCCTGCCTGTTGGCAGCATGGAGAATGTGCCCAAAACAGAAGTCCCAGACACTGGCCTCATCTCCCTGGAGCTGGCCCCACCCAGAGAAGCATCCGCCTACAAGGGCAGCCTCCTGCGCAAGGCTCGCCTTCTCTAGATGGTCCACTCCCGACTGCATGGGGGAGAAGAGAGAGGGAGGCTGAGAGAAAGATCAGGTAGGAAATACTGAAAGAAAGTGGCTGGGGGTGTCACCAGTGTTAGGGGATTGCCTGGCCTGCTTGAGGTGCCATTCCAGCATTGAGAAAGAACAAGGACAGACACCATGTCCCCTGAGCTGACCCCCTCTGTTAAATCAGGCCAGGTGACATGCAGCCCTTCTCTGAAGGATTGACAGGATCTGGGCTTCATGCCAAAATTTCATAGACCAGGCTGTTTCCTGAAATTTTCCTCACCTCTGTCAGAGTGCTTCCCAGCCAGTGTCTCCGATTTCAGTCTGCATCATTACCACAGTCGCACAGTGGACTGTCGGTACAGCTCCCTCCACCTGTTGGGATGTGGCTGATCCCCACAGGTTTCGGGTAGGTGGGCCATGATGACAGCTGCCTCCTCATCAGGGAGGGTTCTGGGCACACCATCTGCCCATGTCCTCCACTCCCACCAGCCAAGGGGAGCCATTCAGACACTCCTGCTACAATGTGGTAGATGCTCAGGGGCTAATTCCCAATTTAGCTACATGTGATCACAGCCTAATTGTACACCTGTCCTGCCGCTTCCAATACCACGCGCCTAGGTGGTTTCCACGATTGCAGGTCTGCTGATGGCTTTTCTGTTGGGAAGCATAACATCAGAGGCATGAAGACCCCCTTGCTGCACATCAAGGACACAGGTCCATCCTCCCACATGCGGGGCCAACTCTGTAGGCGCCAGGCCCTGACCTGTCCTTTCAAAGGCAGGAATGCAGTTCCCTGGGGCCCCACCACCAGGAGCAGCTTCTCAGGCGGCAGTGTTAATCCTGGACTACCCTGGGCTTGGATGTGCTCACAGCCAAACACCAACCAGACTTGACCCATGCAGAGCCAGGACCTGGGGGACACACCAGCCCTCAGGTCAGCCACCAGGACCAGTCCATTCCCTTCTGCTCCAGCTGGAACTACTTCTGCAGACCAATCCTTGGGCAAGCGCTTCTACAAGCTGGGTCACAGGCAGGTGGACAGAGGCTGTGCAGGAGGTGGGGCAGAGCTGGTACCCTCCTCCAGGTGCAGGACACTGTGGAGTCCCTAGGGGAGGTGAAGGGATGGAGAGGACCTGGGGGTGGGGGGTGGAGGAGGGCACTCACAGAGAGGAAAGGCCCCCAGGGAGTGCAGGAGCTCCCAGTTCCCAATGAAGCAGCCCCTATCCTATTCCCACCTCTCATGAATCCTCGGGCATCAGGCCAAAAGGGGCCTTAGAGTTAGTCTCCTGGACCATCCCTGAGCTTTGCAGATGGGAAGCTGACCTCAGAGTGATGCAAAAGGTGGCCCCAAGGTACAGCTGAGCAGTCAGGATCCAGCACTGTGACTGCAGAAATAGTGGACACCCTGACCCCTGGCCAGCCGTAGTCTCTTCACCCAGAAGATGGAGGGCCCCCATGGGGACATATTCCCCACCTAGACAAACAGAGGGCCATAGTAGGGTCTTGTTCCTGTAGTCTGCTGACCACCAGAAGGACCAGGAGGAGGGGCAGCAGGGCACCTGAGGCTTCTCCACAAGCCCTTTACTGCCACCAGGGAGGCAGCACAAGCCCAGTGCCCTCTGGCCAGCTCCCTCTGCAGGACTCAGAAGCTGGAGCCTCAGTGGGCAGGCAGGTCGCACTGGGTCTGGTGCCCACGCACAGCAGCAGCCCCCGAGGCAAACGTGGGCAGAGACGTCTGGAGCAGAGAGGGTGCAGGCTTCTCAGGGCAGGCACCGCCTCCCGCCATCCTGAGGAGCAGCGCTGCGGGGCCTCAGCTGCAGCCTGTCTGAGGCTGTGGATTCCCATCCCAGTCCACCACCTGGCCAGGAGCCTCTCCTCACCCTGGGCTGGGTGAGTCCTCCTGGCAGGAGAGGAGTACATCTGGGTTGGACAGTGTGGTCAGCAGGCGGCAGGGGCCTGGGAGGAGACTCCACAGCACAGGAAACAGCCAAGCTCTGGGTCTGCCTAGGCCAGACCCTGAACTTTCCTGTCACAGGTCAGCTGTCCACCCCCTAGACGCCCAAGTCCCAAGGAGCTCACTGGGAACCCAGGAAGCACAGCTGCGGTCCATTGCAGAGGTACCGAGGCTGGCAGCTTCCCCCAGGGAGACTCACTGAAGATGCAGAGAGGACTGTAATTAGGAGCAATTGAAGAAAATTAGGAAAAGTACAAAGAACAGGTCCCTAGAGCGAGGCCAGACAGTGATGGGATTGCTCAAGGACAAGGATGCCGACCCTGTCTACAACTGAGGCCCACACCCAGACACACAGCACTGACTCAGCACAGACCAGGCAGCAGTTTACAGGCCACTGGCCCTGTCCTGGCCCCCATGGCCATCTGCACCCGGGGCCCCTTATCAGGAGCAGTTTTCAAGGTGCTCAGGAGTCTTCCTGCCCAGCCTCCCAGGTCATTGTCAGACATGGGCAGCCCGTGCAGCCCCAGATCCCTTCCTGCCTACCAGAGACCCTTCCCAGGAAAGAGCCAGCCCCCAGCCACTCCCTGCCCCCACCCTCCCACTGTCCTCCAAGTGCCCAGGAGCTCTAGGTCTGCTCTTCCTTAGATCCCTCAAGGGTTATGTGCCTATGGGGACCTCTTTGTGATGGTCACCTGGTGGAGACTGACCACAGTGCTGGAGGGGCTTGGATTCTGGTCTGGGCCAGCTATAGGGCCAGCAGAGAGGTGCCCCAGGGCATCATGGCTATGGCCACTAGGGACATGGGCTCCCACGAGGGCTGGCCTGAACCGCCCCCTGCTGGCAAAGGCCTCGGCCCCAGGACGTCGTCCCTGGTCGGCAATGGTCACTGCTCTCCGACCTGCCCCTCTGCTCACTTTCTGGTCCCCATCCAGGAGGGCAGTGGGTCCTGTCTATCTACAGACAAAGCTGTGTGTGACACTAGGGAGGCAGGCAACCACAAGCAGGCCAAGGTGAATCCCAGGAAGTGTCAAGGGCGTCCCAGGCCAAATGCCCTGACCTCCACAGGAGCTTTCAGGGGATTTTCTGGTCTCACCACCTCCAGGAACAAGGCCTAAGTCCCTTCCTGCCTAGGCCCCCACACTCCTGGGCCTGGCTGTATCTCACACGGTGGCCGCCATATCCCACGGGGGCTCACATCACAGAGCCACGTCCTAGGTCAGGCCTCACCCTGCTTATGTCCCTCTCACCAGAGTGTTAGCTGGCAACCAGCGTGCTGCTTCCTGCAGCGTGCAAGCAAGAATGTGTGAGAGTGTAAGTGCATGAGTATGTGTGTGTTCAGATTGTGGGTGCACTACCCGTGTGAGTACATTATGTATGTAAGAGTACAGTGTGTGTGCATGTAAGAGTGTGTGCAAGTGTGTGCCTGTGTGTGGCGTGTGTACAAGTATATGTGAGTACTATGAGTGCACACAAGTCTACATATGTGTACTGTGAACATCTGTGTGAATGGAAGTGTGTGAGCATGCATTGTATACTGTATGTGCATGATTGTGTGTGATTTGTGCACATGTATGTGTATACAAGGGGAAGGACAGTGTGCACAGTGGTATGTGTAAGTGCAAATGTGTTCATGTGTGAGCATAAGTGTATGTGAGTGTGTTAATGTGCATGTAGATGTTTGCAAGTGTGCATTTGCATACCATGTGTGCATGCAGGTGTGTATGTAAGTGTGCATTTGTGCACTGTACAAGTGCTTATGCACATATGTGGGTAGAAGTGTGAGCAAGTGCATGTACATGCTGTGTGTGATGTGAGTGCACATGGTGTGCGAGCATGAGTGTGCACGCTACAGGTCAAAGAGTGGCACTGAGTGGAGGCAGGCGCAGTGCTGCAGGTACCAGGGCCCCTGCTCCTGGAGGGGAGCCTGTGGATACGGAGCCTGTCCCCAGCCTGTGGACAGCTGGGCAGGAAGGTGCTGAGTGAGGGCCACCCAGCTCCATCATGACTCCCCAGGCATCTCCTCAGCCACCCGTGCAAACCGTGGGCTTGTTTGTGAACACAGAAGCCATGTCGTGGCAGTGCTCTGGGTCTGAGCCCTTTCCACAGTTACTCTGTCCCGGGAGAATTCTTCCCATCAAGACCACCGGTTCCAGTTAGCAGAGGTGAATGTGTGAGGCATGGTCATGGACCCCAAGGAGGAGGTAGACAAGAGGCTCTGAGAGAACAGTGAGGTGAGCTGCCGAGGCCCGGCCAGGCTGGGTTAGAGCAGAAGCTGCTTCTCTGGGGACCCATGCTTGTCATCCGCACTACTGATATCCTGTTGGCAGCAGCAAGAAAAGTGATGGCCAGATGGGAGGCACTTGTAGTGGCCTCCGGCACCCTCTGCTGAGCCTGGCCCTGCCTCCAGGAGGGCACCTGCAGAGGAGTCCTGCCTACGTGCCTGATGGCTGCAGATGGAGCTGCGCAGGGGCGGGTGGCCTCTCTGGCCACAGCTGTGGACAGCATCTCCCCCCTGAGCAGATGCAGGGTAGGGTTCCCCACCTGTGCCTGCCAGGCCCAAGGCTCCCCAGGATGGGGTCTGCAGCCACGGGGAAGGACAGCATGCACAGTGCTGGGTGGCCAGGTGGGCCCCATGCAGGGTGTCAGGGACAAGCTGTCCTCCAAGTGATGATGGACATCCTCCCTCCAGCCTGGCACCTCAGGGACTGGCATCCTGTGGGCTCCCAGGACCCAGGGTACAAGAGATCGTAGGTCTGCCCTCTTGAACAGCAAGCCCTGAGCCTTTCCGCACCGTGTTCAGAACCTTAGAGGGTGGAGGGATGATATGAGGTGCGTGGCCCTCTGCAGGTCAGAGCAGAGTCCTGGGGTTCCCATGATGGCAGCAGCAGAACCCCAACCATGGGAGCAGGGCAGAGGCCCACAGTGAAGTCAGGTCAGCTGTATGTGGATGGCAGAGCTCAGGCCAGCAGCTAGAAGAGGCTCTGCCCAGGACTGTGTTGGCAGACAGAGCTCAGCTGTCCCAGAATCACCCCACGGTCATCATGGAGAGTCGGTGCTCTCTGGCCATCTGGTCCTGCTGGCCTGCTGGCAGGTGCTGCTTGAGACTCCTACACACTGCATGGGGATCCCACCCGGCTGGGTCCCCCTGCTTTCCACCCAGAGAGCAGTCTGAAAGCATCTGTGCTCATCCTGTGCTCTCAGCAGGAACACCGCCCTGTGCGGGCCCTGGAACGCCCCTCCTGGCTTGGTGGCCAGGCACACTCTGTGGCAGCATTGTACACATTGGGCTGTGTCGTGGCAACTCCTCTTCCCTCCTGCTCACTCTGGCTGGCTGTGGATGTGTGCTCATACTTGACACAGAGAAAGCCCTGGGAGACTCCTGGCCACACACCATCTCTGCGATGGGTCCCGGGCTTCCTCCTCACACCGGATTTCACCAGGAAACTGTGAAGACCCCAGCACAGGTTCATTGCTCACCCAATGGGAGGCACCTACAGCCTGCCGCAGCCTTCAAGCTGCACAGGCTCAGCCAGCTACCCTCCCACATCAGAAACGGATCAGTGAAGGGGCAGTGGGTGTCCCATGTGCATGCACGGCATATAGCCCGCAGCTCTCAATAAGAGCCATCCAGGGAGAATGCAGGAGGGGCAGGGCTACTGGGACAGGGACAGGAAGGGAGCAGGCAGGTGCTGACTATGCAAGGAGGGATCTGGGGCCCAGCCTGGAGGCTGCAGGTGGTGCAGGACCCAGAGGTGCCCCATCAGTGATTTCTGTGGCCATTGTCATTAGGCTGAAATGCCGCCTCTTTCCCAAAGAGCCCTGACAGTGTCTAGTCCAGTGGGGGACTCCTGCTTCTGTCCAGGAAGAGTGGGGTCCCTGGGAGGAGGGGATATACTCAGCTGCTCTGTCCTGAGAGAGTGGCCCGGACAGGCAAGGGCAGAGGTGTGGGAGGAGGAGGCCCCATGCTGCGCTGGCCTCACCTCCCCAAGGAGCCCAGCGTGAAGCTGAAATCAGCCTGCAGTTCAGAGGTGCTGAGGGCAGGTGGCCAGGGCAGAGACCAGGGACAGTGGGGATGGTGAGACCAGGGTTCGTCCAGCTCCATGCCCCCCGAGGCCAGCAGGGGCTCTGGAAGCACCAAATCCTCGGAGTTACTGTTCCAGTTCCACGGTCTTGGACTCCAGCCTCGCGGCCCCTCTCAGGGCCCTTCCCTGCCTTGGCCCTGGAGCGCACGCCCACCTGTCTGAGCCTGTGCATCTTGGGAGGGACAGGCTGACTGCTCAGAGCCACAGGAGTCCTCCGGGGTCTGCTCTTCATTTACCCAAGCCAGGAGGGACTTTGTTGGGCTTCAGAGAGGGCACCAGGACCAAGCTCTCCTCAACTTACTCTGGTCTGTGGAGGACCACACCAAGGGGCTAGTGAAATCCAGCACCAGGCCAGATCCCACAGCCACCTTCCAGGCCCACAGAGCTCTGTGTCCTGCAGTTGCTGTCTGTGGCAGCCACCCCTCAGGTGGACCCTGTGCAAAGGGAGCGCCTGCTGTCTAGATGGGCTTTAGGCCTGAAATCCCACTGATAAGACATTTCATGCTGCGGCAGGTAGCCCTGCCACACCACTTCCCCAACATCTGACTGTATGTGCAAAGGTGAAGCCAGATACCACCAGCCCAGTCCTCCCCTGACCTTGTCCTGCCGCCAGTCCATCATACATACTCACCCCAAATCTGTCCATGCACACCTGTACCTGCCAATCACCCACCACCTGTCCATCACCCTTCACCCACATCTTTACTTATCCATCTGCCCATCTACCCATGCCCCATCCATCCATCATCTTCCATCAATACATCACCTTCCACTCATCAATACGCCCCTCCACCTGCCCATCACACTCCACTGTCCTTCACCCTCCACTGTCCTTCACCCTCCACTGTCCTTCACCCTCCA